>NW_028126502.1:600000-932191 GCF_965194825.1 Balaenoptera physalus
ACTCTCGTCCACAAGTATATTGAGGGAAGGCAACGAAGAGGATTTGAAAGCAAGGCAGAATTGCAGGAAACAGATTTCAGGAGGGAGATGCGAATCGCCTTTAACGCACAGGCAAAGCGGCAAAATCTTGACTATGATGCCCTTGGCCAAAAAGCGCGTATGCGTTTTTTCCTGAATATATTGAGGAAAAAACGCATACGCCCTTTTTGGCCAACCAAGCAACCTGGAAAGGCAAATCAGCGCTACAAAGAAGTCTCGCTTCCCATCGGTCAAAAGGGCCATGCTGAATAAAGTGTCAAAACCAGAAATGCAAGACAGGCCATGGAGAAACGGGAGCCTGGCTACGCTGATGGGCGGGATGTAAATTGCCAACAGCCACTCTGGAGAAGTGCACGGTGTGTCCTGAAACATCGAAAAAAATCAGCTTAGGGAGCATAGGGCACTTCCACTCATGGGCGTATAAATTCGGAAAACTAAAAATCAGCAAGACACAGGCACCCCAAAGTTTAGGGCTGCTCTGTTGACAAGAACCTCCACTTCGTTACACCTTAAATATCCCAGGAAAGAGAAAAATGGATAAAGAAGTTGTGGTCCTTATGTACAATGGAATATCACTCAGCCATGAAATCAACGTCATAAGGCTAGTAGCAGCAAGATGAGTGGATTTAGGTAGGACGATTCTAAGTGAAATAAGTCACACAGAAAAAGATACTTATCATAAGATACCACTTATAGAGGGAATATAAAAACCGCTACCATTGAACTGAATTACAAATCAGAGCAGGGTCACACGTTTAGAAAACACACTATGGCTGCTTAAAGGGAAAGGTGAGGTGGGGTGATGCATAAAACAAGGGTTTCAAATTAGCTCAGATACCGTTCCATAAACCCAATAGGTAATAGACAAGACCTACTCCTTGCTCAGTGAATTGGACTCAACACCCCCTATTCACCGCCCAAGAATATATCTGACTAGTTAGAATCTTAAAACCTATGCATTGATATCTCTCTCTAAGTGAGTCAAGTGGGTGTAAAGCGGCAAAAACACAGCAGTGAAAAGCAGGTAAACCCCATTATAAAAATCAATTACTTTTAAAAACCCGTGAAACAAAGACATTGAAAGAGAGAGAAATTCTTACAAAATTCGTTCAGGGGCTGTGATGCCACCTGGATTAACCATATCTAGACCCACAGCTGATTGAGACATAAGGGTGGACACTCTTGGGGCTGAGAGGTTTGGTGAGGTTGGGTGAGCAAACGCAGACCCTTTAAAGTAATACTGCGTGGTACCCATCCCATGGGTCCGAAATCTCCAGGTTCAAGGGAACCTTCCTACATCGAAAACATGCATGAGAAACCCAAAAGATGGTACACCGTGTGATCGGGAAAGGTTTCTAAAACGAACCACATTTCTGATCTCCTTGTGCTCGGGTTCGCCTTTCCAGCGGCTTTACTAGCAATCTCCCTCCTTGGAGAATCAGCACCTTTAACCTCCTGTTCCGTACAGGTTGCAATTTGTCCTGAGGATGAACGGGAAGAGGGGGAACCAATGAGAGACTAGCTCTAGGTGTTGGGACAGGCACAGGTCACTCTATTTTCCCATCAGGAAGAAGAATTAACCAGAGGCTCAGCCTGCCGCCCGGGACCAGAATAGGGCCTGAAGCAATCCTGCGCTTTTGCGGGCAGCTCCCAAGAAAGCGAGTTGAAAAATGGAGCTCAGGGGCACTGCAATTCACAAACCTGCAGACTTATAAATGATGACTCTCGTCCACAAATATATTGAGGGAAGGCAACGAAGAGGATTTGAAAGCAAGGCAGAATTGCAGGAAACAAATTTCAGGAGGGAGATTCGAATCGCCTTTAAAGCACAGGAAAAGCGGCAAAACCTCGACAATGATGCCCTTGGCCAAAAAGGGCGTATGCGTTTTTTCCTGAATATATTCAGGAAAAAACGCATACGCCCTTTTTGGCCAACCAAGCAACCTGGAAAGGCAAATCAGCGCTACAAAGAAGTCTCGCTTCCCATCGGTCAAAAGGGCCATGCTGAATAAAGTGTCAAAACCAGAAATGCAGGACAGGACATGGAGAAACGGGAGCCTGGCTACGCTGATGGGCGGGATGTAAATTGCCAACAGCCACTCTGGAGAAGTGCACGGTGTGTCCTGAAACATCTAAAAAACTCAGCTTAGGGAGCATAGGGCACTTCCACTCATGGGCGTATAAATTGGGAAAACTAAAAATCAGCAAGACACAGGCACCCCAAAGTTTAGGGCTGCTCTGTTGACAAGAACCTCCACTTCGTTACACCTTAAATATTCCAGGAAAGAGAAAAATGGATAAAGAAGTTGTGGTCCTTATGTACAATGGAATATCACTCAGCCATGAAATCAACGTCATAAGGCTAGTAGCAGCATGATGAGTGGATTTAGGTACGACGATTCTAAGTGAAATAAGTCACACAGAAAAAGACACTTATCATAAGATATCACTTATAGAGGGAATGTAAAAACCGCTACCCTTGAACTGAATTACAAAACAGAATAGAGTCACACGTTTAGAAAACACACTATGGCTGCTTAACGGGAACGGTGAGGCGGGGTGATGCTAAAACAAGGGATTCAAATTAGCTCAGATACCGTTCCATAAACCCAATATGTAATAGACAAGACCTACTCCTTGCTCAATGAATTGGACTCAACACCCCCTATTCACCGCCCAAGAATATATCTGACTAGTAAGAATCTTAAAACCTATGTATTGATAACTCTCTGTAAGTGAGTCAAGTGGGTGTAAAGCGGCAGAATCACAGCAGTGAAAAGCTGCTAAACCCCATTATAAAAATCAATTACTTTTAAAAACCCGTGAAACAAAGACAGTGAAAGAGAGAGAAATTCTTACAAAATTCGTTCAGGGGCTGTGATGCCACCTGGATTTAAGATATCTAGACCCACAGCTGATTGAGTCATAAGGGTGGATACTCTTGGGGCTGAGAGGTTTGGTGAGGTTGGGTGAGCAAACGCAGACCCTTTAAAGTAATACTGCGTGTACCCATCCCATTGGTCCCAAATCTCCAGGTTCAAGGGCATCTTCCTCCATCGAAAACATGCATGAGAAACCCAGAAGATGGTACACCGTGTGATCGGGAAAGGTTTCCAAAACGCACCTCATTTCTCATCTCCTTGTGCTCGAGTTCGCCATTCCAGCTGCTTTACTAGCAATCTCCCTTCTTGGAGAATCAGCACCTTTAACCTCCTGTTCCGTACAGGTTGCAATTTGTCCTGAGGATGAACGTGAAGAGGGGGAACCAATGAGAGACTAGCTCTAGGTGTTGGGACAGGCACAGGTCACTCTATTTTCCCATCAGGAAGAAGAATTAACCACAGGCTCAGCCTGCCGCCCGGGACCAGAATAGGGCCTGAAGCAATCCTGCGCTTTTGCGGCCAGCTGCCAAGAAAGCGAGTTGAAAAATGGAGCTCAGGGGCACTGCAATTCACAAACCTGCAGACTTATAAATGATGACTCTCGTCCACAAATATATTGAGGGAAAGCAACGAAGAGGATATGAAAGCAAGGCAGAATTTCAGGAAACAGATTTCAGGAGGGAGATTCAAATCACCTTTAAAGCACAGGAAAAGCGGCAAAACCTCGACAATGATGCCCTTGGCCAAAAAGGGCGTATGCGTTTTTTCCTGAATATATTCAGGAAAAAACGCATACGCCCTTTTTGGCCAACCAAGCAACCTGGAAAGGCAAATCAGCGCTACAAAGAAGTCTCGCTTCCCATCGGTCAAAAGGGCCATGCTGAATAAAGTGTCAAATCCAGAAATGCAAGACAGGCCATGGAGAAACGGGAGCCTGGCTACGCTGATGGGCGGGATGTAAATTGCCAACAGCCACTCTGGAGAAGTGCACGGTGTGTCCTGAAACATCGAAAAAAATCAGCTTAGGGAGCATAGGGCACTTCCACTCATGGGCGTATAAATTGGGAAAACTAAAAAATCAGCAAGACACAGGCACCCCAAAGTTTAGGGCTGCTCTGTTGAGAAGAACCTCCACTTCGTTACACCTTAAATATCCAAGGAAAGAGAAAAATGGATAAAGAAGTTGTGGTCCTTATGTACAATGGAATATCACTCAGCCATGAAATCAACGTCATAAGGCTAGTAGCAGCATGATGAGTGGATTTAGGTACCACGATTCTAAGTGAAATAAGTCACACAGAAAAAGACACTTATCATAAGATATCACTTATAGAGGGAATATAAAAACCGCTACCCTTGAACTGAATTACAAATCATAGCAGGGTCACACGTTTAGAAAACACACTATGGCTGCTTAACGGGAAAGGTGCGGTGGGGTGATGCATAAAACAAGGGTTTCAAATTAGCTCAGATATCATTCCATAAACCCAATAGGTAATAGACAAGACCTACTCCTTGCTCAGTGAATTGGACTCAACACCCCATATTCACCGCCCAAGAATATATCTGACTAGTAAGAATCTTAAAACCTATGCATTGATATCTCTCTGTAAGTGAGTCAAGTGGGTGTAAAGCGGCAAAAGCACAGCAGTGAAAAGCAGGTAAACCCCATTATAAAAATCAATTACTTTTAAAAACCCGTGAAACAAAGACAGTGAAAGAGAGAGAAATTCTTACAAAATTCTTTCAGGGGCTGTGATGCCACCTAGATTGACCATATCTAGACCCACAGCTGATTGAGACATAAGGGTGGCCACTCTTGGGACTGAGAGGTTTGGTGAGGTTGGGTGAGCAAACGCAGACCCTTTGAAGTAATACTGCGTGGTACCCATCCCATGGGTCCCAAGTCTCCAGGTTCAAGGGCATCTTCCTACATCGAAAACATGCATGAGAAACCCAGAAGATGGTACACCGTGTGATCGGGAAAGGTTTCTAAAACGCACCACATTTCTGATCTCCTTGTGCTCGGGTTCGCCTTTCCAGCCGCTTTACTAGCAATCTCCCTCCTTGGAGAATCAGCACCTTTAACCTCCTGTTCCGTACAGGTTGCAATTTGTCCTGAGGATGAACGGGAAGAGGGGGAACCAATGAGAGACTAGCTCTAGGTGTTGGGACAGGCACAGGTCACTCTATTTTCCCATCAGGAAGAAGAATTAACCAAAGGCTCAGCCTGCCGCCCGGGACCAGAATAGGGCCTGAAGCAATCCTGCGCTTTTGCGGGCAGCTCCCAAGAAAGCGAGTTGAAAAATGGAGCTCAGGGGCACTGCAATTCACAAACCTGCAGACTTATAAATGATGACTCTCGTCCACAAATATATTGAGGGAAGGCAACGAAGAGGATTGGAAAGCAAGGCAGAATTGCCGGAAACAGATTTCAGGAGGGAGATTCGAATCGCCTTTAAAGCACAGGAAAAGCGGCAAAACCTCGACAATGATTCCCTTGGCCAAAAAGGGCGTATGCTTCTTTTCCTGAATATATTCAGGAAAAAACGCATACGTCCTTTTTGGCCAACGAAGCAACCTGGAAAGGCAAATCAGCGCTACAAAGAAGTCTCGCTTCCCATCGGTCAAAAGGGCCATGCTGAATAAAGTGTCAAAACCAGAAATGCAAAACAGGCCATGGAGAAACGGGAGCCTGGCTACGCTGATGGGCGGGATGTAAATTGCCAACAGCCACTGTGGAGAAGTGCACGGTGTGTCCTGAAACATCGAAAAAAATCAGCTTAGGGAGCATAGGGCACTTCCACTCATGGGCGTATAAATTGGGAAAACTAAAAATCAGCAAGACACAGGCACCCCAAAGTTTAGGGCTGCTCTGTTGACAAGAACCTCCACTTCGTTACACCTTAAATATCCCAGGAAAGAGAAAAATGGATAAAGAAGTTGTGGTCCTTATGTACAATGGAATATCACTCAGCCATGAAATCAACGTCATAAGGCTAGTAGCAGCAAGATGAGTGGATTTAGGTAGGACGATTCTAAGTGAAATAAGTCACACAGAAAAAGATACTTATCATAAGATATCACTTATAGAGTGAATATAAAAACCGCTACCCTTGAACTGAATTACAAATCAGAGCAGGGTCACACGTTTAGAAAACACACTATGGCTGCTTAAAGGGAAAGGTGAGGTGGGGTGATGCATAAAACAAGGGTTTCAAATTAGCTCAGATACCGTTCCATAAACCCAATAGGTAATAGACAAGACCTACTCCTTGCTCAGTGAATTGGACTCAACACCCCCTATTCACCGCCCAAGAATATATCTGACTAGTAAGAATCTTAAAACCTATGCATTGATATCTCTCTGTAAGTGAGTCCAGTGGGTGTAAAGCGGCAAAAACACAGCAGTGAAAAGCAGGTAAACCCCATTATAAAAATCAATTACTTTTAAAAACCCGTGAAACAAAGACAGTGAAAGAGAGAGAAATTCTTACAAAATTCGTTCAGGGGCTGTGATGCCACCTGGATTGACCATATCTAGACCCACAGCTGATTGAGACATAAGGGTGGACACTCTTGGGGCTGAGAGGTTTGGTGAGGTTGGGTGAGCAAACGCAGACCCTTTGAAGTAATACTGCGTGGTACCCATCCCATGGGTCCAAAGTCTTCAGGTTCAAGGGAATCTTCCTACATCGAAAGCATGCATGAGAAATCCAGAAGATGGTACACCGTGTGATCCGGAAAGGTTTTCAAAACGCACCTCATTTCTCATCTCCTTGTGCTCGGGTTTGCCATTCCAGCCGCTTTACTAGCAATCTCCCTCCTTGGAGAATCAGCACCTTTAACCTCCTGTTCCGTACAGGTTGCAATTTGTCCTGAGGATGAACGGGAAGAGGGGGAACCAATGAGAGACCAGCTCTAGGTGTTGGGACAGGCACAGGTCACTCTATTTTCCCATCACGAAGAAGAATTAACCACAGGCTCAGCCTGCCGCCCGGGACCAGAATAGGGCCTGAAGCAATCCTGCGCTTTTGCGGCCAGCTCCCAAGAAAGCGATTTGAAAAATGGAGCTCAGGGGCACTGCAATTCACAAACCTGCAGACTTATAAATGATGACTCTCGTCCACAAATATATTGAGGGAAGGCAACGAAGAGGATTGGAAAGCAAGGCAGAATTGCAGGAAACAGATTTCAGGAGGGAGATTCGAATCGCCTTTAAAGCACAGGAAAAGCGGCAAAACCTCGACAATGATGCCCTTGGCCAAAAAGGGCGTATGCTTCTTTTCCTGAATATATTCAGGAAAAAACGCATAAGTCCTTTTTGGCCAACCAAGCAACCTGGAAAGGCAAATCAGCGCTACAAAGAAGTCTCGCTTCCCATCGGTCAAAAGGGCCATGCTGAATAAAGTGTCAAAACCAGAAATGCAAAACAGGCCATGGAGAAACGGGAGCCTGGCTACGCTGATGGGCGGGATGTAAATTGCCAACAGCCACTGTGGAGAAGTGCACGGTGTGTCCTGAAACATCGAAAAAAATCAGCTTAGGGAGCATAGGGCACTTCCACTCATGGGCGTATAAATTGGGAAAACTAAAAATCAGCAAGACACAGGCACCCCAAAGTTTAGGGCTGCTCTGTTGACAAGAACCTCCACTTCGTTACACCTTAAATATCCCAGGAAAGAGAAAAATGGATAAAGAAGTTGTGGTCCTTATGTACAATGGAATATCACTCAGCCATGAAATCAACGTCATAAGGCTAGTAGCAGCAAGATGAGTGGATTTAGGTAGGACGATTCTAAGTGAAATAAGTCACACAGAAAAAGATACTTATCATAAGATATCACTTATAGAGGGAATATAAAAACCGCTACCCTTGAACTGAATTACAAATCAGAGCAGGGTCACACGTTTAGAAAACACACTATGGCTGCTTAAAGGGAAAGGTGAGGTGGGGTGATGCATAAAACAAGGGTTTCAAATTAGCTCAGATACCGTTCCATAAACCCAATAGGTAATAGACAAGACCTACTCCTTGCTCAGTGAATTGGACTCAACACCCCCTATTCACCGCCCAAGAATATATCTGACTAGTAAGAATCTTAAAACCTATGCATTGATATCTCTCTGTAAGTGAGTCCAGTGGGTGTAAAGCGGCAAAAACACAGCAGTGAAAAGCAGGTAAACCCCATTATAAAAATCAATTACTTTTAAAAACCCGTGAAACAAAGACAGTGAAAGAGAGAGAAATTCTTACAAAATTCGTTCAGGGGCTGTGATGCCACCTGGATTGACCATATCTAGACCCACAGCTGATTGAGACATAAGGGTGGACACTCTTGGGGCTGAGAGGTTTGGTGAGGTTGGGTGAGCAAACGCAGACCCTTTAAAGTAATACTGCGTGGTACCCATCCCATGGGTCCAAAGTCTTCAGGTTCAAGGGAATCTTCCTACATCGAAAGCATGCATGAGAAATCCAGAAGATGGTACACCGTGTGATCCGGAAAGGTTTTCAAAACGCACCTCATTTCTCATCTCCTTGTGCTCGGGTTTGCCATTCCAGCCGCTTTACTAGCAATCTCCCTCCTTGGAGAATCAGCACCTTTAACCTCCTGTTCCGTACAGGTTGCAATTTGTCCTGAGGATGAACGGGAAGAGGGGGAACCAATGAGAGACCAGCTCTAGGTGTTGGGACAGGCACAGGTCACTCTATTTTCCCATCACGAAGAAGAATTAACCACAGGCTCAGCCTGCCGCCCGGGACCAGAATAGGGCCTGAAGCAATCCTGCGCTTTTTCGGCCAGCTCCCAAGAAAGCGAGTTGAAAAATGGAGCTCAGGGGCACTGCAATTCACAAACCTGCAGACTTATAAATGATGACTCTCGTCCACAAATATATTGAGGGAAGGCAACGAAGAGGATTGGAAAGCAAGGCAGAATTGCAGGAAACAGATTTCAGGAGGGAGATTCGAATCGCCTTTAAAGCACAGGAAAAGCGGCAAAACCTCGACAATGATGCCCTTGGCCAAAAAGGGCGTATGCTTCTTTTCCTGAATATATTCAGGAAAAAACGCATAAGTCCTTTTTGGCCAACCAAGCAACCTGGAAAGGCAAATCAGCGCTACAAAGAAGTCTCGCTTCCCATCGGTCAAAAGGGCCATGCTGAATAAAGTGTCAAAACCAGAAATGCAAAACAGGCCATGGAGAAACGGGAGCCTGGCTACGCTGATGGGCGGGATGTAAATTGCCAACAGCCACTGTGGAGAAGTGCACGGTGTGTCCTGAAACATCGAAAAAAATCAGCTTAGGGAGCATAGGGCACTTCCACTCATGGGCGTATAAATTGGGAAAACTAAAAATCAGCAAGACACAGGCACCCCAAAGTTTAGGGCTGCTCTGTTGACAAGAACCTCCACTTCGTTACACCTTAAATATCCCAGGAAAGAGAAAAATGGATAAAGAAGTTGTGGTCCTTATGTACAATGGAATATCACTCAGCCATGAAATCAACGTCATAAGGCTAGTAGCAGCAAGATGAGTGGATTTAGGTAGGACGATTCTAAGTGAAATAAGTCACACAGAAAAAGATACTTATCATAAGATATCACTTATAGAGGGAATATAAAAACCGCTACCCTTGAACTGAATTACAAATCAGAGCAGGGTCACACGTTTAGAAAACACACTATGGCTGCTTAAAGGGAAAGGTGAGGTGGGGTGATGCATAAAACAAGGGTTTCAAATTAGCTCAGATACCGTTCCATAAACCCAATAGGTAATAGACAAGACCTACTCCTTGCTCAGTGAATTGGACTCAACACCCCCTATTCACCGCCCAAGAATATATCTGACTAGTAAGAATCTTAAAACCTATGCATTGATATCTCTCTGTAAGTGAGTCCAGTGGGTGTAAAGCGGCAAAAACACAGCAGTGAAAAGCAGGTAAACCCCATTATAAAAATCAATTACTTTTAAAAACCCGTGAAACAAAGACAGTGAAAGAGAGAGAAATTCTTACAAAATTCGTTCAGGGGCTGTGATGCCACCTGGATTGACCATATCTAGACCCACAGCTGATTGAGACATAAGGGTGGACACTCTTGGGGCTGAGAGGTTTGGTGAGGTTGGGTGAGCAAACGCAGACCCTTTAAAGTAATACTGCGTGGTACCCATCCCATGGGTCCAAAGTCTTCAGGTTCAAGGGAATCTTCCTACATCGAAAGCATGCATGAGAAATCCAGAAGATGGTACACCGTGTGATCCGGAAAGGTTTTCAAAACGCACCTCATTTCTCATCTCCTTGTGCTCGGGTTTGCCATTCCAGCCGCTTTACTAGCAATCTCCCTCCTTGGAGAATCAGCACCTTTAACCTCCTGTTCCGTACAGGTTGCAATTTGTCCTGAGGATGAACGGGAAGAGGGGGAACCAATGAGAGACCAGCTCTAGGTGTTGGGACAGGCACAGGTCACTCTATTTTCCCATCACGAAGAAGAATTAACCACAGGCTCAGCCTGCCGCCCGGGACCAGAATAGGGCCTGAAGCAATCCTGCGCTTTTTCGGCCAGCTCCCAAGAAAGCGAGTTGAAAAATGGAGCTCAGGGGCACTGCAATTCACAAACCTGCAGACTTATAAATGATGACTCTCGTCCACAAATATATTGAGGGAAGGCAACGAAGAGGATTGGAAAGCAAGGCAGAATTGCAGGAAACAGATTTCAGGAGGGAGATTCGAATCGCCTTTAAAGCACAGGAAAAGCGGCAAAACCTCGACAATGATGCCCTTGGCCAAAAAGGGCGTATGCTTCTTTTCCTGAATATATTCAGGAAAAAACGCATACGTCCTTTTTGGCCAACCAAGCAACCTGGAAAGGCAAATCAGCGCTACAAAGAAGTCTCGCTTCCCATCGGTCAAAAGGGCCATGCTGAATAAAGTGTCAAAACCAGAAATGCAAAACAGGCCATGGAGAAACGGGAGCCTGGCTACGCTGATGGGCGGGATGTAAATTGCCAACAGCCACTGTGGAGAAGTGCACGGTGTGTCCTGAAACATCTAAAAAACTCAGCTTAGGGAGCATAGGGCACTTCCACTCATGGGCGTATAAATTCGGGAAACTAAAAATCAGCAAGACACAGGCACCCCAAAGTTTAGGGCTGCTCTGTTGACAAGAACCTCCACTTCGTTACACCTTAAATATCCCAGGAAAGAGAAAAATGGATAAAGAAGTTGTGGTCCTTATGTACAATGGAATATCACTCAGCCATGAAACCAACGTCATAAGGCTAGTAGCAGAAAGATGAGTGGATTTAGGTAGGACGATTCTAAGTGAAATAAGTCACACAGAAAAAGATACTTATCATAAGATATCACTTATAGAGGGAATATAAAAACCGCTACCCTTGAACTGAATTACAAATCAGAGCAGGGTCACACGTTTAGAAAACACACTATGGCTGCTTAAAGGGAAAGGTGAGGTGGGGTGATGCATAAAACAAGGGTTTCAAATTAGCTCAGATACCGTTCCATAAACCCAATAGGTAATAGACAAGACCTACTCCTTGCTCAGTGAATTGGACTCAACACCCCCTATTCACCGCCCAAGAATATATCTGACTAGTAAGAATCTTAAAACCTATGCATTGATATCTCTCTGTAAGTGAGTCCAGTGGGTGTAAAGCGGCAAAAACACAGCAGTGAAAAGCAGGTAAACCCCATTATAAAAATCAATTACTTTTAAAAACCCGTGAAACAAAGACAGTGAAAGAGAGAGAAATTCTTACAAAATTCGTTCAGGGGCTGTGATGCCACCTGGATTGACCATATCTAGACCCACAGCTGATTGAGACATAAGGGTGGACACTCTTGGGGCTGAGAGGTTTGGTGAGGTTGGGTGAGCAAACGCAGACCCTTTAAAGTAATACTGCGTGGTACCCATCCCATGGGTCCAAAGTCTTCAGGTTCAAGGGAATCTTCCTACATCGAAAGCATGCATGAGAAATCCAGAAGATGGTACACCGTGTGATCCGGAAAGGTTTTCAAAACGCACCTCATTTCTCATCTCCTTGTGCTCGGGTTTGCCATTCCAGCCGCTTTACTAGCAATCTCCCTCCTTGGAGAATCAGCACCTTTAACCTCCTGTTCCGTACAGGTTGCAATTTGTCCTGAGGATGAACGGGAAGAGGGGGAACCAATGAGAGACCAGCTCTAGGTGTTGGGACAGGCACAGGTCACTCTATTTTCCCATCACGAAGAAGAATTAACCACAGGCTCAGCCTGCCGCCCGGGACCAGAATAGGGCCTGAAGCAATCCTGCGCTTTTGCGGCCAGCTCCCAAGAAAGCGAGTTGAAAAATGGAGCTCAGGGGCACTGCAATTCACAAACCTGCAGACTTATAAATGATGACTCTCGTCCACAAATATATTGAGGGAAGGCAACGAAGAGGATTGGAAAGCAAGGCAGAATTGCAGGAAACAGATTTCAGGAGGGAGATTCGAATCGCCTTTAAAGCACAGGAAAAGCGGCAAAACCTCGACAATGATGCCCTTGGCCAAAAAGGGCGTATGCGTTTTTTCCTGAATATATTCAGGAAAAAACGCATACGCCCTTTTTGGCCAACCAAGCAACCTGGAAAGGCAAATCAGCGCTACAAAGAAGTCTCACTTCCCATCGGTCAAAAGGGCCATGCTGAATAAAGTGTCAAAACCAGAAATGCAAAACAGGCCATGGAGAAACGGGAGCCTGGCTACGCTGATGGGCGGCATGTAAATTGCCAACAGCCACTCTGGAGAAGTGCACGGTGTGTCCTGAAACATCTAAAAAACTCAGCTTAGGGAGCATAGGGCACTTCCACTCATGGGCGTATAAATTGGGAAAACTAAAAATCAGCAAGACACAGGCACCCCAAAGTTTAGGGCTGCTCTGTTGACAAGAACCTCCACTTCGTTACACCTTAAATATCCCAGGAAAGAGAAAAATGGATAAAGAAGTTGTGGTCCTTATGTACAATGGAATATCACTCAGCCATGAAATCAACGTCATAAGGCTAGTAGCAGCAAGATGAGTGGATTTAGGTAGGACGATTCTAAGTGAAATAAGTCACACAGAAAAAGATACTTATCATAAGATATCACTTATAGAGGGAATATAAAAACCGCTACCCTTGAACTGAATTACAAATCAGAGCAGGGTAACACGTTTAGAAAACACACTATGGCTGCTTAACGGGAAAAGTGAGGTGGGGTGATGCATAAAACAAGGGTTTCAACTTAGCTCAGATACCGTTCCATAAACCCAATGGGTAATAGACAAGACCTACTCCTTGCTCAGTGAATTGGACTCAACACCCCCTATTCACCACCCAAGAATATATCTGACTAGTAAGAATCTTAAAACCTATGCATTGATACCTCTCTGTAAGTGAGTGAAGTGGCTGTAAAGCGGCAAAAACACAGCAGTGAAAAGCAGGTAAACCCCATTATAAAAATCAATTACTTTTAAAAACCCGTGAAACAAAGACAGTGAAAGAGAGAGAAATTCTTAAAAAATTCGTTCAGGGGCTGTGATGCCACGTGGATTGACCATATCTAGACCCACAGCTGATTGAGACATAAGGGTGGACACTCTTGGGGCTGAGAGGTTTGGTGAGGTTGGGTGAGCAAACGCAGACCCTTTAAAGTAATACTGCGTGGTACCCATCCCATGGGTCCCAAATCTCCAGGTTCAAGGGAATCTTCCTACATCGAAAGCATGCATGAGAAACCCAGAAGATGGTACACCGTGTGATCCGGAAAGGTTTTCAAAACGTACCTCATTTCTCATCTCCTTGTGCTCGTGTTTGCCATTCCAGCCGCTTTACTAGCAATCTCCCTCCTTGGAGAATCAGCACCTTTAACCTCCTGTTCCGTACAGGTTGCAATTTGTCCTGAGGATGAACGGGAAGAGGGGGAACCAATGAGAGACTAGATCTAGGTGTTGGGACAGGCACAGGTTACTCTATTTTCCCATCACGAAGAAGAATTAACCAGAGGCTCAGCCTGCCGCCCGGGACCAGAATAGGGCCTGAAGCAATCCTGCGCTTTTGCGGGCAGCTCCCAAGAAAGCGAGTTGAAAAATGGAGCTCAGGGGCACTGCAATTCACAAACCTGCAGACTTATAAATGATGACTCTCGTCCACAAATATATTGAGGGAAGGCAACGAAGAGGATTGGAAAGCAAGGCAGAATTGCAGGAAACAGATTTCAGGAGGGAGATTCGAATCGCCTTTAAAGCACAGGAAAAGCGGCAAAACCTCGACAATGATGCCCTTGGCCAAAAAGGGCGTATGCTTTTTTTCCTGAATATATTCAGGAAAAAACGCATACGTCCTTTTTGGCCAACCAAGCAACCTGGAAAGGCAAATCAGCGCTACAAAGAAGTCTCGCTTCCCATCGGTCAAAAGGGCCATGCTGAATAAAGTGTCAAAACCAGAAATGCAAAACAGGCCATGGAGAAACGGGAGCCTGGCTACGCTGATGGGCGGCATGTAAATTGCCAAAAGCCACTGTGGAGAAGTGCACGGTGTGTCCTGAAACATCGAAAAAAATCTGCTTACTGAGCATAGGGCACTTCCACTCATGGGCGTATAAATTGGGAAAACTAAAAATCAGCAAGACACAGGCACCCCAAAGTTTAGGGCTGCTCTGTTGACAAGAACCTCCACTTCGTTACACCTTAAATATCCCAGGAAAGAGAAAAATGGATAAAGAAGTTGTGGTCCTTATGTACAATGGAATATCACTCAGCCATGAAATCAACGTCATAAGGCTAGTAGCAGCAAGATGAGTGGATTTAGGTAGGACGATTCTAAGTGAAATAAGTCACACAGAAAAAGATACTTATCATAAGATATCACTTATAGAGGGAATATAAAAACCGCTACCCTTGAACTGAATTACAAATCAGAGCAGGGTAACACGTTTAGAAAACACACTATGGCTGCTTAACGGGAAAAGTGAGGTGGGGTGATGCATAAAACAAGGGTTTCAACTTAGCTCAGATACCGTTCCATAAACCCAATGGGTAATAGACAAGACCTACTCCTTGCTCAGTGAATTGGACTCAACACCCCCTATTCACCACCCAAGAATATATCTGACTAGTAAGAATCTTAAAACCTATGCATTGATACCTCTCTGTAAGTGAGTGAAGTGGCTGTAAAGCGGCAAAAACACAGCAGTGAAAAGCAGGTAAACCCCATTATAAAAATCAATTACTTTTAAAAACCCGTGAAACAAAGACAGTGAAAGAGAGAGAAATTCTTAAAAAATTCGTTCAGGGGCTGTGATGCCACGTGGATTGACCATATCTAGACCCACAGCTGATTGAGACATAAGGGTGGACACTCTTGGGGCTGAGAGGTTTGGTGAGGTTGGGTGAGCAAACGCAGACCCTTTAAAGTAATACTGCGTGGTACCCATCCCATGGGTCCCAAATCTCCAGGTTCAAGGGAATCTTCCTACATCGAAAGCATGCATGAGAAACCCAGAAGATGGTACACCGTGTGATCCGGAAAGGTTTTCAAAACGTACCTCATTTCTCATCTCCTTGTGCTCGTGTTTGCCATTCCAGCCGCTTTACTAGCAATCTCCCTCCTTGGAGAATCAGCACCTTTAACCTCCTGTTCCGTACAGGTTGCAATTTGTCCTGAGGATGAACGGGAAGAGGGGGAACCAATGAGAGACTAGATCTAGGTGTTGGGACAGGCACAGGTTACTCTATTTTCCCATCACGAAGAAGAATTAACCAGAGGCTCAGCCTGCCGCCCGGGACCAGAATAGGGCCTGAAGCAATCCTGCGCTTTTGCGGGCAGCTCCCAAGAAAGCGAGTTGAAAAATGGAGCTCAGGGGCACTGCAATTCACAAACCTGCAGACTTATAAATGATGACTCTCGTCCACAAATATATTGAGGGAAGGCAACGAAGAGGATTGGAAAGCAAGGCAGAATTGCAGGAAACAGATTTCAGGAGGGAGATTCGAATCGCCTTTAAAGCACAGGAAAAGCGGCAAAACCTCGACAATGATGCCCTTGGCCAAAAAGGCCGTATGCTTTTTTTCCTGAATATATTCAGGAAAAAACGCATACGTCCTTTTTGGCCAACCAAGCAACCTGGAAAGGCAAATCAGCGCTACAAAGAAGTCTCGCTTCCCATCGGTCAAAAGGGCCATGCTGAATAAAGTGTCAAAACCAGAAATGCAAAACAGGCCATGGAGAAACGGGAGCCTGGCTACGCTGATGGGCGGCATGTAAATTGCCAAAAGCCACTGTGGAGAAGTGCACGGTGTGTCCTGAAACATCGAAAAAAATCTGCTTACTGAGCATAGGGCACTTCCACTCATGGGCGTATAAATTGGGAAAACTAAAAATCAGCAAGACACAGGCACCCCAAAGTTTAGGGCTGCTCTGTTGACAAGAACCTCCACTTCGTTACACCTTAAATATCCCAGGAAAGAGAAAAATGGATAAAGAAGTTGTGGTCCTTATGTACAATGGAATATCACTCAGCCATGAAATCAACGTCATAAGGCTAGTAGCAGCAAGATGAGTGGATTTAGGTAGGACGATTCTAAGTGAAATAAGTCACACAGAAAAAGATACTTATCATAAGATATCACTTATAGAGGGAATATAAAAACCGCTACCCTTGAACTGAATTACAAATCAGAGCAGGGTAACACGTTTAGAAAACACACTATGGCTGCTAAACGGGAAAGGTGAGGTGGGTTGATGCATAAAACAAGGGTTTCAAATTAGCTCAGATACCGTTCCATAAACCCAATATGTAATAGACAAGACCTACTCCTTGCTCAATGAATTGGACTCAACACCCCCTATTCACCGCCCAAGAATATATCTGACTAGTAAGAATCTTAAAACCTATGTATTGATAACTCTCTGTAAGTGAGTCAAGTGGGTGTAAAGCGGCAGAATCACAGCAGTGAAAAGCTGCTAAACCCCATTATAAAAATCAATTACTTTTAAAAACCCGTGAAACAAAGACAGTGAAAGAGAGAGAAATTCTTACAAAATTCGTTCAGGGGCTGTGATGCCACCTGGATTTAAGATATCTAGACCCACAGCTGATTGAGTCATAAGGGTGGATACTCTTGGGGCTGAGAGGTTTGGTGAGGTTGGGTGAGCAAACGCAGACCCTTTAAAGTAATACTGCGTGTACCCATCCCATTGGTCCCAAATCTCCAGGTTCAAGGGCATCTTCCTCCATCGAAAACATGCATGAGAAACCCAGAAGATGGTACACCGTGTGATCGGGAAAGGTTTCCAAAACGCACCTCATTTCTCATCTCCTTGTGCTCGAGTTCGCCATTCCAGCTGCTTTACTAGCAATCTCCCTTCTTGGAGAATCAGCATCTTTAACCTCCTGTTCCGTACAGGTTGCAATTTGTCCTGAGGATGAACGTGAAGAGGGGGAACCAATGAGAGACTAGCTCTAGGTGTTGGGACAGGCACAGGTCACTCTATTTTCCCATCAGGAAGAAGAATTAACCACAGGCTCAGCCTGCCGCCCGGGACCAGAATAGGGCCTGAAGCAATCCTGCGCTTTTGCGGCCAGCTGCCAAGAAAGCGAGTTGAAAAATGGAGCTCAGGGGCACTGCAATTCACAAACCTGCAGACTTATAAATGATGACTCTCGTCCACAAATATATTGAGGGAAAGCAACGAAGAGGATATGAAAGCAAGGCAGAATTTCAGGAAACAGATTTCAGGAGGGAGATTCAAATCACCTTTAAAGCACAGGAAAAGCGGCAAAACCTCGACAATGATGCCCTTGGCCAAAAAGGGCGTATGCGTTTTTTCCTGAATATATTCAGGAAAAAACGCATACGCCCTTTTTGGCCAACCAAGCAACCTGGAAAGGCAAATCAGCGCTACAAAGAAGTCTCGCTTCCCATCGGTCAAAAGGGCCATGCTGAATAAAGTGTCAAAACCAGAAATGCAAGACAGCCCATGGAGAAACGGGAGCCTGGCTACGCTGATGGGCGGGATGTAAATTGCCAACAGCCACTCTGGAGAAGTGCACGGTGTGTCCTGAAACATCGAAAAAAATCAGCTTAGGGAGCATAGGGCACTTCCACTCATGGGCGTATAAATTGGGAAAACTAAAAAATCAGCAAGACACAGGCACCCCAAAGTTTAGGGCTGCTCTGTTGAGAAGAACCTCCACTTCGTTACACCTTAAATATCCAAGGAAAGAGAAAAATGGATAAAGAAGTTGTGGTCCTTATGTACAATGGAATATCACTCAGCCATGAAATCAACGTCATAAGGCTAGTAGCAGCATGATGAGTGGATTTAGGTACCACGATTCTAAGTGAAATAAGTCACACAGAAAAAGACACTTATCATAAGATATCACTTATAGAAGGAATGTAAAAACCGCTACCATTGAACTGAATTACAAAACAGAGTAGAGTCACATGTTTAGAAAACACACTATGGCTGCTTAACGGGAAAGGTGAGGCGGGGTGATGCTAAAACAAGGGATTCAAATTAGCTCAGATACCGTTCCATAAACCCAATATGTAATAGACAAGACCTACACCTTGCTCAATGAATTGGACTCAACACCCCCTATTCACCGCCCAAGAACATATCTGACTAGTAAGAATCTTAAAACCTATGTATTGATAACTCTCTGTAAGTGAGTCAAGTGGGTGTAAAGCGGCAGAAACACAGCAGTGACAAGCTGCTAAACCCCATTATAAAAATCAATTACTTTTAAAAACCCGTGAAACAAAGACAGTGAAAGAGAGAGAAATTCTTACAAAGTTCGCTCAGGGGCTGTGATGCCACCTGGATTGACCATATCTAGACCCACAGCTGATTGAGAAATAAGGGTGGATACTCTTGGGGCTGAGAGGTTTGGTGAGGTTGGGTGAGCAAACGCAGACCCTTTAAAGTAATACTGCGTGGTACCCATCCCATGGGTCCCAAATCTCCAGGTTCAAGGGCATCTTCCTCCATCGAAAACATGCATGAGAAACCCAGAAGATGGTACACCGTGTGATCGGGAAAGGTTTCCAAAACGCACCTCATTTCTCATCTCCTTGTGCTCGGGTTCGCCATTCCAGCTGCTTTACTAGCAATCTCCCTCCTTGGAGAATCAGCACCTTTAACCTCCTGTTCCGTACAGGTTGCAATTTGTCCTGAGGATGAACGGGAAGAGGGGGAACCAATGAGAGACTAGCTCTAGGTGTTGGGACAGGCACAGGTCACTCTATTTTCCCATCAGGAAGAAGAATTAACCACAGGCTCAGCCTGCCGCCCGGGACCAGAATAGGGCCTGAAGCAATCCTGCGCTTTTGCGGCCAGCTCCCAAGAAAGCGAGTTGAAAAATGGAGCTCAGGGGCACTGCAATTCACAAACCTGCAGACTTATAAATGATGACTCTCGTCCACAAATATATTGAGGGAAGGCAACGAAGAGGATTGGAAAGCAAGGCAGAATTGCAGGAAACAGATTTCAGGAGGGAGATTCGAATCGCCTTTAAAGCACAGGAAAAGCGGCAAAACCTCGACAATGATGCCCTTGGCCAAAAAGGGCGTATGCGTTTTTTCCTGAATATATTCAGGAAAAAACGCATACGCCCTTTTTGGCCAACCAAGCAACCTGGAAAGGCAAATCAGCGCTACAAAGAAGTCTCGCTTCCCATCGATCAAAAGGGCCATGCTGAATAAAGTGTCAAAACCAGAAATGCAAGACAGCCCATGGAGAAACGGAAGCCTGGCTACGCTGATGGGCGGGATGTAAATTGCCAACAGCCACTCTGGAGAAGTACACGGTGTGTCCTGAAACATCTAAAAAAATCAGCTTAGGGAGCATAGGGCACTTCCACTCATGGGCGTATAAATTGGGAAAACTAAAAATCAGCAAGACACAGGCACCCCAAAGTTTAGGGCTGCTCTGTTGACAAGAACCTCCACTTCGTTACACCTTAAATGTCCCGGAAAAGAGAAAAATGGATAAAGAAGTTGTGGTCCTTATGTACAATGGAATATCACTCAGCCATGAAATCAACGTCATAAGGCTAGTAGCAGCAAGATGAGTGGATTTAGGTAGGACGATTCTAAGTGAAATACGTCACACAGAAAAAGATACTTATCATAAGATATCACTTATAGAGGGAATATAAAAACCGCTACCCTTGAACTGAATTACAAATCATAGCAGGGTCACACGTTTAGAAAACACACTATGGCTGCTTAACGGGAAAGGTGCGGTGGGGTGATGCATAAAACAAGGGTTTCAAATTAGCTCAGATATCATTCCATAAACCCAATAGGTAATAGACAAGACCTACTCCTTGCTCAGTGAATTGGACTCAACACCCCATATTCACCGCCCAAGAATATATCTGACTAGTAAGAATCTTAAAACCTATGCATTGATATCTCTCTGTAAGTGAGTCAAGTGGGTGTAAAGCGGCAAAAGCACAGCAGTGAAAAGCAGGTAAACCCCATTATAAAAATCAATTACTTTTAAAAACCCGTGAAACAAAGACAGTGAAAGAGAGAGAAATTCTTACAAAATTCTTTCAGGGGCTGTGATGCCACCTAGATTGACCATATCTAGACCCACAGCTGATTGAGACATAAGGGTGGCCACTCTTGGGACTGAGAGGTTTGGTGAGGTTGGGTGAGCAAACGCAGACCCTTTGAAGTAATACTGCGTGGTACCCATCCCATGGGTCCCAAGTCTCCAGGTTCAAGGGCATCTTCCTACATCGAAAACATGCATGAGAAACCCAGAAGATGGTACACCGTGTGATCGGGAAAGGTTTCTAAAACGCACCACATTTCTGATCTCCTTGTGCTCGGGTTCGCCTTTCCAGCCGCTTTACTAGCAATCTCCCTCCTTGGAGAATCAGCACCTTTAACCTCCTGTTCCGTACAGGTTGCAATTTGTCCTGAGGATGAACGGGAAGAGGGGGAACCAATGAGAGACTAGCTCTAGGTGTTGGGACAGGCACAGGTCACTCTATTTTCCCATCAGGAAGAAGAATTAACCAAAGGCTCAGCCTGCCGCCCGGGACCAGAATAGGGCCTGAAGCAATCCTGCGCTTTTGCGGGCAGCTCCCAAGAAAGCGAGTTGAAAAATGGAGCTCAGGGGCACTGCAATTCACAAACCTGCAGACTTATAAATGATGACTCTCGTCCACAAATATATTGAGGGAAGGCAACGAAGAGGATTGGAAAGCAAGGCAGAATTGCCGGAAACAGATTTCAGGAGGGAGATTCGAATCGCCTTTAAAGCACAGGAAAAGCGGCAAAACCTCGACAATGATGCCCTTGGCCAAAAAGGGCGTATGCTTCTTTTCCTGAATATATTCAGGAAAAAACGCATACGTCCTTTTTGGCCAACGAAGCAACCTGGAAAGGCAAATCAGCGCTACAAAGAAGTCTCGCTTCCCATCGGTCAAAAGGGCCATGCTGAATAAAGTGTCAAAACCAGAAATGCAAAACAGGCCATGGAGAAACGGGAGCCTGGCTACGCTGATGGGCGGGATGTAAATTGCCAACAGCCACTGTGGAGAAGTGCACGGTGTGTCCTGAAACATCGAAAAAAATCAGCTTAGGGAGCATAGGGCACTTCCACTCATGGGCGTATAAATTGGGAAAACTAAAAATCAGCAAGACACAGGCACCCCAAAGTTTAGGGCTGCTCTGTTGACAAGAACCTCCACTTCGTTACACCTTAAATATCCCAGGAAAGAGAAAAATGGATAAAGAAGTTGTGGTCCTTATGTACAATGGAATATCACTCAGCCATGAAATCAACGTCATAAGGCTAGTAGCAGCAAGATGAGTGGATTTAGGTAGGACGATTCTAAGTGAAATAAGTCACACAGAAAAAGATACTTATCATAAGATATCACTTATAGAGTGAATATAAAAACCGCTACCCTTGAACTGAATTACAAATCAGAGCAGGGTCACACGTTTAGAAAACACACTATGGCTGCTTAAAGGGAAAGGTGAGGTGGGGTGATGCATAAAACAAGGGTTTCAAATTAGCTCAGATACCGTTCCATAAACCCAATAGGTAATAGACAAGACCTACTCCTTGCTCAGTGAATTGGACTCAACACCCCCTATTCACCGCCCAAGAATATATCTGACTAGTAAGAATCTTAAAACCTATGCATTGATATCTCTCTGTAAGTGAGTCCAGTGGGTGTAAAGCGGCAAAAACACAGCAGTGAAAAGCAGGTAAACCCCATTATAAAAATCAATTACTTTTAAAAACCCGTGAAACAAAGACAGTGAAAGAGAGAGAAATTCTTACAAAATTCGTTCAGGGGCTGTGATGCCACCTGGATTGACCATATCTAGACCCACAGCTGATTGAGACATAAGGGTGGACACTCTTGGGGCTGAGAGGTTTGGTGAGGTTGGGTGAGCAAACGCAGACCCTTTGAAGTAATACTGCGTGGTACCCATCCCATGGGTCCAAAGTCTTCAGGTTCAAGGGAATCTTCCTACATCGAAAGCATGCATGAGAAATCCAGAAGATGGTACACCGTGTGATCCGGAAAGGTTTTCAAAACGCACCTCATTTCTCATCTCCTTGTGCTCGGGTTTGCCATTCCAGCCGCTTTACTAGCAATCTCCCTCCTTGGAGAATCAGCACCTTTAACCTCCTGTTCCGTACAGGTTGCAATTTGTCCTGAGGATGAACGGGAAGAGGGGGAACCAATGAGAGACCAGCTCTAGGTGTTGGGACAGGCACAGGTCACTCTATTTTCCCATCACGAAGAAGAATTAACCACAGGCTCAGCCTGCCGCCCGGGACCAGAATAGGGCCTGAAGCAATCCTGCGCTTTTGCGGCCAGCTCCCAAGAAAGCGATTTGAAAAATGGAGCTCAGGGGCACTGCAATTCACAAACCTGCAGACTTATAAATGATGACTCTCGTCCACAAATATATTGAGGGAAGGCAACGAAGAGGATTGGAAAGCAAGGCAGAATTGCAGGAAACAGATTTCAGGAGGGAGATTCGAATCGCCTTTAAAGCACAGGAAAAGCGGCAAAACCTCGACAATGATGCCCTTGGCCAAAAAGGGCGTATGCGTTTTTTCCTGAATATATTCAGGAAAGAACGCATACGCCCTTTTTGGCCAACCAAGCAACCTGGAAAGGCAAATCAGCGCTACAAAGAAGTCTCGCTTCCCATCGGTCAAAAGGGCCATGCTGAATAAAGTGTCAAAACCAGAAATGCAAGACAGGCCATGGAGAAACGGGAGCCTGGCTACGCTGATGGGCGGCATGTAAATTGCCAACAGCCACTCTGGAGAAGTGCACGGTGTGTCCTGAAACATCTAAAAAACTCAGCTTAGGGAGCATAGGGCACTTCCACTCATGGGCGTATAAATTGGGAAAACTAAAAATCAGCAAGACACAGGCACCCCAAAGTTTAGGGCTGCTCTGTTGACAAGAACCTCCACTTCGTTACACCTTAAATATCCCAGGAAAGAGAAAAATGGATAAAGAAGTTGTGGTCCTTATGTACAATGGAATATCACTCAGCCATGAAATCAACGTCATAAGGCTAGTAGCAGCAAGATGAGTGGATTTAGGTAGGACGATTCTAAGTGAAATAAGTCACACAGAAAAAGATACTTATCATAAGATATCACTTATAGAGGGAATATAAAAACCGCTACCCTTGAACTGAATTACAAATCAGAGCAGGGTCACACGTTTAGAAAACACACTATGGCTGCTTAAAGGGAAAGGTGAGGTGGGGTGATGCATAAAACAAGGGTTTCAAATTAGCTCAGATACCGTTCCATAAACCCAATAGGTAATAGACAAGACCTACTCCTTGCTCAGTGAATTGGACTCAACACCCCCTATTCACCGCCCAAGAATATATCTGACTAGTAAGAATCTTAAAACCTATGCATTGATATCTCTCTGTAAGTGAGTCAAGTGGGTGTAAAGCGGCAAAAACACAGCAGTGAAAAGCAGGTAAACCCCATTATAAAAATCAATTACTTTTAAAAACCCGTGAAACAAAGACAGTGAAAGAGAGAGAAATTCTTACAAAATTCGTTCAGGGGCTGTGATGCCACCTAGATTGACCATATCTAGACCAACAGCTGATTGAGACATAAGGGTGGCCACTCTTGGGACTGAGAGGTTTGGTGAGGTTGGGTGAGCAAACGCAGACCCTTTGAAGTAATACTGCGTGGTACCCATCCCATGGGTCCCAAGTCTCCAGGTTCAAGGGCATCTTCCTACATCGAAAGCATGCATGAGAAATCCAGAAGATGGTACACCGTGTGATCCGGAAAGGTTTTCAAAACGCACCTCATTTCTCATCTCCTTGTGCTCGGGTTTGCCATTCCAGCCGCTTTACTAGCAATCTCCCTCCTTGGAGAATCAGCACCTTTAACCTCCTGTTCCGTACAGGTTGCAATTTGTCCTGAGGATGAACGGGAAGAGGGGGAACCAATGAGAGACCAGCTCTAGGTGTTGGGACAGGCACAGGTCACTCTATTTTCCCATCACGAAGAAGAATTAACCACAGGCTCAGCCTGCCGCCCGGGACCAGAATAGGGCCTGAAGCAATCCTGCGCTTTTGCGGCCAGCTCCCAAGAAAGCGAGTTGAAAAATGGAGCTCAGGGGCACTGCAATTCACAAACCTGCAGACTTATAAATGATGACTCTCGTCCACAAATATATTGAGGGAAGGCAACGAAGAGGATTGGAAAGCAAGGCAGAATTGCAGGAAACAGATTTCAGGAGGGAGATTCGAATCGCCTTTAAAGCACAGGAAAAGCGGCAAAACCTCGACAATGATGCCCTTGGCCAAAAAGGGCGTATGCTTCTTTTCCTGAATATATTCAGGAAAAAACGCATAAGTCCTTTTTGGCCAACCAAGCAACCTGGAAAGGCAAATCAGCGCTACAAAGAAGTCTCGCTTCCCATCGGTCAAAAGGGCCATGCTGAATAAAGTGTCAAAACCAGAAATGCAAAACAGGCCATGGAGAAACGGGAGCCTGGCTACGCTGATGGGCGGGATGTAAATTGCCAACAGCCACTGTGGAGAAGTGCACGGTGTGTCCTGAAACATCGAAAAAAATCAGCTTAGGGAGCATAGGGCACTTCCACTCATGGGCGTATAAATTGGGAAAACTAAAAATCAGCAAGACACAGGCACCCCAAAGTTTAGGGCTGCTCTGTTGACAAGAACCTCCACTTCGTTACACCTTAAATATCCCAGGAAAGAGAAAAATGGATAAAGAAGTTGTGGTCCTTATGTACAATGGAATATCACTCAGCCATGAAATCAACGTCATAAGGCTAGTAGCAGCAAGATGAGTGGATTTAGGTAGGACGATTCTAAGTGAAATAAGTCACACAGAAAAAGATACTTATCATAAGATATCACTTATAGAGGGAATATAAAAACCGCTACCCTTGAACTGAATTACAAATCAGAGCAGGGTCACACGTTTAGAAAACACACTATGGCTGCTTAAAGGGAAAGGTGAGGTGGGGTGATGCATAAAACAAGGGTTTCAAATTAGCTCAGATACCGTTCCATAAACCCAATAGGTAATAGACAAGACCTACTCCTTGCTCAGTGAATTGGACTCAACACCCCCTATTCACCGCCCAAGAATATATCTGACTAGTAAGAATCTTAAAACCTATGCATTGATATCTCTCTGTAAGTGAGTCCAGTGGGTGTAAAGCGGCAAAAACACAGCAGTGAAAAGCAGGTAAACCCCATTATAAAAATCAATTACTTTTAAAAACCCGTGAAACAAAGACAGTGAAAGAGAGAGAAATTCTTACAAAATTCGTTCAGGGGCTGTGATGCCACCTGGATTGACCATATCTAGACCCACAGCTGATTGAGACATAAGGGTGGACACTCTTGGGGCTGAGAGGTTTGGTGAGGTTGGGTGAGCAAACGCAGACCCTTTAAAGTAATACTGCGTGGTACCCATCCCATGGGTCCAAAGTCTTCAGGTTCAAGGGAATCTTCCTACATCGAAAGCATGCATGAGAAATCCAGAAGATGGTACACCGTGTGATCCGGAAAGGTTTTCAAAACGCACCTCATTTCTCATCTCCTTGTGCTCGGGTTTGCCATTCCAGCCGCTTTACTAGCAATCTCCCTCCTTGGAGAATCAGCACCTTTAACCTCCTGTTCCGTACAGGTTGCAATTTGTCCTGAGGATGAACGGGAAGAGGGGGAACCAATGAGAGACCAGCTCTAGGTGTTGGGACAGGCACAGGTCACTCTATTTTCCCATCACGAAGAAGAATTAACCACAGGCTCAGCCTGCCGCCCGGGACCAGAATAGGGCCTGAAGCAATCCTGCGCTTTTTCGGCCAGCTCCCAAGAAAGCGAGTTGAAAAATGGAGCTCAGGGGCACTGCAATTCACAAACCTGCAGACTTATAAATGATGACTCTCGTCCACAAATATATTGAGGGAAGGCAACGAAGAGGATTGGAAAGCAAGGCAGAATTGCAGGAAACAGATTTCAGGAGGGAGATTCGAATCGCCTTTAAAGCACAGGAAAAGCGGCAAAACCTCGACAATGATGCCCTTGGCCAAAAAGGGCGTATGCTTCTTTTCCTGAATATATTCAGGAAAAAACGCATAAGTCCTTTTTGGCCAACCAAGCAACCTGGAAAGGCAAATCAGCGCTACAAAGAAGTCTCGCTTCCCATCGGTCAAAAGGGCCATGCTGAATAAAGTGTCAAAACCAGAAATGCAAAACAGGCCATGGAGAAACGGGAGCCTGGCTACGCTGATGGGCGGGATGTAAATTGCCAACAGCCACTGTGGAGAAGTGCACGGTGTGTCCTGAAACATCGAAAAAAATCAGCTTAGGGAGCATAGGGCACTTCCACTCATGGGCGTATAAATTGGGAAAACTAAAAATCAGCAAGACACAGGCACCCCAAAGTTTAGGGCTGCTCTGTTGACAAGAACCTCCACTTCGTTACACCTTAAATATCCCAGGAAAGAGAAAAATGGATAAAGAAGTTGTGGTCCTTATGTACAATGGAATATCACTCAGCCATGAAATCAACGTCATAAGGCTAGTAGCAGCAAGATGAGTGGATTTAGGTAGGACGATTCTAAGTGAAATAAGTCACACAGAAAAAGATACTTATCATAAGATATCACTTATAGAGGGAATATAAAAACCGCTACCCTTGAACTGAATTACAAATCAGAGCAGGGTCACACGTTTAGAAAACACACTATGGCTGCTTAAAGGGAAAGGTGAGGTGGGGTGATGCATAAAACAAGGGTTTCAAATTAGCTCAGATACCGTTCCATAAACCCAATAGGTAATAGACAAGACCTACTCCTTGCTCAGTGAATTGGACTCAACACCCCCTATTCACCGCCCAAGAATATATCTGACTAGTAAGAATCTTAAAACCTATGCATTGATATCTCTCTGTAAGTGAGTCCAGTGGGTGTAAAGCGGCAAAAACACAGCAGTGAAAAGCAGGTAAACCCCATTATAAAAATCAATTACTTTTAAAAACCCGTGAAACAAAGACAGTGAAAGAGAGAGAAATTCTTACAAAATTCGTTCAGGGGCTGTGATGCCACCTGGATTGACCATATCTAGACCCACAGCTGATTGAGACATAAGGGTGGACACTCTTGGGGCTGAGAGGTTTGGTGAGGTTGGGTGAGCAAACGCAGACCCTTTAAAGTAATACTGCGTGGTACCCATCCCATGGGTCCAAAGTCTTCAGGTTCAAGGGAATCTTCCTACATCGAAAGCATGCATGAGAAATCCAGAAGATGGTACACCGTGTGATCCGGAAAGGTTTTCAAAACGCACCTCATTTCTCATCTCCTTGTGCTCGGGTTTGCCATTCCAGCCGCTTTACTAGCAATCTCCCTCCTTGGAGAATCAGCACCTTTAACCTCCTGTTCCGTACAGGTTGCAATTTGTCCTGAGGATGAACGGGAAGAGGGGGAACCAATGAGAGACCAGCTCTAGGTGTTGGGACAGGCACAGGTCACTCTATTTTCCCATCACGAAGAAGAATTAACCACAGGCTCAGCCTGCCGCCCGGGACCAGAATAGGGCCTGAAGCAATCCTGCGCTTTTTCGGCCAGCTCCCAAGAAAGCGAGTTGAAAAATGGAGCTCAGGGGCACTGCAATTCACAAACCTGCAGACTTATAAATGATGACTCTCGTCCACAAATATATTGAGGGAAGGCAACGAAGAGGATTGGAAAGCAAGGCAGAATTGCAGGAAACAGATTTCAGGAGGGAGATTCGAATCGCCTTTAAAGCACAGGAAAAGCGGCAAAACCTCGACAATGATGCCCTTGGCCAAAAAGGGCGTATGCTTCTTTTCCTGAATATATTCAGGAAAAAACGCATACGTCCTTTTTGGCCAACCAAGCAACCTGGAAAGGCAAATCAGCGCTACAAAGAAGTCTCGCTTCCCATCGGTCAAAAGGGCCATGCTGAATAAAGTGTCAAAACCAGAAATGCAAAACAGGCCATGGAGAAACGGGAGCCTGGCTACGCTGATGGGCGGGATGTAAATTGCCAACAGCCACTGTGGAGAAGTGCACGGTGTGTCCTGAAACATCTAAAAAACTCAGCTTAGGGAGCATAGGGCACTTCCACTCATGGGCGTATAAATTCGGGAAACTAAAAATCAGCAAGACACAGGCACCCCAAAGTTTAGGGCTGCTCTGTTGACAAGAACCTCCACTTCGTTACACCTTAAATATCCCAGGAAAGAGAAAAATGGATAAAGAAGTTGTGGTCCTTATGTACAATGGAATATCACTCAGCCATGAAACCAACGTCATAAGGCTAGTAGCAGAAAGATGAGTGGATTTAGGTAGGACGATTCTAAGTGAAATAAGTCACACAGAAAAAGATACTTATCATAAGATATCACTTATAGAGGGAATATAAAAACCGCTACCCTTGAACTGAATTACAAATCAGAGCAGGGTCACACGTTTAGAAAACACACTATGGCTGCTTAAAGGGAAAGGTGAGGTGGGGTGATGCATAAAACAAGGGTTTCAAATTAGCTCAGATACCGTTCCATAAACCCAATAGGTAATAGACAAGACCTACTCCTTGCTCAGTGAATTGGACTCAACACCCCCTATTCACCGCCCAAGAATATATCTGACTAGTAAGAATCTTAAAACCTATGCATTGATATCTCTCTGTAAGTGAGTCCAGTGGGTGTAAAGCGGCAAAAACACAGCAGTGAAAAGCAGGTAAACCCCATTATAAAAATCAATTACTTTTAAAAACCCGTGAAACAAAGACAGTGAAAGAGAGAGAAATTCTTACAAAATTCGTTCAGGGGCTGTGATGCCACCTGGATTGACCATATCTAGACCCACAGCTGATTGAGACATAAGGGTGGACACTCTTGGGGCTGAGAGGTTTGGTGAGGTTGGGTGAGCAAACGCAGACCCTTTAAAGTAATACTGCGTGGTACCCATCCCATGGGTCCAAAGTCTTCAGGTTCAAGGGAATCTTCCTACATCGAAAGCATGCATGAGAAATCCAGAAGATGGTACACCGTGTGATCCGGAAAGGTTTTCAAAACGCACCTCATTTCTCATCTCCTTGTGCTCGGGTTTGCCATTCCAGCCGCTTTACTAGCAATCTCCCTCCTTGGAGAATCAGCACCTTTAACCTCCTGTTCCGTACAGGTTGCAATTTGTCCTGAGGATGAACGGGAAGAGGGGGAACCAATGAGAGACCAGCTCTAGGTGTTGGGACAGGCACAGGTCACTCTATTTTCCCATCACGAAGAAGAATTAACCACAGGCTCAGCCTGCCGCCCGGGACCAGAATAGGGCCTGAAGCAATCCTGCGCTTTTGCGGCCAGCTCCCAAGAAAGCGAGTTGAAAAATGGAGCTCAGGGGCACTGCAATTCACAAACCTGCAGACTTATAAATGATGACTCTCGTCCACAAATATATTGAGGGAAGGCAACGAAGAGGATTGGAAAGCAAGGCAGAATTGCAGGAAACAGATTTCAGGAGGGAGATTCGAATCGCCTTTAAAGCACAGGAAAAGCGGCAAAACCTCGACAATGATGCCCTTGGCCAAAAAGGGCGTATGCGTTTTTTCCTGAATATATTCAGGAAAAAACGCATACGCCCTTTTTGGCCAACCAAGCAACCTGGAAAGGCAAATCAGCGCTACAAAGAAGTCTCACTTCCCATCGGTCAAAAGGGCCATGCTGAATAAAGTGTCAAAACCAGAAATGCAAAACAGGCCATGGAGAAACGGGAGCCTGGCTACGCTGATGGGCGGCATGTAAATTGCCAACAGCCACTCTGGAGAAGTGCACGGTGTGTCCTGAAACATCTAAAAAACTCAGCTTAGGGAGCATAGGGCACTTCCACTCATGGGCGTATAAATTGGGAAAACTAAAAATCAGCAAGACACAGGCACCCCAAAGTTTAGGGCTGCTCTGTTGACAAGAACCTCCACTTCGTTACACCTTAAATATCCCAGGAAAGAGAAAAATGGATAAAGAAGTTGTGGTCCTTATGTACAATGGAATATCACTCAGCCATGAAATCAACGTCATAAGGCTAGTAGCAGCAAGATGAGTGGATTTAGGTAGGACGATTCTAAGTGAAATAAGTCACACAGAAAAAGATACTTATCATAAGATATCACTTATAGAGGGAATATAAAAACCGCTACCCTTGAACTGAATTACAAATCAGAGCAGGGTAACACGTTTAGAAAACACACTATGGCTGCTTAACGGGAAAAGTGAGGTGGGGTGATGCATAAAACAAGGGTTTCAACTTAGCTCAGATACCGTTCCATAAACCCAATGGGTAATAGACAAGACCTACTCCTTGCTCAGTGAATTGGACTCAACACCCCCTATTCACCACCCAAGAATATATCTGACTAGTAAGAATCTTAAAACCTATGCATTGATACCTCTCTGTAAGTGAGTGAAGTGGCTGTAAAGCGGCAAAAACACAGCAGTGAAAAGCAGGTAAACCCCATTATAAAAATCAATTACTTTTAAAAACCCGTGAAACAAAGACAGTGAAAGAGAGAGAAATTCTTAAAAAATTCGTTCAGGGGCTGTGATGCCACGTGGATTGACCATATCTAGACCCACAGCTGATTGAGACATAAGGGTGGACACTCTTGGGGCTGAGAGGTTTGGTGAGGTTGGGTGAGCAAACGCAGACCCTTTAAAGTAATACTGCGTGGTACCCATCCCATGGGTCCCAAATCTCCAGGTTCAAGGGAATCTTCCTACATCGAAAGCATGCATGAGAAACCCAGAAGATGGTACACCGTGTGATCCGGAAAGGTTTTCAAAACGTACCTCATTTCTCATCTCCTTGTGCTCGTGTTTGCCATTCCAGCCGCTTTACTAGCAATCTCCCTCCTTGGAGAATCAGCACCTTTAACCTCCTGTTCCGTACAGGTTGCAATTTGTCCTGAGGATGAACGGGAAGAGGGGGAACCAATGAGAGACTAGATCTAGGTGTTGGGACAGGCACAGGTTACTCTATTTTCCCATCACGAAGAAGAATTAACCAGAGGCTCAGCCTGCCGCCCGGGACCAGAATAGGGCCTGAAGCAATCCTGCGCTTTTGCGGGCAGCTCCCAAGAAAGCGAGTTGAAAAATGGAGCTCAGGGGCACTGCAATTCACAAACCTGCAGACTTATAAATGATGACTCTCGTCCACAAATATATTGAGGGAAGGCAACGAAGAGGATTGGAAAGCAAGGCAGAATTGCAGGAAACAGATTTCAGGAGGGAGATTCGAATCGCCTTTAAAGCACAGGAAAAGCGGCAAAACCTCGACAATGATGCCCTTGGCCAAAAAGGGCGTATGCTTCTTTTCCTGAATATATTCAGGAAAAAACGCATACGTCCTTTTTGGCCAACCAAGCAACCTGGAAAGGCAAATCAGCGCTACAAAGAAGTCTCGCTTCCCATCGGTCAAAAGGGCCATGCTGAATAAAGTGTCAAAACCAGAAATGCAAAACAGGCCATGGAGAAACGGGAGCCTGGCTACGCTGATGGGCGGCATGTAAATTGCCAAAAGCCACTGTGGAGAAGTGCACGGTGTGTCCTGAAACATCGAAAAAAATCTGCTTACTGAGCATAGGGCACTTCCACTCATGGGCGTATAAATTGGGAAAACTAAAAATCAGCAAGACACAGGCACCCCAAAGTTTAGGGCTGCTCTGTTGACAAGAACCTCCACTTCGTTACACCTTAAATATCCCAGGAAAGAGAAAAATGGATAAAGAAGTTGTGGTCCTTATGTACAATGGAATATCACTCAGCCATGAAATCAACGTCATAAGGCTAGTAGCAGCAAGATGAGTGGATTTAGGTAGGACGATTCTAAGTGAAATAAGTCACACAGAAAAAGATACTTATCATAAGATATCACTTATAGAGGGAATATAAAAACCGCTACCCTTGAACTGAATTACAAATCAGAGCAGGGTAACACGTTTAGAAAACACACTATGGCTGCTAAACGGGAAAGGTGAGGTGGGTTGATGCATAAAACAAGGGTTTCAAATTAGCTCAGATACCGTTCCATAAACCCAATAGGTAATAGACAAGACCTACTCCTTGCTCAGTGAATTGGACTCAACACCCCCTATTCACCGCCCAAGAATATATCTGACTAGTAAGAATCTTAAAACCTATGCATTGATATCTCTCTGTAAGTGAGTCCAGTGGGTGTAAAGCGGCAAAAACACAGCAGTGAAAAGCAGGTAAACCCCATTATAAAAATCAATTACTTTTAAAAACCCGTGAAACAAATACAGTGAAAGAGAGAGAAATTCTTACAAAATTCGTTCAGGGGCTGTGATGCCACCTGGATTGACCATATCTAGACCCACAGCTGATTGAGACATAAGGGTGGACACTCTTGGGGCTGAGAGGTTTGGTGAGGTTGGGTGAGCAAACGCAGACCCTTTAAAGTAATACTGCGTGGTACCCATCCCATGGGTCCGAAATCTCCAGGTTCAAGGGAACCTTCCTACATCGAAAACATGCATGAGAAACCCAGAAGATGGTACACCGTGTGATCGGGAAAGGTTTCTAAAACGAACCACATTTCTGATCTCCTTGTGCTCGGGTTCGCCTTTCCAGCGGCTTTACTAGCAATCTCCCTCCTTGGAGAATCAGCACCTTTAACCTCCTGTTCCGTACAGGTTGCAATTTGTCCTGAGGATGAACGGGAAGAGGGGGAACCAATGAGAGACTAGCTCTAGGTGTTGGGACAGGCACAGGTCACTCTATTTTCCCATCAGGAAGAAGAATTAACCAGAGGCTCAGCCTGCCGCCCGGGACCAGAATAGGGCCTGAAGCAATCCTGCGCTTTTGCGGGCAGCTCCCAAGAAAGCGAGTTGAAAAATGGAGCTCAGGGGCACTGCAATTCACAAACCTGCAGACTTATAAATGATGACTCTCGTCCACAAATATATTGAGGGAAGGCAACGAAGAGGATTTGAAAGCAAGGCAGAATTGCAGGAAACAAATTTCAGGAGGGAGATTCGAATCGCCTTTAAAGCACAGGAAAAGCGGCAAAACCTCGACAATGATGCCCTTGGCCAAAAAGGGCGTATGCGTTTTTTCCTGAATATATTCAGGAAAAAACGCATACGCCCTTTTTGGCCAACCAAGCAACCTGGAAAGGCAAATCAGCGCTACAAAGAAGTCTCGCTTCCCATCGGTCAAAAGGGCCATGCTGAATAAAGTGTCAAAACCAGAAATGCAGGACAGGACATGGAGAAACGGGAGCCTGGCTACGCTGATGGGCGGGATGTAAATTGCCAACAGCCACTCTGGAGAAGTGCACGGTGTGTCCTGAAACATCTAAAAAACTCAGCTTAGGGAGCATAGGGCACTTCCACTCATGGGCGTATAAATTGGGAAAACTAAAAATCAGCAAGACACAGGCACCCCAAAGTTTAGGGCTGCTCTGTTGACAAGAACCTCCACTTCGTTACACCTTAAATATTCCAGGAAAGAGAAAAATGGATAAAGAAGTTGTGGTCCTTATGTACAATGGAATATCACTCAGCCATGAAATCAACGTCATAAGGCTAGTAGCAGCATGATGAGTGGATTTAGGTACGACGATTCTAAGTGAAATAAGTCACACAGAAAAAGACACTTATCATAAGATATCACTTATAGAGGGAATGTAAAAACCGCTACCCTTGAACTGAATTACAAAACAGAATAGAGTCACACGTTTAGAAAACACACTATGGCTGCTTAACGGGAACGGTGAGGCGGGGTGATGCTAAAACAAGGGATTCAAATTAGCTCAGATACCGTTCCATAAACCCAATATGTAATAGACAAGACCTACTCCTTGCTCAATGAATTGGACTCAACACCCCCTATTCACCGCCCAAGAATATATCTGACTAGTAAGAATCTTAAAACCTATGTATTGATAACTCTCTGTAAGTGAGTCAAGTGGGTGTAAAGCGGCAGAATCACAGCAGTGAAAAGCTGCTAAACCCCATTATAAAAATCAATTACTTTTAAAAACCCGTGAAACAAAGACAGTGAAAGAGAGAGAAATTCTTACAAAATTCGTTCAGGGGCTGTGATGCCACCTGGATTTAAGATATCTAGACCCACAGCTGATTGAGTCATAAGGGTGGATACTCTTGGGGCTGAGAGGTTTGGTGAGGTTGGGTGAGCAAACGCAGACCCTTTAAAGTAATACTGCGTGTACCCATCCCATTGGTCCCAAATCTCCAGGTTCAAGGGCATCTTCCTCCATCGAAAACATGCATGAGAAACCCAGAAGATGGTACACCGTGTGATCGGGAAAGGTTTCCAAAACGCACCTCATTTCTCATCTCCTTGTGCTCGAGTTCGCCATTCCAGCTGCTTTACTAGCAATCTCCCTTCTTGGAGAATCAGCACCTTTAACCTCCTGTTCCGTACAGGTTGCAATTTGTCCTGAGGATGAACGTGAAGAGGGGGAACCAATGAGAGACTAGCTCTAGGTGTTGGGACAGGCACAGGTCACTCTATTTTCCCATCAGGAAGAAGAATTAACCACAGGCTCAGCCTGCCGCCCGGGACCAGAATAGGGCCTGAAGCAATCCTGCGCTTTTGCGGCCAGCTGCCAAGAAAGCGAGTTGAAAAATGGAGCTCAGGGGCACTGCAATTCACAAACCTGCAGACTTATAAATGATGACTCTCGTCCACAAATATATTGAGGGAAAGCAACGAAGAGGATATGAAAGCAAGGCAGAATTTCAGGAAACAGATTTCAGGAGGGAGATTCAAATCACCTTTAAAGCACAGGAAAAGCGGCAAAACCTCGACAATGATGCCCTTGGCCAAAAAGGGCGTATGCGTTTTTTCCTGAATATATTCAGGAAAAAACGCATACGCCCTTTTTGGCCAACCAAGCAACCTGGAAAGGCAAATCAGCGCTACAAAGAAGTCTCGCTTCCCATCGGTCAAAAGGGCCATGCTGAATAAAGTGTCAAATCCAGAAATGCAAGACAGGCCATGGAGAAACGGGAGCCTGGCTACGCTGATGGGCGGGATGTAAATTGCCAACAGCCACTCTGGAGAAGTGCACGGTGTGTCCTGAAACATCGAAAAAAATCAGCTTAGGGAGCATAGGGCACTTCCACTCATGGGCGTATAAATTGGGAAAACTAAAAAATCAGCAAGACACAGGCACCCCAAAGTTTAGGGCTGCTCTGTTGAGAAGAACCTCCACTTCGTTACACCTTAAATATCCAAGGAAAGAGAAAAATGGATAAAGAAGTTGTGGTCCTTATGTACAATGGAATATCACTCAGCCATGAAATCAACGTCATAAGGCTAGTAGCAGCATGATGAGTGGATTTAGGTACCACGATTCTAAGTGAAATAAGTCACACAGAAAAAGACACTTATCATAAGATATCACTTATAGAAGGAATGTAAAAACCGCTACCATTGAACTGAATTACAAAACAGAGTAGAGTCACATGTTTAGAAAACACACTATGGCTGCTTAACGGGAAAGGTGAGGCGGGGTGATGCTAAAACAAGGGATTCAAATTAGCTCAGATACCGTTCCATAAACCCAATATGTAATAGACAAGACCTACACCTTGCTCAATGAATTGGACTCAACACCCCCTATTCACCGCCCAAGAACATATCTGACTAGTAAGAATCTTAAAACCTATGTATTGATAACTCTCTGTAAGTGAGTCAAGTGGGTGTAAAGCGGCAGAAACACAGCAGTGACAAGCTGTTAAACCCCATTATAAAAATCAATTACTTTTAAAAACCCGTGAAACAAAGACAGTGAAAGAGAGAGAAATTCTTACAAAGTTCGCTCAGGGGCTGTGATGCCACCTGGATTGACCATATCTAGACCCACAGCTGATTGAGAAATAAGGGTGGATACTCTTGGGGCTGAGAGGTTTGGTGAGGTTGGGTGAGCAAACGCAGACCCTTTAAAGTAATACTGCGTGGTACCCATCCCATGGGTCCCAAATCTCCAGGTTCAAGGGCATCTTCCTCCATCGAAAACATGCATGAGAAACCCAGAAGATGGTACACCGTGTGATCGGGAAAGGTTTCCAAAACGCACCTCATTTCTCATCTCCTTGTGCTCGGGTTCGCCATTCCAGCTGCTTTACTAGCAATCTCCCTCCTTGGAGAATCAGCACCTTTAACCTCCTGTTCCGTACAGGTTGCAATTTGTCCTGAGGATGAACGGGAAGAGGGGGAACCAATGAGAGACTAGCTCTAGGTGTTGGGACAGGCACAGGTCACTCTATTTTCCCATCAGGAAGAAGAATTAACCAGAGGCTCAGCCTGCCGCCCGGGACCAGAATAGGGCCTGAAGCAATCCTGCGCTTTTGCGGCCAGCTCCCAAGAAAGCGAGTTGAAAAATGGAGCTCAGGGGCACTGCAATTCACAAACCTGCAGACTTATAAATGATGACTCTCGTCCACAAATATATTGAGGGAAGGCAACGAAGAGGATTGGAAAGCAAGGCAGAATTGCAGGAAACAGATTTCAGGAGGGAGATTCGAATCGCCTTTAAAGCACAGGAAAAGCGGCAAAACCTCGACAATGATGCCCTTGGCCAAAAAGGGCGTATGCTTCTTTTCCTGAATATATTCAGGAAAAAACGCATACGTCCTTTTTGGCCAACCAAGCAACCTGGAAAGGCAAATCAGCGCTACAAAGAAGTCTCGCTTCCCATCGGTCAAAAGGGCCATGCTGAATAAAGTGTCAAAACCAGAAATGCAAAACAGGCCATGGAGAAACGGGAGCCTGGCTACGCTGATGGGCGGGATGTAAATTGCCAACAGCCACTGTGGAGAAGTGCACGGTGTGTCCTGAAACATCGAAAAAAATCAGCTTAGGGAGCATAGGGCACTTCCACTCATGGGCGTATAAATTGGGAAAACTAAAAATCAGCAAGACACAGGCACCCCAAAGTTTAGGGCTGCTCTGTTGACAAGAACCTCCACTTCGTTACACCTTAAATATCCCAGGAAAGAGAAAAATGGATAAAGAAGTTGTGGTCCTTATGTACAATGGAATATCACTCAGCCATGAAATCAACGTCATAAGGCTAGTAGCAGCAAGATGAGTGGATTTAGGTAGGACGATTCTAAGTGAAATAAGTCACACAGAAAAAGATACTTATCATAAGATATCACTTATAGAGGGAATATAAAAACCGCTACCCTTGAACTGAATTACAAATCACAGCAGGGTCACACGTTTAGAAAACACACTATGGCTGCTTAAAGGGAAAGGTGAGGTGGGGTGATGCATAAAACAAGGGTTTCAAATTAGCTCAGATACCGTTCCATAAACCCAATAGGTAATAGACAAGACCTACTCCTTGCTCAGTGAATTGGACTCAACACCCCCTATTCACCGCCCAAGAATATATCTGACTAGTAAGAATCTTAAAACCTATGCATTGATATCTCTCTGTAAGTGAGTCCAGTGGGTGTAAAGCGGCAAAAACACAGCAGTGAAAAGCAGGTAAACCCCATTATAAAAATCAATTACTTTTAAAAACCCGTGAAACAAAGACAGTGAAAGAGAGAGAAATTCTTACAAAATTCGTTCAGGGGCTGTGATGCCACGTGGATTGACCATATCTAGACCCACAGCTGATTGAGACATAAGGGTGGACACTCTTGGGGCTGAGAGGTTTGGTGAGGTTGGGTGAGCAAACGCAGACCCTTTAAAGTAATACTGCGTGGTACCCATCCCATGGGTCCAAAGTCTTCAGGTTCAAGGGAATCTTCCTACATCGAAAGCATGCATGAGAAATCCAGAAGATGGTACACCGTGTGATCCGGAAAGGTTTTCAAAACGCACCTCATTTCTCATCTCCTTGTGCTCGGGTTTGCCATTCCAGCCACTTTACTAGCAATCTCCCTCCTTGGAGAATCAGCACCTTTAACCTCCTGTTCCGTACAGGTTGCAATTTGTCCTGAGGATGAACGGGAAGAGGGGGAACCAATGAGATACCAGCTCTAGGTGTTGGGACAGGCACAGGTCACTCTATTTTCCCATCACGAAGAAGAATTAACCACAGGCTCAGCCTGCCGCCCGGGACCAGAATAGGGCCTGAAGCAATCCTGCGCTGTTGCGGCCAGCTCCCAAGAAAGCGAGTTGAAAAATGGAGCTCAGGGGCACTGCAATTCACAAACCTGCAGACTTATAAATGATGACTCTCGTCCACAAATATATTGAGGGAAGGCAACGAAGAGGATTGGAAAGCAAGGCAGAATTGCAGGAAACAGATTTCAGGAGGGAGATTCGAATCGCCTTTAAAGCACAGGAAAAGCGGCAAAACCTCGACAATGATGCCCTTGGCCAAAAAGGGCGTATGCTTCTTTTCCTGAATATATTCAGGAAAAAACGCATACGTCCTTTTTGGCCAACCAAGCAACCTGGAAAGGCAAATCAGCGCTACAAAGAAGTCTCGCTTCCCATCGGTCAAAAGGGCCATGCTGAATAAAGTGTCAAAACCAGAAATGCAAAACAGGCCATGGAGAAACGGGAGCCTGGCTACGCTGATGGGCGGGATGTAAATTGCCAACAGCCACTGTGGAGAAGTGCACGGTGTGTCCTGAAACATCGAAAAAAATCAGCTTAGGGAGCATAGGGCACTTCCACTCATGGGCGTATAAATTGGGAAAACTAAAAATCAGCAAGACACAGGCACCCCAATGTTTAGGGCTGCTCTGTTGACAAGAACCTCCACTTCGTTACACCTTAAATATCCCAGGAAAGAGAAAAATGGATAAAGAAGTTGTGGTCCTTATGTACAATGGAATATCACTCAGCCATGAAATCAACGTCATAAGGCTAGTAGCAGCAAGATGAGTGGATTTAGGTAGGACGATTCTAAGTGAAATAAGTCACACAGAAAAAGATACTTATCATAAGATATCACTTATAGAGGGAATATAAAAACCGCTACCCTTGAACTGAATTACAAATCAGAGCAGGGTCACACGTTTAGAAAACACACTATGGCTGCTTAAAGGGAAAGGTGAGGTGGGGTGATGCATAAAACAAGGTTTTCAAATTAGCTCAGATACCGTTCCATAAACCCAATAGGTAATAGACAAAACCTACTCCTTGCTCAGTGAATTGGACTCAACACCCCCTATTCACCGCCCAAGAATATATCTGACTAGTAAGAATCTTAAAACCTATGCATTGATATCTCTCTGTAAGTGAGTCCAGTGGGTGTAAAGCGGCAAAAACACAGCAGTGAAAAGCAGGTAAACCCCATTATAAAAATCAATTACTTTTAAAAACCCGTGAAACAAAGACAGTGAAAGAGAGAGAAATTCTTACAAAATTCGTTCAGGGGCTGTGATGCCACCTGGATTGACCATATCTAGACCCACAGCTGATTGAGACATAAGGGTGGACACTCTTGGGGCTGAGAGGTTTGGTGAGGTTGGGTGAGCAAACGCAGACCCTTTAAAGTAATACTGCGTGGTACCCATCCCATGGGTCCCAAGTCTTCAGGTTCAAGGGAATCTTCCTACATCGAAAGCATGCATGAGAAATCCAGAAGATGGTACACCGTGTGATCCGGAAAGGTTTTCAAAACGCACCTCATTTCTCATCTCCTTGTGCTCGGGTTTGCCATTCCAGCCGCTTTACTAGCAATCTCCCTCCTTGGAGAATCAGCACCTTTAACCTCCTGTTCCGTACAGGTTGCAATTTGTCCTGAGGATGAACGGGAAGAGGGGGAACCAATGAGAGACCAGCTCTAGGTGTTGGGACAGGCACAGGTCACTCTATTTTCCCATCACGAAGAAGAATTAACCACAGGCTCAGCCTGCCGCCCGGGACCAGAATAGGGCCTGAAGCAATCCTGCGCTTTTGCGGCCAGCTCCCAAGAAAGCGAGTTGAAAAATGGAGCTCAGGGGCACTGCAATTCACAAACCTGCAGACTTATAAATGATGACTCTCGTCCACAAATATATTGAGGGAAGGCAACGAAGAGGATTGGAAAGCAAGGCAGAATTGCAGGAAACAGATTTCAGGAGGGAGATTCGAATCGCCTTTAAAGCACAGGAAAAGCGGCAAAACCTCGACAATGATGCCCTTGGCCAAAAAGGGCGTATGCTTCTTTTCCTGAATATATTCAGGAAAAAACGCATACGTCCTTTTTGGCCAACCAAGCAACCTGGAAAGGCAAATCAGCGCTACAAAGAAGTCTCGCTTCCCATCGGTCAAAAGGGCCATGCTGAATAAAGTGTCAAAACCAGAAATGCAAAACAGGCCATGGAGAAACGGGAGCCTGGCTACGCTGATGGGCGGGATGTAAATTGCCAACAGCCACTGTGGAGAAGTGCACGGTGTGTCCTGAAACATCGAAAAAAATCAGCTTAGGGAGCATAGGGCACTTCCACTCATGGGCGTATAAATTGGGAAAACTAAAAATCAGCAAGACACAGGCACCCCAAAGTTTAGGGCTGCTCTGTTGACAAGAACCTCCACTTCGTTACACCTTAAATATCCCAGGAAAGAGAAAAATGGATAAAGAAGTTGTGGTCCTTATGTACAATGGAATATCACTCAGCCATGAAATCAACGTCATAAGGCTAGTAGCAGCAAGATGAGTGGATTTAGGTAGGACGATTCTAAGTGAAATAAGTCACACAGAAAAAGATACTTATCATAAGATATCACTTATAGAGGGAATATAAAAACCGCTACCCTTGAACTGAATTACAAATCAGAGCAGGGTCACACGTTTAGAAAACACACTATGGCTGCTTAAAGGGAAAGGTGAGGTGGGGTGATGCATAAAACAAGGGTTTCAAATTAGCTCAGATACCGTTCCATAAACCCAATAGGTAATAGACAAGACCTACTCCTTGCTCAGTGAATTGGACTCAACACCCCCTATTCACCGCCCAAGAATATATCTGACTAGTAAGAATCTTAAAACCTATGCATTGATATCTCTCCGTAAGTGAGTCCAGTGGGTGTAAAGCGGCAAAAACACAGCAGTGAAAAGCAGGTAAACCCCATTATAAAAATCAATTACTTTTAAAAACCCGTGAAACAAAGACAGTGAAAGAGAGAGAAATTCTTACAAAATTCGTTCAGGGGCTGTGATGCCACCTGGATTGACCATATCTAGACCCACAGCTGATTGAGACATAAGGGTGGACACTCTTGGGGCTGAGAGGTTTGGTGAGGTTGGGTGAGCAAACGCAGACCCTTTAAAGTAATACTGCGTGGTACCCATCCCATGGGTCCAAAGTCTTCAGGTTCAAGGGAATCTTCCTACATCGAAAGCATGCATGAGAAATCCAGAAGATGGTACACCGTGTGATCCGGAAAGGTTTTCAAAACGCACCTCATTTCTCATCTCCTTGTGCTCGGGTTTGCCATTCCAGCCGCTTTACTAGCAATCTCCCTCCTTGGAGAATCAGCACCTTTAACCTCCTGTTCCGTACAGGTTGCAATTTGTCCTGAGGATGAACGGGAAGAGGGGGAACCAATGAGAGACCAGCTCTAGGTGTTGGGACAGGCACAGGTCACTCTATTTTCCCATCACGAAGAAGAATTAACCACAGGCTCAGCCTGCCGCCCGGGACCAGAATAGGGCCTGAAGCAATCCTGCGCTTTTGCGGCCAGCTCCCAAGAAAGCGAGTTGAAAAATGGAGCTCAGGGGCACTGCAATTCACAAACCTGCAGACTTATAAATGATGACTCTCGTCCACAAATATATTGAGGGAAGGCAACGAAGAGGATTGGAAAGCAAGGCAGAATTGCAGGAAACAGATTTCAGGAGGGAGATTCGAATCGCCTTTAAAGCACAGGAAAAGCGGCAAAACCTCGACAATGATGCCCTTGGCCAAAAAGGGCGTATGCGTTTTTTCCTGAATATATTCAGGAAAAAACGCATACGCCCTTTTTGGCCAACCAAGCAACCTGGAAAGGCAAATCAGCGCTACAAAGAAGTCTCACTTCCCATCGGTCAAAAGGGCCATGCTGAATAAAGTGTCAAAACCAGAAATGCAAAACAGGCCATGGAGAAACGGGAGCCTGGCTACGCTGATGGGCGGGATGTAAATTGCCAACAGCCACTGTGGAGAAGTGCACGGTGTGTCCTGAAACATCTAAAAAACTCAGCTTAGGGAGCATAGGGCACTTCCACTCATGGGCGTATAAATTGGGAAAACTAAAAATCAGCAAGACACAGGCACCCCAAAGTTTAGGGCTGCTCTGTTGACAAGAACCTCCACTTCGTTACACCTTAAATATCCCAGGAAAGAGAAAAATGGATAAAGAAGTTGTGGTCCTTATGTACAATGGAATATCACTCAGCCATGAAATCAACGTCATAAGGCTAGTAGCAGCAAGATGAGTGGATTTAGGTAGGACGATTCTAAGTGAAATAAGTCACACAGAAAAAGATACTTATCATAAGATATCACTTATAGAGGGAATATAAAAACCGCTACCCTTCAACTGAATTACAAATCAGAGCAGGGTAACACGTTTAGAAAACACACTATGGCTGCTTAACGGGAAAGGTGAGGTGGGGTGATGCATAAAACAAGGGTTTCAACTTAGCTCAGATACCGTTCCATAAACCCAATGGGTAATAGACAAGACCTACTCCTTGCTCAGTGAATTGGACTCAACACCCCCTATTCACCACCCAAGAATATATCTGACTAGTAAGAATCTTAAAACCTATGCATTGATACCTCTCTGTAAGTGAGTGAAGTGGGTGTAAAGCGGCAAAAACACAGCAGTGAAAAGCAGGTAAACCCCATTATAAAAATCAATTACTTTTAAAAACCCGTGAAACAAAGACAGTGAAAGAGAGAGAAATTCTTAAAAAATTCGTTCAGGGGCTGTGATGCCACGTGGATTGACCATATCTAGACCCACAGCTGATTGAGACATAAGGGTGGACACTCTTGGGGCTGAGAGGTTTGGTGAGGTTGGGTGAGCAAACGCAGACCCTTTAAAGTAATACTGCGTGGTACCCATCCCATTGGTCCCAAATCTCCAGGTTCAAGGGAATCTTCCTACATCGAAAGCATGCATGAGAAACCCAGAAGATGGTACACCGTGTGATCCGGAAAGGTTTTCAAAACGCACCTCATTTCTCATCTCCTTGTGCTCGTGTTTGCCATTCCAGCCGCTTTACTAGCAATCTCCCTCCTTGGAGAATCAGCACCTTTAACCTCCTGTTCCGAACAGGTTGCAATTTGTCCTGAGGATGAACGGGAAGAGGGGGAACCAATGAGAAACTAGCTCTAGGTGTTGGGACAGGCACAGGTCAGCCTATTTTCCCATCAGGAAGAAGAATTAACCACAGGCTCAGCCTGCCGCCCGGGACCAGAATAGGGCCTGAAGCAATCCTGCGCTTTTGCGGCCAGCTCCCAAGAAAGCGAGTTGAAAAATGGAGCTCAGGGGCACTGCAATTCACAAACCTGCAGATTTATAAATGATGACTCTCGTCCACAAATATGTTGAGGGAAGGCAACGAAGAGGATTGGAAAGCAAGGCAGAATTGCAGGAAACTGATTTCAGGAGGGAGATTCGAATCGCCTTAAAGCACAGGAAAAGCGGCAAAACCTCGACAATGATGCCCTTGGCCAAAAAGGGCGTATGCGTTTTTTCCTGAATATATTCAGGAAAGAACGCATACGCCCTTTTTGGCCAACCAAGCAACCTGGAAAGGCAAATCAGCGCTACAAAGAAGTCTCGCTTCCCATCGGTCAAAAGGGCCATGCTGAATAAAGTGTCAAAACCAGAAATGCAAGACAGGCCATGGAGAAACGGGAGCCTGGCTACGCTGATGGGCGGGATGTAAATTGCCAACAGCCACTCTGGAGAAGTGCACGGTGTGTCCTGAAACATCTAAAAAACTCAGCTTAGGGAGCATAGGGCACTTCCACTCATGGGCGATTAATTCGGAAAACTAAAAATCAGCAAGACACAGGCACCCCAAAGTTTAGGGCTGCTCTGTTGACAAGAACCTCCACTTCGTTACACCTTAAATATCCCAGGAAAGAGAAAAATGGATAAAGAAGTTGTGGTCCTTATGTACAATGGAATATCACTCAGCCATGAAATCAACGTCATAAGGCTAGTAGCAGCAAGATGAGTGGATTTAGGTAGGACGATTCTAAGTGAAATAAGTCACACAGAAAAAGATACTTATCATAAGATATCACTTATAGAGGGAATATAAAAACCGCTACCCTTGAACTGAATTACAAATCAGAGCAGGGTAACACGTTTAGAAAACACACTATGGCTGCTTAACGGTAAAGGTGAGGTGGGGTGATGCATAAAACAAGGGTTTCAAATTAGCTCAGATACCGTTCCATAAACCCAATAGGTAATAGACAAGACCTACTCCTTGCTCAGTGAATTGGACTCAACACCCCCTATTCACCGCCCAAGAATATATCTGACTAGTAAGAATCTTAAAACCTATGCATTGATATCTCTCTGTAAGTGAGTCCAGTGGGTGTAAAGCGGCAAAAACACAGCAGTGAAAAGCAGGTAAACCCCATTATAAAAATCAATTACTTTTAAAAACCCGTGAAACAAAGACAGTGAAAGAGAGAGAAATTCTTACAAAATTCGTTCAGGGGCTGTGATGCCACCTGGATTGACCATATCTAGACCCACAGCTGATTGAGACATAAGGGTGGACACTCTTGGGGCTGAGAGGTTTGGTGAGGTTGGGTGAGCAAACGCAGACCCTTTAAAGTAATACTGCGTGGTACCCATCCCATGGGTCCCAAGTCTTCAGGTTCAAGGGAATCTTCCTACATCGAAAGCATGCATGAGAAATCCAGAAGATGGTACACCGTGTGATCCGGAAAGGTTTTCAAAAGGCACCTCATTTCTCATCTCCTTGTGCTCGGGTTTGCCATTCCAGCCGCTTTACTAGCAATCTCCCTCCTTGGAGAATCAGCACCTTTAACCTCCTGTTCCGTACAGGTTGCAATTTGTCCTGAGGATGAACGGGAAGAGGGGGAACCAATGAGAGACTAGCTCTAGGTGTTGGGACAGGCACAGGTCACTCTATTTTCCCATCAGGAAGAAGAATTAACCACAGGCTCAGCCTGCCGCCCGGGACCAGAATAGGGCCTGAAGCAATCCTGCGCTTTTGCGGCCAGCTCCCAAGAAAGCGAGTTGAAAAATGGAGCTCAGGGGCACTGCAATTCACAAACCTGCAGATTTATAAATGATGACTCTCGTCCACAAATATGTTGAGGGAAGGCAACGAAGGGGATTGGAAAGCAAGGCAGAATTGCAGGAAACTGATTTCAGGAGGGAGATTCGAATCGCCTTAAAGCACAGGAAAAGCGGCAAAACCTCGACAAGGATGCCCTTGGCCAAAAAGGGCGTATGCGTTTTTTCCTGAATATATTCAGGAAAGAACGCATACGCCCTTTTTGGCCAACCAAGCAACCTGGAAAGGCAAATCAGCGCTACAAACAAGTCTCGCTTCCCATCGGTCAAAAGGGCCATGCTGAATAAAGTGTCAAAACCAGAAATGCAAGACAGGCCATGGAGAAACGGGAGCCTGGCTACGCTGATGGGCGGGATGTAAATTGCCAACAGCCACTCTGGAGAAGTGCACGGTGTGTCCTGAAACATCTAAAAAACTCAGCTTAGGGAGCATAGGGCACTTCCACTCATGGGCGTATAAATTGGGAAAATTAAAAATCAGCAAGACACAGGCACCCCAAAGTTTAGGGCTGCTCTGTTGACAAGAACCTCCACTTCGTTACACCTTAAATATCCCAGGAAAGAGAAAAATGGATAAAGAAGTTGTGGTCCTTATGTACAATGGAATATCACTCAGCCATGAAATCAACGTCATAAGGCTAGTAGCAGCAAGATGAGTGGATTTAGGTAGGACGATTCTAAGTGAAATAAGTCACACAGAAAAAGATACTTATCATAAGATATCACTTATAGAGGGAATATAAAAACCGCTACCCTTGAACTGAATTACAAATCAGAGCAGGGTCACACGTTTAGAAAACACACTATGGCTGCTTAAAGGGAAAGGTGAGGTGGGGTGATGCATAAAACAAGGGTTTCAAATTAGCTCAGATACCGTTCCATAAACCCAATAGGTAATAGACAAGACCTACTCCTTGCTCAGTGAATTGGACTCAACACCCCCTATTCACCGCCCAATAATATATCTGACTAGTAAGAATCTTAAAACCTATGCATTGATATCTCTCTCTAAGTGAGTCAAGTGGGTGTAAAGCGGCAAAAACACAGCAGTGAAAAGCAGGTAAACCCCATTATAAAAATCAATTACTTTTAAAAACCCGTGAAACAAAGACAGTGAAAGAGAGAGAAATTCTTACAAAATTCGTTCAGGGGCGGTGATGCCACGTGGATTGACCATATCTAGACCCACAGCTGATTGAGACATAAGGGTGGACACTCTTGGGGCTGAGAGGTTTGGTGAGGTTGGGTGAGCAAACGCAGACCCTTTAAAGTAATACTGCGTGGTACCCATCCCATGGGTCCCAAATCTCCAGGTTCAAGGGAATCTTCCTACATCGAAAGCATGCATGAGAAACCCAGAAGATGGTACACCGTGTGATCCGGAAAGGTTTTCAAAACGCACCTCATTTCTCATCTCCTTGTGCTCGTGTTTGCCATTCCAGCCGCTTTACTAGCAATCTCCCTCCTTGGAGAATCAGCACCTTTAACCTCCTGTTCCGTACAGGTTGCAATTTGTCCTGAGGATGAACGGGAAGAGGGGGAACCAATGAGAGACTAGATCTAGGTGTTGGGACAGGCACAGGTTACTCTATTTTCCCATCACGAAGAAGAATTAACCACAGGCTCAGCCTGCCGCCCGGGACCAGAATAGGGCCTGAAGCAATCCTGCGCTTTTGCGGGCAGCTCCCAAGAAAGCGAGTTGAAAAATGGAGCTCAGGGGCACTGCAATTCACAAACCTGCAGACTTATAAATGATGACTCTCGTCCACAAATATATTGAGGGAAGGCAACGAAGAGGATTGGAAAGCAAGGCAGAATTGCAGGAAACAGATTTCAGGAGGGAGATTCGAATCGCCTTTAAAGCACAGGAAAAGCGGCAAAACCTCGACAATGATGCCCTTGGCCAAAAAGGGCGTATGCTTTTTTTCCTGAATATATTCAGGAAAAAACGCATACGTCCTTTTTGGCCAACCAAGCAACCTGGAAAGGCAAATCAGCGCTACAAAGAAGTCTCGCTTCCCATCGGTCAAAAGGGCCATGCTGAATAAAGTGTCAAAACCAGAAATGCAAGACAGGCCATGGAGAAACGGGAGCCTGGCTACGCTGATGGGCGGGATGTAAATTGCCAACAGCCACTCTGGAGAAGTGCACGGTGTGTCCTGAAACATCTAAAAAACTCAGCTTAGGGAGCATAGGGCACTTCCACTCATGGGCGTATAAATTGGGAAAACTAAAAATCAGCAAGACACAGGCACCCCAAAGTTTAGGGCTGCTCTGTTGACAAGAACCTCCACTTCGTTACACCTTAAATATCCCAGGAAAGAGAAAAATGGATAAAAAAGTTGTGGTCCTTATGTACAATGGAATATCACTCAGCCATGAAATCAACGTCATAAGGCTAGTAGCAGCAAGATGAGTGGATTTAGGTAGGACGATTCTAAGTGAAATAAGTCACACAGAAAAAGATACTTATCATAAGATATCACTTATAGAGGGAATATAAAAACCGCTACCCTTGAACTGAATTACAAATCAGAGCAGGGTAACACGTTTAGAAAACACACTATGGCTGCTTAACGGGAAAGGTGAGGTGGGGTGATGCATAAAACAAGGGTTTCAAATTAGCTCAGATACCGTTCCATAAACCCAATAGGTAATAGACAAGACCTACTCCTTGCTCAGTGAATTGGACTCAACACCCCCTATTCACCGCCCAAGAATATATCTGACTAGTAAGAATCTTAAAACCTATGCATTGATATCTCTCTGTAAGTGAGTCCAGTGGGTGTAAAGCGGCAAAAACACAGCAGTGAAAAGCAGGTAAACCCCATTATAAAAATCAATTACTTTTAAAAACCCGTGAAACAAAGACAGTGAAAGAGAGAGAAATTCTTACAAAATTCGTTCAGGGGCTGTGATGCCACCTGGATTGACCATATCTAGACCCACAGCTGATTGAGACATAAGGGTGGACACTCTTGGGGCTGAGAGGTTTGGTGAGGTTGGGTGAGCAAACGCAGACCCTTTAAAGTAATACTGCGTGGTACCCATCCCATGGGTCCCAAGTCTTCAGGTTCAAGGGAATCTTCCTACATCGAAAGCATGCATGAGAAATCCAGAAGATGGTACACCGTGTGATCCGGAAAGGTTTTCAAAACGCACCTCATTTCTCATCTCCTTGTGCTCGGGTTTGCCATTCCAGCCGCTTTACTAGCAATCTCCCTCCTTGGAGAATCAGCACCTTTAACCTCCTGTTCCGTACAGGTTGCAATTTGTCCTGAGGATGAACGGGAAGAGGGGGAACCAATGAGAGACCAGCTCTAGGTGTTGGGACAGGCACAGGTCACTCTATTTTCCCATTAGGAAGAAGAATTAACCACAGGCTCAGCCTGCCGCCCGGGACCAGAATAGGGCAGGAAGCAATCCTGCGCTTTTGCGGCCAGCTCCCAAGAAAGCGAGTTAAAAAATGGAGCTCAGGGGCACTGCAATTCACAAACCTGCAGACTTATAAATGATGACTCTCGTCCACAAATATATTGAGGGAAGACAACGAAGAGGATTGGAAAGCAAGGCAGAATTGCAGGAAACAGATTTCAGGAGGGAGATTCGAATCGCCTTTAAAGCACAGGAAAAGCGGCAAAACCTCGACAAGGATGCCCTTGGCCAAAAAGGGCGTATGCGTTTTTTCCTGAATATATTCAGGAAAAAACGCATACGCCCTTTTTGGCCAACCAAGCAACCTGGAAAGGCAAATCAGCGCTACAAAGAAGTCTCACTTCCCATCGGTCAAAAGGGCCATGCTGAATAAAGTGTCAAAACCAGAAATGCAAAACAGGCCATGGAGAAACGGGAGCCTGGCTACGCTGATGGGCGGCATGTAAATTGCCAACAGCCACTCTGGAGAAGTGCACGGTGTGTCCTGAAACATCGAAAAAACTCAGCTTAGGGAGCATAGGGCACTTCCACTCATGGGCGTATAAATTGGGAAAACTAAAAATCAGCAAGACACAGGCACCCCAAAGTTTAGGGCTGCTCTGTTGACAAGAACCTCCACTTCGTTACACCTTAAATATCCCAGGAAAGAGAAAAATGGATAAAGAAGTTGTGGTCCTTATGTACAATGGAATATCACTCAGCCATGAAATCAACGTCATAAGGCTAGTAGCAGCAAGATGAGTGGATTTAGGTAGGACGATTCTAAGTGAAATAAGTCACACAGAAAAAGATACTTATCATAAGATATCACTTATAGAGGGAATATAAAAACCGCTACCCTTGAACTGAATTACAAATCAGAGCAGGGTCACACGTTTAGAAAACACACTATGGCTGCTTAAAGGGAAAGGTGAGGTGGGGTGATGCATAAAACAAGGGTTTCAAATTAGCTCAGATACCGTTCCATAAACCCAATAGGTAATAGACAAGACCTACTCCTTGCTCAGTGAATTGGACTCAACACCCCCTATTCAGCGCCCAAGAATATATCTGACTAGTAAGAATCTTAAAACCTATGCATTGATATCTCTCCGTAAGTGAGTCCAGTGGGTGTAAAGCGGCAAAAACACAGCAGTGAAAAGCAGGTAAACCCCATTATAAAAATCAATTACTTTTAAAAACCCGTGAAACAAAGACAGTGAAAGAGAGAGAAATTCTTACAAAATTCGTTCAGGGGCTGTGATGCCACCTGGATTGACCATATCTAGACCCACAGCTGATTGAGACATAAGGGTGGACACTCTTGGGGCTGAGAGGTTTGGTGAGGTTGGGTGAGCAAACGCAGACCCTTTAAAGTAATACTGCGTGGTACCCATCCCATGGGTCCAAAGTCTTCAGGTTCAAGGGAATCTTCCTACATCGAAAGCATGCATGAGAAATCCAGAAGATGGTACACCGTGTGATCCGGAAAGGTTTTCAAAACGCACCTCATTTCTCATCTCCTTGTGCTCGGGTTTGCCATTCCAGCCACTTTACTAGCAATCTCCCTCCTTGGAGAATCAGCACCTTTAACCTCCTGTTCCGTACAGGTTGCAATTTGTCCTGAGGATGAACGGGAAGAGGGGGAACCAATGAGAGACCAGCTCTAGGTGTTGGGACAGGCACAGGTCACTCTATTTTCCCATCACGAAGAAGAATTAACCACAGGCTCAGCCTGCCGCCCGGGACCAGAATAGGGCCTGAAGCAATCCTGCGCTTTTGCGGCCAGCTCCCAAGAAAGCGAGTTGAAAAATGGAGCTCAGGGGCACTGCAATTCACAAACCTGCAGATTTATAAATGATGACTCTCGTCCACAAATATGTTGAGGGAAGGCAACGAAGAGGATTGGAAAGCAAGGCAGAATTGCAGGAAACTGATTTCAGGAGGGAGATTCGAATCGCCTTAAAGCACAGGAAAAGCGGCAAAACCTCGACAATGATGCCCTTGGCCAAAAAGGGCGTATGCGTTTTTTCCTGAATATATTCAGGAAAGAACGCATACGCCCTTTTTGGCCAACCAAGCAACCTGGAAAGGCAAATCAGCGCTACAAAGAAGTCTCGCTTCCCATCGGTCAAAAGGGCCATGCTGAATAAAGTGTCAAAACCAGAAATGCAAGACAGGCCATGGAGAAACGGGAGCCTGGCTACGCTGATGGGCGGGATGTAAATTGCCAACAGCCACTCTGGAGAAGTGCACGGTGTGTCCTGAAACATCTAAAAAACTCAGCTTAGGGAGCATAGGGCACTTCCACTCATGGGCGTATAAATTGGGAAAACTAAAAATCAGCAAGACACAGGCACCCCAAAGTTTAGGGCTGCTCTGTTGACAAGAACCTCCACTTCGTTACACCTTAAATATCCCAGGAAAGAGAAAAATGGATAAAGAAGTTGTGGTCCTTATGTACAATGGAATATCACTCAGCCATGAAATCAACGTCATAAGGCTAGTAGCAGCAAGATGAGTGGATTTAGGTAGGACGATTCTAAGTGAAATAAGTCACACAGAAAAAGATACTTATCATAAGATATCACTTATAGAGGGAATATAAAAACCGCTACCCTTGAACTGAATTACAAATCAGAGCAGGGTCACACGTTTAGAAAACACACTATGGCTGCTTAAAGGGAAAGGTGAGGTGGGGTGATGCATAAAACAAGGGTTTCAAATTAGCTCAGATACCGTTCCATAAACCCAATAGGTAATAGACAAGACCTACTCCTTGCTCAGTGAATTGGACTCAACACCCCCTATTCACCGCCCAATAATATATCTGACTAGTAAGAATCTTAAAACCTATGCATTGATATCTCTCTCTAAGTGAGTCAAGTGGGTGTAAAGCGGCAAAAACACAGCAGTGAAAATCAGGTAAACCCCATTATAAAAATCAATTACTTTTAAAAACCCGTGAAACAAAGACAGTGAAAGAGAGAGAAATTCTTACAAAATTCGTTCAGGGGCGGTGATGCCACGTGGATTGACCATATCTAGACCCACAGCTGATTGAGACATAAGGGTGGACACTCTTGGGGCTGAGAGGTTTGGTGAGGTTGGGTGAGCAAACGCAGACCCTTTAAAGTAATACTGCGTGGTACCCATCCCATGGGTCCCAAATCTCCAGGTTCAAGGGAATCTTCCTACATCGAAAGCATGCATGAGAAACCCAGAAGATGGTACACCGTGTGATCCGGAAAGGTTTTCAAAACGCACCTCATTTCTCATCTCCTTGTGCTCGTGTTTGCCATTCCAGCCGCTTTACTAGCAATCTCCCTCCTTGGAGAATCAGCACCTTTAACCTCCTGTTCCGTACAGGTTGCAATTTGTCCTGAGGATGAACGGGAAGAGGGGGAACCAATGAGAGACTAGCTCTAGGTGTTGGGACAGGCACAGGTTACTCTATTTTCCCATCAGGAAGAAGAATTAACCACAGGCTCAGCCTGCCGCCCGGGACCAGAATAGGGCCTGAAGCAATCCTGCGCTTTTGCGGGCAGCTCCCAAGAAAGCGAGTTGAAAAATGGAGCTCAGGGGCACTGCAATTCACAAACCTGCAGACTTATAAATGATGACTCTCGTCCACAAATATATTGAGGGAAGGCAACGAAGAGGATTGGAAAGCAAGGCAGAATTGCAGGAAACAGATTTCAGGAGGGAGATTCGAATCGCCTTTAAAGCACAGGAAAAGCGGCAAAACCTCGACAATGATGCCCTTGGCCAAAAAGGGCGTATGCTTTTTTTCCTGAATATATTCAGGAAAAAACGCATACGTCCTTTTTGGCCAACCAAGCAACCTGGAAAGGCAAATCAGCGCTACAAAGAAGTCTCGCTTCCCATCGGTCAAAAGGGCCATGCTGAATAAAGTGTCAAAACCAGAAATGCAAGACAGGCCATGGAGAAACGGGAGCCTGGCTACGCTGATGGGCGGGATGTAAATTGCCAACAGCCACTCTGGAGAAGTGCACGGTGTGTCCTGAAACATCTAAAAAACTCAGCTTAGGGAGCATAGGGCACTTCCACTCATGGGCGATTAATTCGGAAAACTAAAAATCAGCAAGACACAGGCACCCCAAAGTTTAGGGCTGCTCTGTTGACAAGAACCTCCACTTCGTTACACCTTAAATATCCCAGGAAAGAGAAAAATGGATAAAGAAGTTGTGGTCCTTATGTACAATGGAATATCACTCAGCCATGAAATCAACGTCATAAGGCTAGTAGCAGCAAGATGAGTGGATTTAGGTAGGACGATTCTAAGTGAAATAAGTCACACAGAAAAAGATACTTATCATAAGATATCACTTATAGAGGGAATATAAAAACCGCTACCCTTGAACTGAATTACAAATCAGAGCAGGGTAACACGTTTAGAAAACACACTATGGCTGCTTAACGGGAAAGGTGAGGTGGGGTGATGCATAAAACAAGGGTTTCAAATTAGCTCAGATACCGTTCCATAAACCCAATAGGTAATAGACAAGACCTACTCCTTGCTCAGTGAATTGGACTCAACACCCCCTATTCACCGCCCAAGAATATATCTGACTAGTAAGAATCTTAAAACCTATGCATTGATATCTCTCTGTAAGTGAGTCCAGTGGGTGTAAAGCGGCAAAAACACAGCAGTGAAAAGCAGGTAAACCCCATTATAAAAATCAATTACTTTTAAAAACCCGTGAAACAAAGACAGTGAAAGAGAGAGAAATTCTTACAAAATTCGTTCAGGGGCTGTGATGCCACCTGGATTGACCATATCTAGACCCACAGCTGATTGAGACATAAGGGTGGACACTCTTGGGGCTGAGAGGTTTGGTGAGGTTGGGTGAGCAAACGCAGACCCTTTAAAGTAATACTGCGTGGTACCCATCCCATGGGTCCCAAGTCTTCAGGTTCAAGGGAATCTTCCTACATCGAAAGCATGCATGAGAAATCCAGAAGATGGTACACCGTGTGATCCGGAAAGGTTTTCAAAACGCACCTCATTTCTCATCTCCTTGTGCTCGGGTTTGCCATTCCAGCCGCTTTACTAGCAATCTCCCTCCTTGGAGAATCAGCACCTTTAACCTCCTGTTCCGTACAGGTTGCAATTTGTCCTGAGGATGAACGGGAAGAGGGGGAACCAATGAGAGACTAGCTCTAGGTGTTGGGACAGGCACAGGTCACTCTATTTTCCCATCAGGAAGAAGAATTAACCACAGGCTCAGCCTGCCGCCCGGGACCAGAATAGGGCCTGAAGCAATCCTGCGCTTTTGCGGCCAGCTCCCAAGAAAGCGAGTTGAAAAATGGAGCTCAGGGGCACTGCAATTCACAAACCTGCAGATTTATAAATGATGACTCTCGTCCACAAATATGTTGAGGGAAGGCAACGAAGAGGATTGGAAAGCAAGGCAGAATTGCAGGAAACTGATTTCAGGAGGGAGATTCGAATCGCCTTAAAGCACAGGAAAAGCGGCAAAACCTCGACAATGATGCCCTTGGCCAAAAAGGGCGTATGCGTTTTTTCCTGAATATATTCAGGAAAGAACGCATACGCCCTTTTTGGCCAACCAAGCAACCTGGAAAGGCAAATCAGCGCTACAAAGAAGTCTCGCTTCCCATCGGTCAAAAGGGCCATGCTGAATAAAGTGTCAAAACCAGAAATGCAAGACAGGCCATGGAGAAACGGGAGCCTGGCTACGCTGATGGGCGGGATGTAAGTTGCCAACAGCCACTCTGGAGAAGTGCACGGTGTGTCCTGAAACATCTAAAAAACTCAGCTTAGGGAGCATAGGGCACTTCCACTCATGGGCGTATAAATTGGGAAAACTAAAAATCAGCAAGACACAGGCACCCCAAAGTTTAGGGCTGCTCTGTTGACAAGAACCTCCACTTCGTTACACCTTAAATATCCCAGGAAAGAGAAAAATGGATAAAGAAGTTGTGGTCCTTATGTACAATGGAATATCACTCAGCCATGAAATCAACGTCATAAGGCTAGTAGCAGCAAGATGAGTGGATTTAGGTAGGACGATTCTAAGTGAAATAAGTCACACAGAAAAAGATACTTATCATAAGATATCACTTATAGAGGGAATATAAAAACCGCTATCCTTGAACTGAATTACAAATCAGAGCAGGGTCACACGTTTAGAAAACACACTATGGCTGCTTAAAGGGAAAGGTGAGGTGGGGTGATGCATAAAACAAGGGTTTCAAATTAGCTCAGATACCGTTCCATAAACCCAATAGGTAATAGACAAGACCTACTCCTTGCTCAGTGAATTGGACTCAACACCCCCTATTCACCGCCCAATAATATATCTGACTAGTAAGAATCTTAAAACCTATGCATTGATATCTCTCTCTAAGTGAGTCAAGTGGGTGTAAAGCGGCAAAAACACAGCAGTGAAAAGCAGGTAAACCCCATTATAAAAATCAATTACTTTTAAAAACCCGTGAAACAAAGACAGTGAAAGAGAGAGAAATTCTTACAAAATTCGTTCAGGGGCGGTGATGCCACGTGGATTGACCATATCTAGACCCACAGCTGATTGAGACATAAGGGTGGACACTCTTGGGGCTGAGAGGTTTGGTGAGGTTGGGTGAGCAAACGCAGACCCTTTAAAGTAATACTGCGTGGTACCCATCCCATGGGTCCCAAATCTCCAGGTTCAAGGGAATCTTCCTACATCGAAAGCATGCATGAGAAACCCAGAAGATGGTACACCGTGTGATCCGGAAAGGTTTTCAAAACGCACCTCATTTCTCATCTCCTTGTGCTCGTGTTTGCCATTCCAGCCGCTTTACTAGCAATCTCCCTCCTTGGAGAATCAGCACCTTTAACCTCCTGTTCCGTACAGGTTGCAATTTGTCCTGAGGATGAACGGGAAGAGGGGGAACCAATGAGAGACTAGCTCTAGGTGTTGGGACAGGCACAGGTTACTCTATTTTCCCATCAGGAAGAAGAATTAACCACAGGCTCAGCCTGCCGCCCGGGACCAGAATAGGGCCTGAAGCAATCCTGCGCTTTTGCGGCCAGCTCCCAAGAAAGCGAGTTGAAAAATGGAGCTCAGGGGCACTGCAATTCACAAACCTGCAGACTTATAAATGATGACTCTCGTCCACAAATATATTGAGGGAAGGCAACGAAGAGGATTGGAAAGCAAGGCAGAATTGCAGGAAACAGATTTCAGGAGGGAGATTCGAATCGCCTTTAAAGCACAGGAAAAGCGGCAAAACCTCGACAATGATGCCCTTGGCCAAAAAGGGCGTATGCTTTTTTTCCTGAATATATTCAGGAAAAAACGCATACGTCCTTTTTGGCCAACCAAGCAACCTGGAAAGGCAAATCAGCGCTACAAAGAAGTCTCGCTTCCCATCGGTCAAAAGGGCCATGCTGAATAAAGTGTCAAAACCAGAAATGCAAGACAGGCCATGGAGAAACGGGAGCCTGGCTACGCTGATGGGCGGGATGTAAATTGCCAACAGCCACTCTGGAGAAGTGCACGGTGTGTCCTGAAACATCTAAAAAACTCAGCTTAGGGAGCATAGGGCACTTCCACTCATGGGCGATTAATTCGGAAAACTAAAAATCAGCAAGACACAGGCACCCCAAAGTTTAGGGCTGCTCTGTTGACAAGAACCTCCACTTCGTTACACCTTAAATATCCCAGGAAAGAGAAAAATGGATAAAGAAGTTGTGGTCCTTATGTACAATGGAATATCACTCAGCCATGAAATCAACGTCATAAGGCTAGTAGCAGCAAGATGAGTGGATTTAGGTAGGACGATTCTAAGTGAAATAAGTCACACAGAAAAAGATACTTATCATAAGATATCACTTATAGAGGGAATATAAAAACCGCTACCCTTGAACTGAATTACAAATCAGAGCAGGGTAACACGTTTAGAAAACACACTATGGCTGCTTAACGGGAAAGGTGAGGTGGGGTGATGCATAAAACAAGGGTTTCAAATTAGCTCAGATACCGTTCCATAAACCCAATAGGTAATAGACAAGACCTACTCCTTGCTCAGTGAATTGGACTCAACACCCCCTATTCACCGCCCAAGAATATATCTGACTAGTAAGAATCTTAAAACCTATGCATTGATATCTCTCTGTAAGTGAGTCCAGTGGGTGTAAAGCGGCAAAAACACAGCAGTGAAAAGCAGGTAAACCCCATTATAAAAATCAATTACTTTTAAAAACCCGTGAAACAAAGACAGTGAAAGAGAGAGAAATTCTTACAAAATTCGTTCAGGGGCTGTGATGCCACCTGGATTGACCATATCTAGACCCACAGCTGATTGAGACATAAGGGTGGACACTCTTGGGGCTGAGAGGTTTGGTGAGGTTGGGTGAGCAAACGCAGACCCTTTAAAGTAATACTGCGTGGTACCCATCCCATGGGTCCCAAGTCTTCAGGTTCAAGGGAATCTTCCTACATCGAAAGCATGCATGAGAAATCCAGAAGATGGTACACCGTGTGATCCGGAAAGGTTTTCAAAACGCACCTCATTTCTCATCTCCTTGTGCTCGGGTTTGCCATTCCAGCCGCTTTACTAGCAATCTCCCTCCTTGGAGAATCAGCACCTTTAACCTCCTGTTCCGTACAGGTTGCAATTTGTCCTGAGGATGAACGGGAAGAGGGGGAACCAATGAGAGACCAGCTCTAGGTGTTGGGACAGGCACAGGTCACTCTATTTTCCCATTAGGAAGAAGAATTAACCACAGGCTCAGCCTGCCGCCCGGGACCAGAATAGGGCAGGAAGCAATCCTGCGCTTTTGCGGCCAGCTCCCAAGAAAGCGAGTTAAAAAATGGAGCTCAGGGGCACTGCAATTCACAAACCTGCAGACTTATAAATGATGACTCTCGTCCACAAATATATTGAGGGAAGACAACGAAGAGGATTGGAAAGCAAGGCAGAATTGCAGGAAACAGATTTCAGGAGGGAGATTCGAATCGCCTTTAAAGCACAGGAAAAGCGGCAAAACCTCGACAAGGATGCCCTTGGCCAAAAAGGGCGTATGCGTTTTTTCCTGAATATATTCAGGAAAAAACGCATACGCCCTTTTTGGCCAACCAAGCAACCTGGAAAGGCAAATCAGCGCTACAAAGAAGTCTCACTTCCCATCGGTCAAAAGGGCCATGCTGAATAAAGTGTCAAAACCAGAAATGCAAAACAGGCCATGGAGAAACGGGAGCCTGGCTACGCTGATGGGCGGCATGTAAATTGCCAACAGCCACTCTGGAGAAGTGCACGGTGTGTCCTGAAACATCGAAAAAACTCAGCTTAGGGAGCATAGGGCACTTCCACTCATGGGCGTATAAATTGGGAAAACTAAAAATCAGCAAGACACAGGCACCCCAAAGTTTAGGGCTGCTCTGTTGACAAGAACCTCCACTTCGTTACACCTTAAATATCCCAGGAAAGAGAAAAATGGATAAAGAAGTTGTGGTCCTTATGTACAATGGAATATCACTCAGCCATGAAATCAACTTCATAAGGCTAGTAGCAGCAAGATGAGTGGATTTAGGTAGGACGATTCTAAGTGAAATAAGTCACACAGAAAAAGATACTTATCATAAGATATCACTTATAGAGGGAATATAAAAACCGCTACCCTTGAACTGAATTACAAATCAGAGCAGGGTAACACGTTTAGAAAACACACTATGGCTGCTTAACGGGAAAGGTGAGGTGGGGTGATGCATAAAACAAGGGTTTCAAATTAGCTCAGATACCGTTCCATAAACCCAATGGGTAATAGACAAGACCTACTCCTTGCTCAGTGAATTGGACTCAATACCCCCTATTCACCACCCAAGAATATATCTGACTAGTAAGAATCTTAAAACCTATGCATTGATACCTCTCTGTAAGTGAGTGAAGTGGGTGTAAAGCGGCAAAAACACAGCAGTGAAAAGCAGGTAAACCCCATTATAAAAATCAATTACTTTTAAAAACCCGTGAAACAAAGACAGTGAAAGAGAGAGAAATTCTTACAAAATTCGTTCAGGGGCTGTGATGCCACGTGGATTGACCATATCTAGACCCACAGCTGATTGAGACATAAGGGTGGACACTCTTGGGGCTGAGAGGTTTGGTGAGGTTGGGTGAGCAAACGCAGACCCTTTAAAGTAATACTGCGTGGTACCCATCCCATGGGTCCCAAGTCTTCAGGTTCAAGGGAATCTTCCTACATCGAAAGCATGCATGAGAAATCCAGAAGATGGTACACCGTGTGATCCGGAAAGGTTTTCAAAACGCACCTCATTTCTCATCTCCTTGTGCTCGGGTTTGCCATTCCAGCCGCTTTACTAGCAATCTCCCTCCTTGGAGAATCAGCACCTTTAACCTCCTGTTCCGTACAGGTTGCAATTTGTCCTGAGGATGAACGGGAAGAGGGGGAACCAATGAGAGACCAGCTCTAGGTGTTGGGACAGGCACAGGTCACTCTATTTTCCCATTAGGAAGAAGAATTAACCACAGGCTCAGCCTGCCGCCCGGGACCAGAATAGGGCAGGAAGCAATCCTGCGCTTTTGCGGCCAGCTCCCAAGAAAGCGAGTTAAAAAATGGAGCTCAGGGGCACTGCAATTCACAAACCTGCAGACTTATAAATGATGACTCTCGTCCACAAATATATTGAGGGAAGACAACGAAGAGGATTGGAAAGCAAGGCAGAATTGCAGGAAACAGATTTCAGGAGGGAGATTCGAATCGCCTTTAAAGCACAGGAAAAGCGGCAAAACCTCGACAATGATGCCCTTGGCCAAAAAGGGCGTATGCGTTTTTTCCTGAATATATTCAGGAAAAAACGCATACGCCCTTTTTGGCCAACCAAGCAACCTGGAAAGGCAAATCAGCGCTACAAAGAAGTCTCACTTCCCATCGGTCAAAAGGGCCATGCTGAATAAAGTGTCAAAACCAGAAATGCAAAACAGGCCATGGAGAAACGGGAGCCTGGCTACGCTGATGGGCGGCATGTAAATTGCCAACAGCCACTCTGGAGCAGTGCACGGTGTGTCCTGAAACATCGAAAAAACTCAGCTTAGGGAGCATAGGGCACTTCCACTCATGGGCGTATAAATTGGGAAAACTAAAAATCAGCAAGACACAGGCACTCCAAAGTTTAGGGCTGCTCTGTTGACAAGAACCTCCACTTCGTTACACCTTAAATATCCCAGGAAAGAGAAAAATGGATAAAGAAGTTGTGGTCCTTATGTACAATGGAATATCACTCAGCCATGAAATCAACGTCATAAGGCTAGTAGCAGCAAGATGAGTGGATTTAGGTAGGACGATTCTAAGTGAAATAAGTCACACAGAAAAAGATACTTATCATAAGATATCACTTATAGAGGGAATATAAAAACCGCTACCCTTGAACTGAATTACAAATCACAGCAGGGTCACACGTTTAGAAAACACACTATGGCTGCTTAAAGGGAAAGGTGAGGTGGGGTGATGCATAAAACAAGGGTTTCAAATTAGCTCAGATACCGTTCCATAAACCCAATAGGTAATAGACAAGACCTACTCCTTGCTCAGTGAATTGGACTCAACACCCCCTATTCACCGCCCAAGAATATATCTGACTAGTAAGAATCTTAAAACCTATGCATTGATATCTCTCTGTAAGTGAGTCCAGTGGGTGTAAAGCGGCAAAAACACAGCAGTGAAAAGCAGGTAAACCCCATTATAAAAATCAATTACTTTTAAAAACCCGTGAAACAAAGACAGTGAAAGAGAGAGAAATTCTTACAAAATTCGTTCAGGGGCTGTGATGCCACGTGGATTGACCATATCTAGACCCACAGCTGATTGAGACATAAGGGTGGACACTCTTGGGGCTGAGAGGTTTGGTGAGGTTGGGTGAGCAAACGCAGACCCTTTAAAGTAATACTGCGTGGTACCCATCCCATGGGTCCAAAGTCTTCAGGTTCAAGGGAATCTTCCTACATCGAAAGCATGCATGAGAAATCCAGAAGATGGTACACCGTGTGATCCGGAAAGGTTTTCAAAACGCACCTCATTTCTCATCTCCTTGTGCTCGGGTTTGCCATTCCAGCCGCTTTACTAGCAATCTCCCTCCTTGGAGAATCAGCACCTTTAACCTCCTGTTCCGTACAGGTTGCAATTTGTCCTGAGGATTAACGGGAAGAGGGGGAACCAATGAGAGACCAGCTCTAGGTGTTGGGACAGGCACAGGTCACTCTATTTTCCCATCACGAAGAAGAATTAACCACAGGCTCAGCCTGCCGCCCGGGACCAGAATAGGGCCTGAAGCAATCCTGCGCTTTTGCGGCCAGCTCCCAAGAAAGCGAGTTGAAAAATGGAGCTCAGGGGCACTGCAATTCACAAACCTGCAGACTTATAAATGATGACTCTCGTCCACAAATATATTGAGGGAAGGCAACGAAGAGGATTGGAAAGCAAGGCAGAATTGCAGGAAACAGATTTCAGGAGGGAGATTCGAATCGCCTTTAAAGCACAGGAAAAGCGGCAAAACCTCGACAATGATGCCCTTGGCCAAAAAGGGCGTATGCTTCTTTTCCTGAATATATTCAGGAAAAAACGCATACGTCCTTTTTGGCCAACCAAGCAACCTGGAAAGGCAAATCAGCGCTACAAAGAAGTCTCGCTTCCCATCGGTCAAAAGGGCCATGCTGAATAAAGTGTCAAAACCAGAAATGCAAAACAGGCCATGGAGAAACGGGAGCCTGGCTACGCTGATGGGCGGGATGTAAATTGCCAACAGCCACTCTGGAGAAGTGCACGGTGTGTCCTGAAACATCGAAAAAAATCAGCTTAGGGAGCATAGGGCACTTCCACTCATGGGCGTATAAATTGGGAAAACTAAAAATCAGCAAGACACAGGCACCCCAAAGTTTAGGGCTGCTCTGTTGACAAGAAGCTCCACTTCGTTACACCTTAAATATCCCAGGAAAGAGAAAAATGGATAAAGAAGTTGTGGTCCTTATGTACAATGGAATATCACTCAGCCATGAAATCAACGTCATAAGGCTAGTAGCAGCAAGATGAGTGGATTTAGGTAGGACGATTCTAAGTGAAATAAGTCACACAGAAAAAGATACTTATCATAAGATATCACTTATAGAGGGAATATAAAAACCGCTACCCTTGAACTGAATTACAAATCAGAGCAGGGTCACACGTTTAGAAAACACACTATGGCTGCTTAAAGGGAAAGGTGAGGTGGGGTGATGCATAAAACAAGGTTTTCAAATTAGCTCAGATACCGTTCCATAAACCCAATAGGTAATAGACAAGACCTACTCCTTGCTCAGTGAATTGGACTCAACACCCCCTATTCACCGCCCAAGAATATATCTGACTAGTAAGAATCTTAAAACCTATGCATTGATATCTCTCTGTAAGTGAGTCCAGTGGGTGTAAAGCGGCAAAAACACAGCAGTGAAAAGCAGGTAAACCCCATTATAAAAATCAATTACTTTTAAAAACCCGTGAAACAAAGACAGTGAAAGAGAGAGAAATTCTTACAAAATTCTTTCAGGGGCTGTGATGCCACCTGGATTGATCATATCTAGACCCACAGCTGATTGAGACATAAGGGTGGACACTCTTGGGGCTGAGAGGTTTGGTGAGGTTGGGTGAGCAAACGCAGACCCTTTAAAGTAATACTGCGTGGTACCCATCCCATGGGTCCAAAGTCTTCAGGTTCAAGGGAATCTTCCTACATCGAAAGCATGCATGAGAAATCCAGAAGATGGTACACCGTGTGATCCGGAAAGGTTTTCAAAACGCACCTCATTTCTCATCTCCCTGTGCTCGGGTTTGCCATTCCAGCCGCTTTACTAGCAATCTCCCTCCTTGGAGAATCAGCACCTTTAACCTCCTGTTCCGTACAGGTTGCAATTTGTCCTGAGGATGAACGGGAAGAGGGGGAACCAATGAGAGACCAGCTCTAGGTGTTGGGACAGGCACAGGTCACTCTATTTTCCCATTAGGAAGAAGAATTAACCACAGGCTCAGCCTGCCGCCCGGGACCAGAATAGGGCAGGAAGCAATCCTGCGCTTTTGCGGCCAGCTCCCAAGAAAGCGAGTTAAAAAATGGAGCTCAGGGGCACTGCAATTCACAAACCTGCAGACTTATAAATGATGACTCTCGTCCACAAATATATTGAGGGAAGACAACGAAGAGGATTGGAAAGCAAGGCAGAATTGCAGGAAACAGATTTCAGGAGGGAGATTCGAATCGCCTTTAAAGCACAGGAAAAGCGGCAAAACCTCGACAATGATGCCCTTGGCCAAAAAGGGCGTATGCGTTTTTTCCTGAATATATTCAGGAAAAAACGCATACGCCCTTTTTGGCCAACCAAGCAACCTGGAAAGGCAAATCAGCGCTACAAAGAAGTCTCACTTCCCATCGGTCAAAAGGGCCATGCTGAATAAAGTGTCAAAACCAGAAATGCAAAACAGGCCATGGAGAAACGGGAGCCTGGCTACGCTGATGGGCGGCATGTAAATTGCCAACAGCCACTCTGGAGAAGTGCACGGTGTGTCCTGAAACATCGAAAAAACTCAGCTTAGGGAGCATAGGGCACTTCCACTCATGGGCGTATAAATTGGGAAAACTAAAAATCAGCAAGACACAGGCACCCCAAAGTTTAGGGCTGCTCTGTTGACAAGAACCTCCACTTCGTTACACCTTAAATATCCCAGGAAAGAGAAAAATGGATAAAGAAGTTGTGGTCCTTATGTACAATGGAATATCACTCAGCCATGAAATCAACTTCATAAGGCTAGTAGCAGCAAGATGAGTGGATTTAGGTAGGACGATTCTAAGTGAAATAAGTCACACTGAAAAAGATACTTATCATAAGATATCACTTATAGAGGGAATATAAAAACCGCTACCCTTGAACTGAATTACAAATCAGAGCAGGGTAACACGTTTAGAAAACACACTATGGCTGCTTAACGGGAAAGGTGAGGTGGGGTGATGCATAAAACAAGGGTTTCAAATTAGCTCAGATACCGTTCCATAAACCCAATGGGTAATAGACAAGACCTACTCCGTGCTCAGTGAATTGGACTCAATACCCCCTATTCACCACCCAAGAATATATCTGACTAGTAAGAATCTTAAAACCTATGCATTGATACCTCTCTGTAAGTGAGTGAAGTGGGTGTAAAGCGGCAAAAACACAGCAGTGAAAAGCAGGTAAACCCCATTATAAAAATCAATTACTTTTAAAAACCCGTGAAACAAAGACAGTGAAAGAGAGAGAAATTCTTACAAAATTCGTTCAGGGGCTGTGATGCCACGTGGATTGACCATATCTAGACCCACAGCTGATTGAGACATAAGGGTGGACACTCTTGGGGCTGAGAGGTTTGGTGAGGTTGGGTGAGCAAACGCAGACCCTTTAAAGTAATACTGCGTGGTACCCATCCCATGGGTCCCAAATCTCCAGGTTCAAGGGAATCTTCCTACATCGAAAGCATGCATGAGAAACCCAGAAGATGGTACACCGTGTGATCCGGAAAGGTTTTCAAAACGCACCTCATTTCTCATCTCCTTGTGCTCGTGTTTGCCATTCCAGCCGCTTTACTAGCAATCTCCCTCCTTGGAGAATCAGCACCTTTAACCTCCTGTTCCGTACAGGTTGCAATTTGTCCTGAGGATGAACGGGAAGAGGGGGAACCAATGAGAGACTAGCTCTAGGTGTTGGGACAGGCACAGGTCACTCTATTTTCCCATCAGGAAGAAGAATTAACCAGAGGCTCAGCCTGCCGCCCGGGACCAGAATAGGGCCTGAAGCAATCCTGCGCTTTTGCGGGCAGCTCCCAAGAAAGCGAGTTGAAAAATGGAGCTCAGGGGCACTGCAATTCACAAACCTGCAGACTTATAAATGATGACTCTCGTCCACAAATATATTGAGGGAAGGCAACGAAGAGGATTGGAAAGCAAGGCAGAATTGCAGGAAACAGATTTCAGGAGGGAGATTCGAATCGCCTTTAAAGCACAGGAAAAGCGGCAAAACCTCGACAATGATGCCCTTGGCCAAAAAGGGCGTATGCTTCTTTTCCTGAATATATTCAGGAAAAAACGCATACGTCCTTTTTGGCCAACCAAGCAACCTGGAAAGGCAAATCAGCGCTACAAAGAAGTCTCGCTTCCCATCGGTCAAAAGGGCCATGCTGAATAAAGTGTCAAAACCAGAAATGCAAAACAGGCCATGGAGAAACGGGAGCCTGGCTACGCTGATGGGCGGGATGTAAATTGCCAACAGCCACTGTGGAGAAGTGCACGGTGTGTCCTGAAACATCGAAAAAAATCAGCTTAGGGAGCATAGGGCACTTCCACTCATGGGCGTATAAATTGGGAAAACTAAAAATCAGCAAGACACAGGCACCCCAAAGTTTAGGGCTGCTCTGTTGACAAGAACCTCCACTTCGTTACACCTTAAATATCCCAGGAAAGAGAAAAATGGATAAAGAAGTTGTGGTCCTTATGTACAATGGAATATCACTCAGCCATGAAATCAACGTCATAAGGCTAGTAGCAGCAAGATGAGTGGATTTAGGTAGGACGATTCTAAGTGAAATAAGTCACACAGAAAAAGATACTTATCATAAGATATCACTTATAGAGGGAATATAAAAACCGCTACCCTTGAACTGAATTACAAATCACAGCAGGGTCACACGTTTAGAAAACACACTATGGCTGCTTAAAGGGAAAGGTGAGGTGGGGTGATGCATAAAACAAGGGTTTCAAATTAGCTCAGATACCGTTCCATAAACCCAATAGGTAATAGACAAGACCTACTCCTTGCTCAGTGAATTGGACTCAACACCCCCTATTCACCGCCCAAGAATATATCTGACTAGTAAGAATCTTAAAACCTATGCATTGATATCTCTCTGTAAGTGAGTCCAGTGGGTGTAAAGCGGCAAAAACACAGCAGTGAAAAGCAGGTAAACCCCATTATAAAAATCAATTACTTTTAAAAACCCGTGAAACAAAGACAGTGAAAGAGAGAGAAATTCTTACAAAATTCGTTCAGGGGCTGTGATGCCACGTGGATTGACCATATCTAGACCCACAGCTGATTGAGACATAAGGGTGGACACTCTTGGGGCTGAGAGGTTTGGTGAGGTTGGGTGAGCAAACGCAGACCCTTTAAAGTAATACTGCGTGGTACCCATCCCATGGGTCCAAAGTCTTCAGGTTCAAGGGAATCTTCCTACATCGAAAGCATGCATGAGAAATCCAGAAGATGGTACACCGTGTGATCCGGAAAGGTTTTCAAAACGCACCTCATTTCTCATCTCCTTGTGCTCGGGTTTGCCATTCCAGCCGCTTTACTAGCAATCTCCCTCCTTGGAGAATCAGCACCTTTAACCTCCTGTTCCGTACAGGTTGCAATTTGTCCTGAGGATGAACGGGAAGAGGGGGAACCAATGAGAGACCAGCTCTAGGTGTTGGGACAGGCACAGGTCACTCTATTTTCCCATCACGAAGAAGAATTAACCACAGGCTCAGCCTGCCGCCCGGGACCAGAATAGGGCCTGAAGCAATCCTGCGCTTTTGCGGCCAGCTCCCAAGAAAGCGAGTTGAAAAATGGAGCTCAGGGGCACTGCAATTCACAAACCTGCAGACTTATAAATGATGACTCTCGTCCACAAATATATTGAGGGAAGGCAACGAAGAGGATTGGAAAGCAAGGCAGAATTGCAGGAAACAGATTTCAGGAGGGAGATTCGAATCGCCTTTAAAGCACAGGAAAAGCGGCAAAACCTCGACAATGATGCCCTTGGCCAAAAAGGGCGTATGCTTCTTTTCCTGAATATATTCAGGAAAAAACGCATACGTCCTTTTTGGCCAACCAAGCAACCTGGAAAGGCAAATCAGCGCTACAAAGAAGTCTCGCTTCCCATCGGTCAAAAGGGCCATGCTGAATAAAGTGTCAAAACCAGAAATGCAAAACAGGCCATGGAGAAACGGGAGCCTGGCTACGCTGATGGGCGGGATGTAAATTGCCAACAGCCACTGTGGAGAAGTGCACGGTGTGTCCTGAAACATCGAAAAAAATCAGCTTAGGGAGCATAGGGCACTTCCACTCATGGGCGTATAAATTGGGAAAACTAAAAATCAGCAAGACACAGGCACCCCAAAGTTTAGGGCTGCTCTGTTGACAAGAACCTCCACTTCGTTACACCTTAAATATCCCAGGAAAGAGAAAAATGGATAAAGAAGTTGTGGTCCTTATGTACAATGGAATATCACTCAGCCATGAAATCAACGTCATAAGGCTAGTAGCAGCAAGATGAGTGGATTTAGGTAGGACGATTCTAAGTGAAATAAGTCACACAGAAAAAGATACTTATCATAAGATATCACTTATAGAGGGAATATAAAAACCGCTACCCTTGAACTGAATTACAAATCAGAGCAGGGTCACACGTTTAGAAAACACACTATGGCTGCTTAAAGGGAAAGGTGAGGTGGGGTGATGCATAAAACAAGGTTTTCAAATTAGCTCAGATACCGTTCCATAAACCCAATAGGTAATAGACAAGACCTACTCCTTGCTCAGTGAATTGGACTCAACACCCCCTATTCACCGCCCAAGAATATATCTGACTAGTAAGAATCTTAAAACCTATGCATTGATATCTCTCTGTAAGTGAGTCCAGTGGGTGTAAAGCGGCAAAAACACAGCAGTGAAAAGCAGGTAAACCCCATTATAAAAATCAATTACTTTTAAAAACCCGTGAAACAAAGACAGTGAAAGAGAGAGAAATTCTTACAAAATTCGTTCAGGGGCTGTGATGCCACCTGGATTGACCATATCTAGACCCACAGCTGATTGAGACATAAGGGTGGACACTCTTGGGGCTGAGAGGTTTGGTGAGGTTGGGTGAGCAAACGCAGACCCTTTAAAGTAATACTGCGTGGTACCCATCCCATGGGTCCCAAGTCTTCAGGTTCAAGGGAATCTTCCTACATCGAAAGCATGCATGAGAAATCCAGAAGATGGTACACCGTGTGATCCGGAAAGGTTTTCAAAACGCACCTCATTTCTCATCTCCTTGTGCTCGGGTTTGCCATTCCAGCCGCTTTACTAGCAATCTCCCTCCTTGGAGAATCAGCACCTTTAACCTCCTGTTCCGTACAGGTTGCAATTTGTCCTGAGGATGAACGGGAAGAGGGGGAACCAATGAGAGACCAGCTCTAGGTGTTGGGACAGGCACAGGTCACTCTATTTTCCCATCACGAAGAAGAATTAACCACAGGCTCAGCCTGCCGCCCGGGACCAGAATAGGGCCTGAAGCAATCCTGCGCTTTTGCGGCCAGCTCCCAAGAAAGCGAGTTGAAAAATGGAGCTCAGGGGCACTGCAATTCACAAACCTGCAGACTTATAAATGATGACTCTCGTCCACAAATATATTGAGGGAAGGCAACGAAGAGGATTGGAAAGCAAGGCAGAATTGCAGGAAACAGATTTCAGGAGGGAGATTCGAATCGCCTTTAAAGCACAGGAAAAGCGGCAAAACCTCGACAATGATGCCCTTGGCCAAAAAGGGCGTATGCGTTTTTTCCTGAATATATTCAGGAAAAAACGCATACGCCCTTTTTGGCCAACCAAGCAACCTGGAAAGGCAAATCAGCGCTACAAAGAAGTCTCACTTCCCATCGGTCAAAAGGGCCATGCTGAATAAAGTGTCAAAACCAGAAATGCAAAACAGGCCATGGAGAAACGGGAGCCTGGCTACGCTGATGGGCGGCATGTAAATTGCCAACAGCCACTCTGGAGAAGTGCACGGTGTGTCCTGAAACATCGAAAAAACTCAGCTTAGGGAGCATAGGGCACTTCCACTCATGGGCGTATAAATTGGGAAAACTAAAAATCAGCAAGACACAGGCACCCCAAAGTTTAGGGCTGCTCTGTTGACAAGAACCTCCACTTCGTTACACCTTAAATATCCCAGGAAAGAGAAAAATGGATAAAGAAGTTGTGGTCCTTATGTACAATGGAATATCACTCAGCCATGAAATCAACGTCATAAGGCTAGTAGCAGCAAGATGAGTGGATTTAGGTAGGACGATTCTAAGTGAAATAAGTCACACAGAAAAAGATACTTATCATAAGATATCACTTATAGAGGGAATATAAAAACCGCTACCCTTGAACTGAATTACAAATCAGAGCAGGGTAACACGTTTAGAAAACACACTATGGCTGCTTAACGGGAAAGGTGAGGTGGGGTGATGCATAAAACAAGGGTTTCAACTTAGCTCAGATACCGTTCCATAAACCCAATGGGTAATTGACAAGACCTACTCCTTGCTCAGTGAATTGGACTCAACACCCCCTATTCACCACCCAAGAATATATCTGACTAGTAAGAATCTTAAAACCTATGCATTGATACCTCTCTGTAAGTGAGTGAAGTGGGTGTAAAGCGGCAAAAACACAGCAGTGAAAAGCAGGTAAACCCCATTATAAAAATCAATTACTTTTAAAAACCCGTGAAACAAAGACAGTGAAAGAGAGAGAAATTCTTACAAAATTCGTTCAGGGGCTGTGATGCCACGTGGATTGACCATATCTAGACCCACAGCTGATTGAGACATAAGGGTGGACACTCTTGGGGCTGAGAGGTTTGGTGAGGTTGGGTGACCAAACGCAGACCCTTTAAAGTAATACTGCGTGGTACCCATCCCATGGGTCCAAAGTCTTCAGGTTCAAGGGAATCTTCCTACATCGAAAGCATGCATGAGAAATCCAGAAGATGGTACACCGTGTGATCCGGAAAGGTTTTCAAAACGCACCTCATTTCTCATCTCCTTGTGCTCGGGTTTGCCATTCCAGCCGCTTTACTAGCAATCTCCCTCCTTGGAGAATCAGCACCTTTAACCTCCTGTTCCGTACAGGTTGCAATTTGTCCTGAGGATGAACGGGAAGAGGGGGAACCAATGAGAGACCAGCTCTAGGTGTTGGGACAGGCACAGGTCACTCTATTTTCCCATCACGAAGAAGAATTAACCACAGGCTCAGCCTGCCGCCCGGGACCAGAATAGGGCCTGAAGCAATCCTGCGCTTTTGCGGCCAGCTCCCAAGAAAGCGAGTTGAAAAATGGAGCTCAGGGGCACTGCAATTCACAAACCTGCAGACTTATAAATGATGACTCTCGTCCACAAATATATTGAGGGAAGGCAACGAAGAGGATTGGAAAGCAAGGCAGAATTGCAGGAAACAGATTTCAGGAGGGAGATTCGAATCGCCTTTAAAGCACAGGAAAAGCGGCAAAACCTCGACAATGATGCCCTTGGCCAAAAAGGGCGTATGCTTCTTTTCCTGAATATATTCAGGAAAAAACGCATACGTCCTTTTTGGCCAACCAAGCAACCTGGAAAGGCAAATCAGCGCTACAAAGAAGTCTCGCTTCCCATCGGTCAAAAGGGCCATGCTGAATAAAGTGTCAAAACCAGAAATGCAAAACAGGCCATGGAGAAACGGGAGCCTGGCTACGCTGATGGGCGGGATGTAAATTGCCAACAGCCACTGTGGAGAAGTGCACGGTGTGTCCTGAAACATCGAAAAAAATCAGCTTAGGGAGCATAGGGCACTTCCACTCATGGGCGTATAAATTGGGAAAACTAAAAATCAGCAAGACACAGGCACCCCAAAGTTTAGGGCTGCTCTGTTGACAAGAACCTCCACTTCGTTACACCTTAAATATCCCAGGAAAGAGAAAAATGGATAAAGAAGTTGTGGTCCTTATGTACAATGGAATATCACTCAGCCATGAAATCAACGTCATAAGGCTAGTAGCAGCAAGATGAGTGGATTTAGGTAGGACGATTCTAAGTGAAATAAGTCACACAGAAAAAGATACTTATCATAAGATATCACTTATAGAGGGAATATAAAAACCGCTACCCTTGAACTGAATTACAAATCAGAGCAGGGTCACACGTTTAGAAAACACACTATGGCTGCTTAAAGGGAAAGGTGAGGTGGGGTGATGCATAAAACAAGGGTTTCAAATTAGCTCAGATACCGTTCCATAAACCCAATAGGTAATAGACAAGACCTACTCCTTGCTCAGTGAATTGGACTCAACACCCCCTATTCACCGCCCAAGAATATATCTGACTAGTAAGAATCTTAAAACCTATGCATTGATATCTCTCCGTAAGTGAGTCCAGTGGGTGTAAAGCGGCAAAAACACAGCAGTGAAAAGCAGGTAAACCCCATTATAAAAATCAATTACTTTTAAAAACCCGTGAAACAAAGACAGTGAAAGAGAGAGAAATTCTTACAAAATTCGTTCAGGGGCTGTGATGCCACCTGGATTGACCATATCTAGACCCACAGCTGATTGAGACATAAGGTTGGACACTCTTGGGGCTGAGAGGTTTGGTGAGGTTGGGTGAGCAAACGCAGACCCTTTAAAGTAATACTGCGTGGTACCCATCCCATGGGTCCAAAGTCTTCAGGTTCAAGGGAATCTTCCTACATCGAAAGCATGCATGAGAAATCCAGAAGATGGTACACCGTGTGATCCGGAAAGGTTTTCAAAACGCACCTCATTTCTCATCTCCTTGTGCTCGGGTTTGCCATTCCAGCCGCTTTACTAGCAATCTCCCTCCTTGGAGAATCAGCACCTTTAACCTCCTGTTCCGTACAGGTTGCAATTTGTCCTGAGGATGAACGGGAAGAGGGGGAACCAATGAGAGACCAGCTCTAGGTGTTGGGACAGGCACAGGTCACTCTATTTTCCCATCACGAAGAAGAATTAACCACAGGCTCAGCCTGCCGCCCGGGACCAGAATAGGGCCTGAAGCAATCCTGCGCTTTTGCGGCCAGCTCCCAAGAAAGCGAGTTGAAAAATGGAGCTCAGGGGCACTGCAATTCACAAACCTGCAGACTTATAAATGATGACTCTCGTCCACAAATATATTGAGGGAAGGCAACGAAGAGGATTGGAAAGCAAGGCAGAATTGCAGGAAACAGATTTCAGGAGGGAGATTCGAATCGCCTTTAAAGCACAGGAAAAGCGGCAAAACCTCGACAATGATGCCCTTGGCCAAAAAGGGCGTATGCTTCTTTTCCTGAATATATTCAGGAAAAAACGCATACGTCCTTTTTGGCCAACCAAGCAACCTGGAAAGGCAAATCAGCGCTACAAAGAAGTCTCGCTTCCCATCGGTCAAAAGGGCCATGCTGAATAAAGTGTCAAAACCAGAAATGCAAAACAGGCCATGGAGAAACGGGAGCCTGGCTACGCTGATGGGCGGGATGTAAATTGCCAACAGCCACTGTGGAGAAGTGCACGGTGTGTCCTGAAACATCGAAAAAAATCAGCTTAGGGAGCATAGGGCACTTCCACTCATGGGCGTATAAATTGGGAAAACTAAAAATCAGCAAGACACAGGCACCCCAAAGTTTAGGGCTGCTCTGTTGACAAGAACCTCCACTTCGTTACACCTTAAATATCCCAGGAAAGAGAAAAATGGATAAAGAAGTTGTGGTCCTTATGTACAATGGAATATCACTCAGCCATGAAATCAACGTCATAAGGCTAGTAGCAGCAAGATGAGTGGATTTAGGTAGGACGATTCTAAGTGAAATAAGTCACACAGAAAAAGATACTTATCATAAGATATCACTTATAGAGGGAATATAAAAACCGCTACCCTTGAACTGAATTACAAATCAGAGCAGGGTCACACGTTTAGAAAACACACTATGGCTGCTTAAAGGGAAAGGTGAGGTGGGGTGATGCATAAAACAAGGGTTTCAAATTAGCTCAGATACCGTTCCATAAACCCAATAGGTAATAGACAAGACCTACTCCTTGCTCAGTGAATTGGACTCAACACCCCCTATTCACCGCCCAAGAATATATCTGACTAGTAAGAATCTTAAAACCTATGCATTGATATCTCTCCGTAAGTGAGTCCAGTGGGTGTAAAGCGGCAAAAACACAGCAGTGAAAAGCAGGTAAACCCCATTATAAAAATCAATTACTTTTAAAAACCCGTGAAACAAAGACAGTGAAAGAGAGAGAAATTCTTACAAAATTCGTTCAGGGGCTGTGATGCCACCTGGATTGACCATATCTAGACCCACAGCTGATTGAGACATAAGGTTGGACACTCTTGGGGCTGAGAGGTTTGGTGAGGTTGGGTGAGCAAACGCAGACCCTTTAAAGTAATACTGCGTGGTACCCATCCCATGGGTCCAAAGTCTTCAGGTTCAAGGGAATCTTCCTACATCGAAAGCATGCATGAGAAATCCAGAAGATGGTACACCGTGTGATCCGGAAAGGTTTTCAAAACGCACCTCATTTCTCATCTCCTTGTGCTCGGGTTTGCCATTCCAGCCACTTTACTAGCAATCTCCCTCCTTGGAGAATCAGCACCTTTAACCTCCTGTTCCGTACAGGTTGCAATTTGTCCTGAGGATGAACGGGAAGAGGGGGAACCAATGAGAGACCAGCTCTAGGTGTTGGGACAGGCACAGGTCACTCTATTTTCCCATTAGGAAGAAGAATTAACCACAGGCTCAGCCTGCCGCCCGGGACCAGAATAGGGCCTGAAGCAATCCTGCGCTTTTGCGGCCAGCTCCCAAGAAAGCGAGTTGAAAAATGGAGCTCAGGGGCACTGCAATTCACAAACCTGCAGACTTATAAATGATGACTCTCGTCCACAAATATATTGAGGGAAGGCAACGAAGAGGATTGGAAAGCAAGGCAGAATTGCAGGAAACAGATTTCAGGAGGGAGATTCGAATCGCCTTTAAAGCACAGGAAAAGCGGCAAAACCTCGACAATGATGCCCTTGGCCAAAAAGGGCGTATGCGTTTTTTCCTGAATATATTCAGGAAAAAACGCATACGCCCTTTTTGGCCAACCAAGCAACCTGGAAAGGCAAATCAGCGCTACAAAGAAGTCTCACTTCCCATCGGTCAAAAGGGCCATGCTGAATAAAGTGTCAAAACCAGAAATGCAAAACAGGCCATGGAGAAACGGGAGCCTGGCTACGCTGATGGGCGGCATGTAAATTGCCAACAGCCACTCTGGAGAAGTGCACGGTGTGTCCTGAAACATCTAAAAAACTCAGCTTAGGGAGCATAGGGCACTTCCACTCATGGGCGTATAAATTGGGAAAACTAAAAATCAGCAAGACACAGGCACCCCAAAGTTTAGGGCTGCTCTGTTGACAAGAACCTCCACTTCGTTACACCTTAAATATCCCAGGAAAGAGAAAAATGGATAAAGAAGTTGTGGTCCTTATGTACAATGGAATATCACTCAGCCATGAAATCAACGTCATAAGGCTAGTAGCAGCAAGATGAGTGGATTTAGGTAGGACGATTCTAAGTGAAATAAGTCACACAGAAAAAGATACTTATCATAAGATATCACTTATAGAGGGAATATAAAAACCGCTACCCTTGAACTGAATTACAAATCAGAGCAGGGTAACACGTTTAGAAAACACACTATGGCTGCTTAACGGGAAAGGTGAGGTGGGGTGATGCATAAAACAAGGGTTTCAACTTAGCTCAGATACCGTTCCATAAACCCAATGGGTAATAGACAAGACCTACTCCTTGCTCAGTGAATTGGACTCAACACCCCCTATTCACCACCCAAGAATATATCTGACTAGTAAGAATCTTAAAACCTATGCATTGATACCTCTCTGTAAGTGAGTGAAGTGGGTGTAAAGCGGCAAAAACACAGCAGTGAAAAGCAGGTAAACCCCATTATAAAAATCAATTACTTTTAAAAACCCGTGAAACAAAGACAGTGAAAGAGAGAGAAATTCTTAAAAAATTCGTTCAGGGGCTGTGATGCCACGTGGATTGACCATATCTAGACCCACAGCTGATTGAGACATAAGGGTGGACACTCTTGGGGCTGAGAGGTTTGGTGAGGTTGGGTGAGCAAACGCAGACCCTTTAAAGTAATACTGCGTGGTACCCATCCCATTGGTCCCAAATCTCCAGGTTCAAGGGAATCTTCCTACATCGAAAGCATGCATGAGAAACCCAGAAGATGGTACACCGTGTGATCCGGAAAGGTTTTCAAAACGCACCTCATTTCTCATCTCCTTGTGCTCGTGTTTGCCATTCCAGCCGCTTTACTAGCAATCTCCCTCCTTGGAGAATCAGCACCTTTAACCTCCTGTTCCGAACAGGTTGCAATTTGTCCTGAGGATGAACGGGAAGAGGGGGAACCAATGAGAGACCAGCTCTAGGTGTTGGGACAGGCACAGGTCACTCTATTTTCCCATTAGGAAGAAGAATTAACCACAGGCTCAGCCTGCCGCCCGGGACCAGAATAGGGCAGGAAGCAATCCTGCGCTTTTGCGGCCAGCTCCCAAGAAAGCGAGTTAAAAAATGGAGCTCAGGGGCACTGCAATTCACAAACCTGCAGACTTATAAATGATGACTCTCGTCCACAAATATATTGAGGGAAGACAACGAAGAGGATTGGAAAGCAAGGCAGAATTGCAGGAAACAGATTTCAGGAGGGAGATTCGAATCGCCTTTAAAGCACAGGAAAAGCGGCAAAACCTCGACAATGATGCCCTTGGCCAAAAAGGGCGTATGCGTTTTTTCCTGAATATATTCAGGAAAAAACGCATACGCCCTTTTTGGCCAACCAAGCAACCTGGAAAGGCAAATCAGCGCTACAAAGAAGTCTCACTTCCCATCGGTCAAAAGGGCCATGCTGAATAAAGTGTCAAAACCAGAAATGCAAAACAGGCCATGGAGAAACGGGAGCCTGGCTACGCTGATGGGCGGCATGTAAATTGCCAACAGCCACTCTGGAGAAGTGCACGGTGTGTCCTGAAACATCGAAAAAACTCAGCTTAGGGAGCATAGGGCACTTCCACTCATGGGCGTATAAATTGGGAAAACTAAAAATCAGCAAGACACAGGCACCCCAAAGTTTAGGGCTGCTCTGTTGACAAGAACCTCCACTTCGTTACACCTTAAATATCCCAGGAAAGAGAAAAATGGATAAAGAAGTTGTGGTCCTTATGTACAATGGAATATCACTCAGCCATGAAATCAACTTCATAAGGCTAGTAGCAGCAAGATGAGTGGATTTAGGTAGGACGATTCTAAGTGAAATAAGTCACACTGAAAAAGATACTTATCATAAGATATCACTTATAGAGGGAATATAAAAACCGCTACCCTTGAACTGAATTACAAATCAGAGCAGGGTAACACGTTTAGAAAACACACTATGGCTGCTTAACGGGAAAGGTGAGGTGGGGTGATGCATAAAACAAGGGTTTCAAATTAGCTCAGATACCGTTCCATAAACCCAATGGGTAATAGACAAGACCTACTCCTTGCTCAGTGAATTGGACTCAATACCCCCTATTCACCACCCAAGAATATATCTGACTAGTAAGAATCTTAAAACCTATGCATTGATACCTCTCTGTAAGTGAGTGAAGTGGGTGTAAAGCGGCAAAAACACAGCAGTGAAAAGCAGGTAAACCCCATTATAAAAATCAATTACTTTTAAAAACCCGTGAAACAAAGACAGTGAAAGAGAGAGAAATTCTTAAAAAATTCGTTCAGGGGCTGTGATGCCACGTGGATTGACCATATCTAGACCCACAGCTGATTGAGACATAAGGGTGGACACTCTTGGGGCTGAGAGGTTTGGTGAGGTTGGGTGAGCAAACGCAGACCCTTTAAAGTAATACTGCGTGGTACCCATCCCATGGGTCCCAAGTCTTCAGGTTCAAGGGAATCTTCCTACATCGAAAGCATGCATGAGAAATCCAGAAGATGGTACACCGTGTGATCCGGAAAGGTTTTCAAAACGCACCTCATTTCTCATCTCCTTGTGCTCGGGTTTGCCATTCCAGCCGCTTTACTAGCAATCTCCCTCCTTGGAGAATCAGCACCTTTAACCTCCTGTTCCGTACAGGTTGCAATTTGTCCTGAGGATGAACGGGAAGAGGGGGAACCAATGAGAGACCAGCTCTAGGTGTTGGGACAGGCACAGCTCACTCTATTTTCCCATTAGGAAGAAGAATTAACCACAGGCTCAGCCTGCCGCCCGGGACCAGAATAGGGCAGGAAGCAATCCTGCGCTTTTGCGGCCAGCTCCCAAGAAAGCGAGTTAAAAAATGGAGCTCAGGGGCACTGCAATTCACAAACCTGCAGACTTATAAATGATGACTCTCGTCCACAAATATATTGAGGGAAGACAACGAAGAGGATTGGAAAGCAAGGCAGAATTGCAGGAAACAGATTTCAGGAGGGAGATTCGAATCGCCTTTAAAGCACAGGAAAAGCGGCAAAACCTCGACAATGATGCCCTTGGTCAAAAAGGGCGTATGCGTTTTTTCCTGAATATATTCAGGAAAAAACGCATACGCCCTTTTTGGCCAACCAAGCAACCTGGAAAGGCAAATCAGCGCTACAAAGAAGTCTCACTTCCCATCGGTCAAAAGGGCCATGCTGAATAAAGTGTCAAAACCAGAAATGCAAAACAGGCCATGGAGAAACGGGAGCCTGGCTACGCTGATGGGCGGCATGTAAATTGCCAACAGCCACTCTGGAGAAGTGCACGGTGTGTCCTGAAACATCGAAAAAACTCAGCTTAGGGAGCATAGGGCACTTCCACTCATGGGCGTATAAATTGGGAAAACTAAAAATCAGCAAGACACAGGCACCCCAAAGTTTAGGGCTGCTCTGTTGACAAGAACCTCCACTTCGTTACACCTTAAATATCCCAGGAAAGAGAAAAATGGATAAAGAAGTTGTGGTCCTTATGTACAATGGAATATCACTCAGCCATGAAATCAACTTCATAAGGCTAGTAGCAGCAAGATGAGTGGATTTAGGTAGGACGATTCTAAGTGAAATAAGTCACACAGAAAAAGATACTTATCATAAGATATCACTTATAGAGGGAATATAAAAACCGCTACCCTTGAACTGAATTACAAATCAGAGCAGGGTAACACGTTTAGAAAACACACTATGGCTGCTTAACGGGAAAGGTGAGGTGGGGTGATGCATAAAACAAGGGTTTCAAATTAGCTCAGATACCGTTCCATAAACCCAATGGGTAATAGACAAGACCTACTCCTTGCTCAGTGAATTGGACTCAATACCCCCTATTCACCACCCAAGAATATATCTGACTAGTAAGAATCTTAAAACCTATGCATTGATACCTCTCTGTAAGTGAGTGAAGTGGGTGTAAAGCGGCAAAAACACAGCAGTGAAAAGCAGGTAAACCCCATTATAAAAATCAATTACTTTTAAAAACCCGTGAAACAAAGACAGTGAAAGAGAGAGAAATTCTTAAAAAATTCGTTCAGGGGCTGTGATGCCACGTGGATTGACCATATCTAGACCCACAGCTGATTGAGACATAAGGGTGGACACTCTTGGGGCTGAGAGGTTTGGTGAGGTTGGGTGAGCAAACGCAGACCCTTTAAAGTAATACTGCGTGGTACCCATCCCATGGGTCCCAAATCTCCAGGTTCAAGGGAATCTTCCTACATCGAAAGCATGCATGAGAAACCCAGAAGATGGTACACCGTGTGATCCGGAAAGGTTTTCAAAACGCACCTCATTTCTCATCTCCTTGTGCTCGTGTTTGCCATTCCAGCCGCTTTACTAGCAATCTCCCTCCTTGGAGAATCAGCACCTTTAACCTCCTGTTCCGTACAGGTTGCAATTTGTCCTGAGGATGAACGGGAAGAGGGGGAACCAATGAGAGACTAGCTCTAGGTGTTGGGACAGGCACAGGTCACTCTATTTTCCCATCAGGAAGAAGAATTAACCACAGGCTCAGCCTGCCGCCCGGGACCAGAATAGGGCCTGAAGCAATCCTGCGCTTTTGCGGCCAGCTCCCAAGAAAGCGAGTTGAAAAATGGAGCTCAGGGGCACTGCAATTCACAAACCTGCAGATTTATAAATGATGACTCTCGTCCACAAATATGTTGAGGGAAGGCAACGAAGAGGATTTGAAAGCAAGGCAGAATTGCAGGAAACTGATTTCAGGAGGGAGATTCGAATCGCCTTAAAGCACAGGAAAAGCGGCAAAACCTCGACAATGATGCCCTTGGCCAAAAAGGGCGTATGCGTTTTTTCCTGAATATATTCAGGAAAAAACGCATACGCCCTTTTTGGCCAACCAAGCAACCTGGAAAGGCAAATCAGCGCTACAAAGAAGTCTCACTTCCCATCGGTCAAAAGGGCCATGCTGAATAAAGTGTCAAAACCAGAAATGCAAAACAGGCCATGGAGAAACGGGAGCCTGGCTACGCTGATGGGCGGCATGTAAATTGCCAACAGCCACTCTGGAGAAGTGCACGGTGTGTCCTGAAACATCGAAAAAACTCAGCTTAGGGAGCATAGGGCACTTCCACTCATGGGCGTATAAATTGGGAAAACTAAAAATCAGCAAGACACAGGCACCCCAAAGTTTAGGGCTGCTCTGTTGACAAGAACCTCCACTTCGTTACACCTTAAATATCCCAGGAAAGAGAAAAATGGATAAAGAAGTTGTGGTCCTTATGTACAATGGAATATCACTCAGCCATGAAATCAACTTCATAAGGCAAGTAGCAGCAAGATGAGTGGATTTAGGTAGGACGATTCTAAGTGAAATAAGTCACACAGAAAAAGATACTTATCATAAGATATCACTTATAGAGGGAATATAAAAACCGCTACCCTTGAACTGAATTACAAATCAGAGCAGGGTAACACGTTTAGAAAACACACTATGGCTGCTTAACGGGAAAGGTGAGGTGGGGTGATGCATAAAACAAGGGTTTCAAATTAGCTCAGATACCGTTCCATAAACCCAATGGGTAATAGACAAGACCTACTCCTTGCTCAGTGAATTGGATTCAACACCCCCTATTCACCACCCAAGAATATATCTGACTAGTAAGAATCTTAAAACCTATGCATTGATACCTCTCTGTAAGTGAGTGAAGTGGGTGTAAAGCGGCAAAAACACAGCAGTGAAAAGCAGGTAAACCCCATTATAAAAATCAATTACTTTTAAAAACCCGTGAAACAAAGACAGTGAAAGAGAGAGAAATTCTTACAAAATTCGTTCAGGGGCTGTGATGCCACGTGGATTGACCATATCTAGACCCACAGCTGATTGAGACATAAGGGTGGACACTCTTGGGGCTGAGAGGTTTGGTGAGGTTGGGTGAGCAAACGCAGACCCTTTAAAGTAATACTGCGTGGTACCCATCCCATGGGTCCCAAATCTCCAGGTTCAAGGGAATCTTCCTACATCGAAAGCATGCATGAGAAACCCAGAAGATGGTACACCGTGTGATCCGGAAAGGTTTTCAAAACGCACCTCATTTCTCATCTCCTTGTGCTCGTGTTTGCCATTCCAGCCGCTTTACTAGCAATCTCCCTCCTTGGAGAATCAGCACCTTTAACCTCCTGTTCCGTACAGGTTGCAATTTGTCCTGAGGATGAACGGGAAGAGGGGGAACCAATGAGAGACTAGCTCTAGGTGTTGGGACAGGCACAGGTCACTCTATTTTCCCATCAGGAAGAAGAATTAACCACAGGCTCAGCCTGCCGCCCGGGACCAGAATAGGGCCTGAAGCAATCCTGCGCTTTTGCGGCCAGCTCCCAAGAAAGCGAGTTGAAAAATGGAGCTCAGGGGCACTGCAATTCACAAACCTGCAGATTTATAAATGATGACTCTCGTCCACAAATATGTTGAGGGAAGGCAACGAAGAGGATTTGAAAGCAAGGCAGAATTGCAGGAAACTGATTTCAGGAGGGAGATTCGAATCGCCTTAAAGCACAGGAAAAGCGGCAAAACCTCGACAATGATGCCCTTGGCCAAAAAGGGCGTATGCGTTTTTTCCTGAATATATTCAGGAAAAAACGCATACGCCCTTTTTGGCCAACCAAGCAACCTGGAAAGGCAAATCAGCGCTACAAAGAAGTCTCACTTCCCATCGGTCAAAAGGGCCATGCTGAATAAAGTGTCAAAACCAGAAATGCAAAACAGGCCATGGAGAAACGGGAGCCTGGCTACGCTGATGGGCGGCATGTAAATTGCCAACAGCCACTCTGGAGAAGTGCACGGTGTGTCCTGAAACATCGAAAAAACTCAGCTTAGGGAGCATAGGGCACTTCCACTCATGGGCGTATAAATTGGGAAAACTAAAAATCAGCAAGACACAGGCACCCCAAAGTTTAGGGCTGCTCTGTTGACAAGAACCTCCACTTCGTTACACCTTAAATATCCCAGGAAAGAGAAAAATGGATAAAGAAGTTGTGGTCCTTATGTACAATGGAATATCACTCAGCCATGAAATCAACTTCATAAGGCTAGTAGCAGCAAGATGAGTGGATTTAGGTAGGACGATTCTAAGTGAAATAAGTCACACAGAAAAAGATACTTATCATAAGATATCACTTATAGAGGGAATATAAAAACCGCTACCCTTGAACTGAATTACAAATCAGAGCAGGGTAACACGTTTAGAAAACACACTATGGCTGCTTAACGGGAAAGGTGAGGTGGGGTGATGCATAAAACAAGGGTTTCAAATTAGCTCAGATACCGTTCCATAAACCCAATAGGTAATAGACAAGACCTACTCCTTGCTCACTGAATTGGACTCAACACCCCCTATTCACCGCCCAAGAATATATCTGACTAGTAAGAATCTTAAAACCTATGCATTGATATCTCTCTGTAAGTGAGTCCAGTGGGTGTAAAGCGGCAAAAACACAGCAGTGAAAAGCAGGTAAACCCCATTATAAAAATCAATTACTTTTAAAAACCCGTGAAACAAAGACAGTGAAAGAGAGAGAAATTCTTACAAAATTCGTTCAGGGGCTGTGATGCCACCTGGATTGACCATATCTAGACCCACAGCTGATTGAGACATAAGGGTGGACACTCTTGGGGCTGAGAGGTTTGGTGAGGTTGGGTGAGCAAACGCAGACCCTTTAAAGTAATACTGCGTGGTACCCATCCCATGGGTCCCAAGTCTTCAGGTTCAAGGGAATCTTCCTACATCGAAAGCATGCATGAGAAATCCAGAAGATGGTACACCGTGTGATCCGGAAAGGTTTTCAAAACGCACCTCATTTCTCATCTCCTTGTGCTCGGGTTTGCCATTCCAGCCGCTTTACTAGCAATCTCCCTCCTTGGAGAATCAGCACCTTTAACCTCCTGTTCCGTACAGGTTGCAATTTGTCCTGAGGATGAACGGGAAGAGGGGGAACCAATGAGAGACCAGCTCTAGGTGTTGGGACAGGCACAGGTCACTCTATTTTCCCATTAGGAAGAAGAGTTAACCACAGGCTCAGCCTGCCGCCCGGGACCAGAATAGGGCAGGAAGCAATCCTGCGCTTTTGCGGCCAGCTCCCAAGAAAGCGAGTTAAAAAATGGAGCTCAGGGGCACTGCAATTCACAAACCTGCAGACTTATAAATGATGACTCTCGTCCACAAATATATTGAGGGAAGACAACGAAGAGGATTGGAAAGCAAGGCAGAATTGCAGGAAACAGATTTCAGGAGGGAGATTCGAATCGCCTTTAAAGCACAGGAAAAGCGGCAAAACCTCGACAATGATGCCCTTGGCCAAAAAGGGCGTATGCGTTTTTTCCTGAATATATTCAGGAAAAAACGCATACGCCCTTTTTGGCCAACCAAGCAACCTGGAAAGGCAAATCAGCGCTACAAAGAAGTCTCACTTCCCATCGGTCAAAAGGGCCATGCTGAATAAAGTGTCAAAACCAGAAATGCAAAACAGGCCATGGAGAAACGGGAGCCTGGCTACGCTGATGGGCGGCATGTAAATTGCCAACAGCCACTCTGGAGAAGTGCACGGTGTGTCCTGAAACATCGAAAAAACTCAGCTTAGGGAGCATAGGGCACTTCCACTCATGGGCGTATAAATTGGGAAAACTAAAAATCAGCAAGACACAGGCACCCCAAAGTTTAGGGCTGCTCTGTTGACAAGAACCTCCACTTCGTTACACCTTAAATATCCCAGGAAAGAGAAAAATGGATAAAGAAGTTGTGGTCCTTATGTACAATGGAATATCACTCAGCCATGAAATCAGCTTCATAAGGCTAGTAGCAGCAAGATGAGTGGATTTAGGTAGGACGATTCTAAGTGAAATAAGTCACACAGAAAAAGATACTTATCATAAGATATCACTTATAGAGGGAATATAAAAACCGCTACCCTTGAACTGAATTACAAATCAGAGCAGGGTAACACGTTTAGAAAACACACTATGGCTGCTTAACGGGAAAGGTGAGGTGGGGTGATGCATAAAACAAGGGTTTCAAATTAGCTCAGATACCGTTCCATAAACCCAATGGGTAATAGACAAGACCTACTCCTTGCTCAGTGAATTGGACTCAATACCCCCTATTCACCACCCAAGAATATATCTGACTAGTAAGAATCTTAAAACCTATGCATTGATACCTCTCAGTAAGTGAGTGAAGTGGGTGTAAAGCGGCAAAAACACAGCAGTGAAAAGCAGGTAAACCCCATTATAAAAATCAATTACTTTTAAAAACCCGTGAAACAAAGACAGTGAAAGAGAGAGAAATTCTTAAAAAATTCGTTCAGGGGCTGTGATGCCACGTGGATTGACCATATCTAGACCCACAGCTGATTGAGACATAAGGGTGGACACTCTTGGGGCTGAGAGGTTTGGTGAGGTTGGGTGAGCAAACGCAGACCCTTTAAAGTAATACTGCGTGGTACCCATCCCATGGGTCCCAAATCTCCAGGTTCAAGGGAATCTTCCTACATCGAAAGCATGCATGAGAAACCCAGAAGATGGTACACCGTGTGATCCGGAAAGGTTTTCAAAACGCACCTCATTTCTCATCTCCTTGTGCTCGTGTTTGCCATTCCAGCCGCTTTACTAGCAATCTCCCTCCTTGGAGAATCAGCACCTTTAACCTCCTGTTCCGTACAGGTTGCAATTTGTCCTGAGGATGAACGGGAAGAGGGGGAACCAATGAGAGACTAGCTCTAGGTGTTGGGACAGGCACAGGTCACTCTATTTTCCCATCAGGAAGAAGAATTAACCACAGGCTCAGCCTGCCGCCCGGGACCAGAATAGGGCCTGAAGCAATCCTGCGCTTTTGCGGCCAGCTCCCAAGAAAGCGAGTTGAAAAATGGAGCTCAGGGGCACTGCAATTCACAAACCTGCAGATTTATAAATGATGACTCTCGTCCACAAATATGTTGAGGGAAGGCAACGAAGAGGATTTGAAAGCAAGGCAGAATTGCAGGAAACTGATTTCAGGAGGGAGATTCGAATCGCCTTAAAGCACAGGAAAAGCGGCAAAACCTCGACAATGATGCCCTTGGCCAAAAAGGGCGTATGCGTTTTTTCCTGAATATATTCAGGAAAAAACGCATACGCCCTTTTTGGCCAACCAAGCAACCTGGAAAGGCAAATCAGCGCTACAAAGAAGTCTCACTTCCCATCGGTCAAAAGGGCCATGCTGAATAAAGTGTCAAAACCAGAAATGCAAAACAGGCCATGGAGAAACGGGAGCCTGGCTACGCTGATGGGCGGCATGTAAATTGCCAACAGCCACTCTGGAGAAGTGCACGGTGTGTCCTGAAACATCGAAAAAACTCAGCTTAGGGAGCATAGGGCACTTCCACTCATGGGCGTATAAATTGGGAAAACTAAAAATCAGCAAGACACAGGCACCCCAAAGTTTAGGGCTGCTCTGTTGACAAGAACCTCCACTTCGTTACACCTTAAATATCCCAGGAAAGAGAAAAATGGATAAAGAAGTTGTGGTCCTTATGTACAATAGAATATCACTCAGCCATGAAATCAGCTTCATAAGGCTAGTAGCAGCAAGATGAGTGGATTTAGGTAGGACGATTCTAAGTGAAATAAGTCACACAGAAAAAGATACTTATCATAAGATATCACTTATAGAGGGAATATAAAAACCGCTACCCTTGAACTGAATTACAAATCAGAGCAGGGTAACACGTTTAGAAAACACACTATGGCTGCTTAACGGGAAAGGTGAGGTGGGGTGATGCATAAAACAAGGGTTTCAAATTAGCTCAGATACCGTTCCATAAACCCAATAGGTAATAGACAAGACCTACTCCTTGCTCAGTGAATTGGACTCAACACCCCATATTCACCGCCCAAGAATATATCTGACTAGTAAGAATCTTAAAACCTATGCATTGATATCTCTCTGTAAGTGAGTCCAGTGGGTGTAAAGCGGCAAAAACACAGCAGTGAAAAGCAGGTAAACCCCATTATAAAAATCAATTACTTTTAAAAACCCGTGAAACAAAGACAGTGAAAGAGAGAGAAATTCTTAAAAAATTCGTTCAGGGGCTGTGATGCCACCTGGATTGACCATATCTAGACCCACAGCTGATTGAGACATAAGGGTGGACACTCTTGGGGCTGAGAGGTTTGGTGAGGTTGGGTGAGCAAACGCAGACCCTTTAAAGTAATACTGCGTGGTACCCATCCCATGGGTCCCAAATCTCCAGGTTCAAGGGAATCTTCCTACATCGAAAGCATGCATGAGAAACCCAGAAGATGGTACACCGTGTGATCCGGAAAGGTTTTCAAAACGCACCTCATTTCTCATCTCCTTGTGCTCGTGTTTGCCATTCCAGCCGCTTTACTAGCAATCTCCCTCCTTGGAGAATCAGCACCTTTAACCTCCTGTTCCGTACAGGTTGCAATTTGTCCTGAGGATGAACGGGAAGAGGGGGAACCAATGAGAGACTAGCTCTAGGTGTTGGGACAGGCACAGGTCACTCTATTTTCCCATCAGGAAGAAGAATTAACCACAGGCTCAGCCTGCCGCCCGGGACCAGAATAGGGCCTGAAGCAATCCTGCGCTTTTGCGGCCAGCTCCCAAGAAAGCGAGTTGAAAAATGGAGCTCAGGGGCACTGCAATTCACAAACCTGCAGATTTATAAATGATGACTCTCGTCCACAAATATGTTGAGGGAAGGCAACGAAGAGGATTTGAAAGCAAGGCAGAATTGCAGGAAACTGATTTCAGGAGGGAGATTCGAATCGCCTTAAAGCACAGGAAAAGCGGCAAAACCTCGACAATGATGCCCTTGGCCAAAAAGGGCGTATGCGTTTTTTCCTGAATATATTCAGGAAAAAACGCATACGCCCTTTTTGGCCAACCAAGCAACCTGGAAAGGCAAATCAGCGCTACAAAGAAGTCTCACTTCCCATCGGTCAAAAGGGCCATGCTGAATAAAGTGTCAAAACCAGAAATGCAAAACAGGCCATGGAGAAACGGGAGCCTGGCTACGCTGATGGGCGGCATGTAAATTGCCAACAGCCACTCTGGAGAAGTGCACGGTGTGTCCTGAAACATCGAAAAAACTCAGCTTAGGGAGCATAGGGCACTTCCACTCATGGGCGTATAAATTGGGAAAACTAAAAATCAGCAAGACACAGGCACCCCAAAGTTTAGGGCTGCTCTGTTGACAAGAACCTCCACTTCGTTACACCTTAAATATCCCAGGAAAGAGAAAAATGGATAAAGAAGTTGTGGTCCTTATGTACAATGGAATATCACTCAGCCATGAAATCAACTTCATAAGGCTAGTAGCAGCAAGATGAGTGGATTTAGGTAGGACGATTCTAAGTGAAATAAGTCACACAGAAAAAGATACTTATCATAAGATATCACTTATAGAGGGAATATAAAAACCGCTACCCTTGAACTGAATTACAAATCAGAGCAGGGTAACACGTTTAGAAAACACACTATGGCTGCTTAACGGGAAAGGTGAGGTGGGGTGATGCATAAAACAAGGGTTTCAAATTAGCTCAGATACCGTTCCATAAACCCAATAGGTAATAGAGAAGACCTACTCCTTGCTCAGTGAATTGGACTCAACACCCCCTATTCACCGCCCAAGAATATATCTGACTAGTAAGAATCTTAAAACCTATGCATTGATATCTCTCTGTAAGTGAGTCCAGTGGGTGTAAAGCGGCAAAAACACAGCAGTGAAAAGTAGGTAAACCCCATTATAAAAATCAATTACTTTTAAAAACCCGTGAAACAAAGACAGTGAAAGAGAGAGAAATTCTTACAAAATTCGTTCAGGGGCTGTGATGCCACCTGGATTGACCATATCTAGACCCACAGCTGATTGAGACATAAGGGTGGACACTCTTGGGGCTGAGAGGTTTGGTGAGGTTGGGTGAGCAAACGCAGACCCTTTAAAGTAATACTGCGTGGTACCCATCCCATGGGTCCCAAGTCTTCAGGTTCAAGGGAATCTTCCTACATCGAAAGCATGCATGAGAAATCCAGAAGATGGTACACCGTGTGATCCGGAAAGGTATTCAAAACGCACCTCATTTCTCATCTCCTTGTGCTCGGGTTTGCCATTCCAGCCGCTTTACTAGCAATCTCCCTCCTTGGAGAATCAGCACCTTTAACCTCCTGTTCCGTACAGGTTGCAATTTGTCCTGAGGATGAACGGGAAGAGGGGGAACCAATGAGAGACCAGCTCTAGGTGTTGGGACAGGCACAGGTCACTCTATTTTCCCATTAGGAAGAAGAATTAACCACAGGCTCAGCCTGCCGCCCGGGACCAGAATAGGGCAGGAAGCAATCCTGCGCTTTTGCGGCCAGCTCCCAAGAAAGCGAGTTAAAAAATGGAGCTCAGGGGCACTGCAATTCACAAACCTGCAGACTTATAAATGATGACTCTCGTCCACAAATATATTGAGGGAAGACAACGAAGAGGATTGGAAAGCAAGGCAGAATTGCAGGAAACAGATTTCAGGAGGGAGATTCGAATCGCCTTTAAAGCACAGGAAAAGCGGCAAAACCTCGACAATGATGCCCTTGGCCAAAAAGGGCGTATGCGTTTTTTCCTGAATATATTCAGGAAAAAACGCATACGCCCTTTTTGGCCAACCAAGCAACCTGGAAAGGCAAATCAGCGCTACAAAGAAGTCTCACTTCCCATCGGTCAAAAGGGCCATGCTGAATAAAGTGTCAAAACCAGAAATGCAAAACAGGCCATGGAGAAACGGGAGCCTGGCTACGCTGATGGGCGGCATGTAAATTGCCAACAGCCACTCTGGAGAAGTGCACGGTGTGTCCTGAAACATCGAAAAAACTCAGCTTAGGGAGCATAGGGCACTTCCACTCATGGGCGTATAAATTGGGAAAACTAAAAATCAGCAAGACACAGGCACCCCAAAGTTTAGGGCTGCTCTGTTGACAAGAACCTCCACTTCGTTACACCTTAAATATCCCAGGAAAGAGAAAAATGGATAAAGAAGTTGTGGTCCTTATGTACAATGGAATATCACTCAGCCATGAAATCAACTTCATAAGGCTAGTAGCAGCAAGATGAGTGGATTTAGGTAGGACGATTCTAAGTGAAATAAGTCACACAGAAAAAGATACTTATCATAAGATATCACTTATAGAGGGAATATAAAAACCGCTACCCTTGAACTGAATTACAAATCAGAGCAGGGTAACACGTTTAGAAAACACACTATGGCTGCTTAACGGGAAAGGTGAGGTGGGGTGATGCATAAAACAAGGGTTTCAAATTAGCTCAGATACCGTTCCATAAACCCAATGGGTAATAGACAAGACCTACTCCTTGCTCAGTGAATTGGACTCAATACCCCCTATTCACCGCCCAAGAATATATCTGACTAGTAAGAATCTTAAAACCTATGCATTGATACCTCTCTGTAAGTGAGTGAAGTGGGTGTAAAGCGGCAAAAACACAGCAGTGAAAAGCAGGTAAACCCCATTATAAAAATCAATTACTTTTAAAAACCCGTGAAACAAAGACAGTGAAAGAGAGAGAAATTCTTAAAAAATTCGTTCAGGGGCTGTGATGCCACGTGGATTGACCATATCTAGACCCACAGCTGATTGAGACATAAGGGTGGACACTCTTGGGGCTGAGAGGTTTGGTGAGGTTGGGTGAGCAAACGCAGACCCTTTAAAGTAATACTGCGTGGTACCCATCCCATGGGTCCCAAATCTCCAGGTTCAAGGGAATCTTCCTACATCGAAAGCATGCATGAGAAATCCAGAAGATGGTACACCGTGTGATCCGGAAAGGTTTTCAAAACGCAGCTCATTTCTCATCTCCTTGTGCTCGTGTTTGCCATTCCAGCCGCTTTACTAGCAATCTCCCTCCTTGGAGAATCAGCACCTTTAACCTCCTGTTCCGTACAGGTTGCAATTTGTCCTGAGGATGAACGGGAAGAGGGGGAACCAATGAGAGACTAGCTCTAGGTGTTGGGACAGGCACAGGTCACTCTATTTTCCCATCAGGAAGAAGAATTAACCACAGGCTCAGCCTGCCGCCCGGGACCAGAATAGGGCCTGAAGCAATCCTGCGCTTTTGCGGCCAGCTCCCAAGAAAGCGAGTTGAAAAATGGAGCTCAGGGGCACTGCAATTCACAAACCTGCAGATTTATAAATGATGACTCTCGTCCACAAATATGTTGAGGGAAGGCAACGAAGAGGATTTGAAAGCAAGGCAGAATTGCAGGAAACTGATTTCAGGAGGGAGATTCGAATCGCCTTAAAGCACAGGAAAAGCGGCAAAACCTCGACAATGATGCCCTTGGCCAAAAAGGGCGTATGCGTTTTTTCCTGAATATATTCAGGAAAAAACGCATACGCCCTTTTTGGCCAACCAAGCAACCTGGAAAGGCAAATCAGCGCTACAAAGAAGTCTCACTTCCCATCGGTCAAAAGGGCCATGCTGAATAAAGTGTCAAAACCAGAAATGCAAAACAGGCCATGGAGAAACGGGAGCCTGGCTACGCTGATGGGCGGCATGTAAATTGCCAACAGCCACTCTGGAGAAGTGCACGGTGTGTCCTGAAACATCGAAAAAACTCAGCTTAGGGAGCATAGGGCACTTCCACTCATGGGCGTATAAATTGGGAAAACTAAAAATCAGAAAGACACAGGCACCCCAAAGTTTAGGGCTGCTCTGTTGACAAGAACCTCCACTTCGTTACACCTTAAATATCCCAGGAAAGAGAAAAATGGATAAAGAAGTTGTGGTCCTTATGTACAATGGAATATCACTCAGCCATGAAATCAACTTCATAAGGCTAGTAGCAGCAAGATGAGTGGATTTAGGTAGGACGATTCTAAGTGAAATAAGTCACACAGAAAAAGATACTTATCATAAGATATCACTTATAGAGGGAATATAAAAACCGCTACCCTTGAACTGAATTACAAATCAGAGCAGGGTAACACGTTTAGAAAACACACTATGGCTGCTTAACGGGAAAGGTGAGGTGGGGTGATGCATAAAACAAGGGTTTCAAATTAGCTCAGATACCGTTCCATAAACCCAATAGGTAATAGAGAAGACCTACTCCTTGCTCAGTGAATTGGACTCAACACCCCCTATTCACCGCCCAAGAATATATCTGACTAGTAAGAATCTTAAAACCTATGCATTGATATCTCTCTGTAAGTGAGTCCAGTGGGTGTAAAGCGGCAAAAACACAGCAGTGAAAAGTAGGTAAACCCCATTATAAAAATCAATTACTTTTAAAAACCCGTGAAACAAAGACAGTGAAAGAGAGAGAAATTCTTACAAAATTCGTTCAGGGGCTGTGATGCCACCTGGATTGACCATATCTAGACCCACAGCTGATTGAGACATAAGGGTGGACACTCTTGGGGCTGAGAGGTTTGGTGAGGTTGGGTGAGCAAACGCAGACCCTTTAAAGTAATACTGCGTGGTACCCATCCCATGGGTCCCAAGTCTTCAGGTTCAAGGGAATCTTCCTACATCGAAAGCATGCATGAGAAATCCAGAAGATGGTACACCGTGTGATCCGGAAAGGTATTCAAAACGCACCTCATTTCTCATCTCCTTGTGCTCGGGTTTGCCATTCCAGCCGCTTTACTAGCAATCTCCCTCCTTGGAGAATCAGCACCTTTAACCTCCTGTTCCGTACAGGTTGCAATTTGTCCTGAGGATGAACGGGAAGAGGGGGAACCAATGAGAGACCAGCTCTAGGTGTTGGGACAGGCACAGGTCACTCTATTTTCCCATTAGGAAGAAGAATTAACCACAGGCTCAGCCTGCCGCCCGGGACCAGAATAGGGCAGGAAGCAATCCTGCGCTTTTGCGGCCAGCTCCCAAGAAAGCGAGTTAAAAAATGGAGCTCAGGGGCACTGCAATTCACAAACCTGCAGACTTATAAATGATGACTCTCGTCCACAAATATATTGAGGGAAGACAACGAAGAGGATTGGAAAGCAAGGCAGAATTGCAGGAAACAGATTTCAGGAGGGAGATTCGAATCGCCTTTAAAGCACAGGAAAAGCGGCAAAACCTCGACAATGATGCCCTTGGCCAAAAAGGGCGTATGCGTTTTTTCCTGAATATATTCAGGAAAAAACGCATACGCCCTTTTTGGCCAACCAAGCAACCTGGAAAGGCAAATCAGCGCTACAAAGAAGTCTCACTTCCCATCGGTCAAAAGGGCCATGCTGAATAAAGTGTCAAAACCAGAAATGCAAAACAGGCCATGGAGAAACGGGAGCCTGGCTACGCTGATGGGCGGCATGTAAATTGCCAACAGCCACTCTGGAGAAGTGCACGGTGTGTCCTGAAACATCGAAAAAACTCAGCTTAGGGAGCATAGGGCACTTCCACTCATGGGCGTATAAATTGGGAAAACTAAAAATCAGCAAGACACAGGCACCCCAAAGTTTAGGGCTGCTCTGTTGACAAGAACCTCCACTTCGTTACACCTTAAATATCCCAGGAAAGAGAAAAATGGATAAAGAAGTTGTGGTCCTTATGTACAATGGAATATCACTCAGCCATGAAATCAACTTCATAAGGCTAGTAGCAGCAAGATGAGTGGATTTAGGTAGGACGATTCTAAGTGAAATAAGTCACACAGAAAAAGATACTTATCATAAGATATCACTTATAGAGGGAATATAAAAACCGCTACCCTTGAACTGAATTACAAATCAGAGCAGGGTAACACGTTTAGAAAACACACTATGGCTGCTTAACGGGAAAGGTGAGGTGGGGTGATGCATAAAACAAGGGTTTCAAATTAGCTCAGATACCGTTCCATAAACCCAATGGGTAATAGACAAGACCTACTCCTTGCTCAGTGAATTGGACTCAATACCCCCTATTCACCGCCCAAGAATATATCTGACTAGTAAGAATCTTAAAACCTATGCATTGATACCTCTCTGTAAGTGAGTGAAGTGGGTGTAAAGCGGCAAAAACACAGCAGTGAAAAGCAGGTAAACCCCATTATAAAAATCAATTACTTTTAAAAACCCGTGAAACAAAGACAGTGAAAGAGAGAGAAATTCTTAAAAAATTCGTTCAGGGGCTGTGATGCCACGTGGATTGACCATATCTAGACCCACAGCTGATTGAGACATAAGGGTGGACACTCTTGGGGCTGAGAGGTTTGGTGAGGTTGGGTGAGCAAACGCAGACCCTTTAAAGTAATACTGCGTGGTACCCATCCCATGGGTCCCAAATCTCCAGGTTCAAGGGAATCTTCCTACATCGAAAGCATGCATGAGAAATCCAGAAGATGGTACACCGTGTGATCCGGAAAGGTTTTCAAAACGCAGCTCATTTCTCATCTCCTTGTGCTCGTGTTTGCCATTCCAGCCGCTTTACTAGCAATCTCCCTCCTTGGAGAATCAGCACCTTTAACCTCCTGTTCCGTACAGGTTGCAATTTGTCCTGAGGATGAACGGGAAGAGGGGGAACCAATGAGAGACTAGCTCTAGGTGTTGGGACAGGCACAGGTCACTCTATTTTCCCATCAGGAAGAAGAATTAACCACAGGCTCAGCCTGCCGCCCGGGACCAGAATAGGGCCTGAAGCAATCCTGCGCTTTTGCGGCCAGCTCCCAAGAAAGCGAGTTGAAAAATGGAGCTCAGGGGCACTGCAATTCACAAACCTGCAGATTTATAAATGATGACTCTCGTCCACAAATATGTTGAGGGAAGGCAACGAAGAGGATTTGAAAGCAAGGCAGAATTGCAGGAAACTGATTTCAGGAGGGAGATTCGAATCGCCTTAAAGCACAGGAAAAGCGGCAAAACCTCGACAATGATGCCCTTGGCCAAAAAGGGCGTATGCGTTTTTTCCTGAATATATTCAGGAAAAAACGCATACGCCCTTTTTGGCCAACCAAGCAACCTGGAAAGGCAAATCAGCGCTACAAAGAAGTCTCACTTCCCATCGGTCAAAAGGGCCATGCTGAATAAAGTGTCAAAACCAGAAATGCAAAACAGGCCATGGAGAAACGGGAGCCTGGCTACGCTGATGGGCGGCATGTAAATTGCCAACAGCCACTCTGGAGAAGTGCACGGTGTGTCCTGAAACATCGAAAAAACTCAGCTTAGGGAGCATAGGGCACTTCCACTCATGGGCGTATAAATTGGGAAAACTAAAAATCAGCAAGACACAGGCACCCCAAAGTTTAGGGCTGCTCTGTTGACAAGAACCTCCACTTCGTTACACCTTAAATATCCCAGGAAAGAGAAAAATGGATAAAGAAGTTGTGGTCCTTATGTACAATGGAATATCACTCAGCCATGAAATCAACTTCATAAGGCTAGTAGCAGCAAGATGAGTGGATTTAGGTAGGACGATTCTAAGTGAAATAAGTCACACAGAAAAAGATACTTATCATAAGATATCACTTATAGAGGGAATATAAAAACCGCTACCCTTGAACTGAATTACAAATCAGAGCAGGGTAACACGTTTAGAAAACACACTATGGCTGCTTAACGGGAAAGGTGAGGTGGGGTGATGCATAAAACAAGGGTTTCAAATTAGCTCAGATACCGTTCCATAAACCCAATGGGTAATAGACAAGACCTACTCCTTGCTCAGTGAATTGGACTCAATACCCCCTATTCACCGCCCAAGAATATATCTGACTAGTAAGAATCTTAAAACCTATGCATTGATACCTCTCTGTAAGTGAGTGAAGTGGGTGTAAAGCGGCAAAAACACAGCAGTGAAAAGCAGGTAAACCCCATTATAAAAATCAATTACTTTTAAAAACCCGTGAAACAAAGACAGTGAAAGAGAGAGAAATTCTTAAAAAATTCGTTCAGGGGCTGTGATGCCACGTGGATTGACCATATCTAGACCCACAGCTGATTGAGACATAAGGGTGGACACTCTTGGGGCTGAGAGGTTTGGTGAGGTTGGGTGAGCAAACGCAGACCCTTTAAAGTAATACTGCGTGGTACCCATCCCATGGGTCCCAAATCTCCAGGTTCAAGGGAATCTTCCTACATCGAAAGCATGCATGAGAAATCCAGAAGATGGTACACCGTGTGATCCGGAAAGGTTTTCAAAACGCAGCTCATTTCTCATCTCCTTGTGCTCGGGTTTGCCATTCCAGCCGCTTTACTAGCAATCTCCCTCCTTGGAGAATCAGCACCTTTAACCTCCTGTTCCGTACAGGTTGCAATTTGTCCTGAGGATGAACGGGAAGAGGGGGAACCAATGAGAGACTAGCTCTAGGTGTTGGGACAGGCACAGGTCACTCTATTTTCCCATCAGGAAGAAGAATTAACCACAGGCTCAGCCTGCCGCCCGGGACCAGAATAGGGCCTGAAGCAATCCTGCGCTTTTGCGGCCAGCTCCCAAGAAAGCGAGTTGAAAAATGGAGCTCAGGGGCACTGCAATTCACAAACCTGCAGATTTATAAATGATGACTCTCGTCCACAAATATGTTGAGGGAAGGCAACGAAGAGGATTTGAAAGCAAGGCAGAATTGCAGGAAACTGATTTCAGGAGGGAGATTCGAATCGCCTTAAAGCACAGGAAAAGCGGCAAAACCTCGACAATGATGCCCTTGGCCAAAAAGGGCGTATGCGTTTTTTCCTGAATATATTCAGGAAAAAACGCATACGCCCTTTTTGGCCAACCAAGCAACCTGGAAAGGCAAATCAGCGCTACAAAGAAGTCTCACTTCCCATCGGTCAAAAGGGCCATGCTGAATAAAGTGTCAAAACCAGAAATGCAAAACAGGCCATGGAGAAACGGGAGCCTGGCTACGCTGATGGGCGGCATGTAAATTGCCAACAGCCACTCTGGAGAAGTGCACGGTGTGTCCTGAAACATCGAAAAAACTCAGCTTAGGGAGCATAGGGCACTTCCACTCATGGGCGTATAAATTGGGAAAACTAAAAATCAGAAAGACACAGGCACCCCAAAGTTTAGGGCTGCTCTGTTGACAAGAACCTCCACTTCGTTACACCTTAAATATCCCAGGAAAGAGAAAAATGGATAAAGAAGTTGTGGTCCTTATGTACAATGGAATATCACTCAGCCATGAAATCAACTTCATAAGGCTAGTAGCAGCAAGATGAGTGGATTTAGGTAGGACGATTCTAAGTGAAATAAGTCACACAGAAAAAGATACTTATCATAAGATATCACTTATAGAGGGAATATAAAAACCGCTACCCTTGAACTGAATTACAAATCAGAGCAGGGTAACACGTTTAGAAAACACACTATGGCTGCTTAACGGGAAAGGTGAGGTGGGGTGATGCATAAAACAAGGGTTTCAAATTAGCTCAGATACCGTTCCATAAACCCAATAGGTAATAGAGAAGACCTACTCCTTGCTCAGTGAATTGGACTCAACACCCCCTATTCACCGCCCAAGAATATATCTGACTAGTAAGAATCTTAAAACCTATGCATTGATATCTCTCTGTAAGTGAGTCCAGTGGGTGTAAAGCGGCAAAAACACAGCAGTGAAAAGTAGGTAAACCCCATTATAAAAATCAATTACTTTTAAAAACCCGTGAAACAAAGACAGTGAAAGAGAGAGAAATTCTTACAAAATTCGTTCAGGGGCTGTGATGCCACCTGGATTGACCATATCTAGACCCACAGCTGATTGAGACATAAGGGTGGACACTCTTGGGGCTGAGAGGTTTGGTGAGGTTGGGTGAGCAAACGCAGACCCTTTAAAGTAATACTGCGTGGTACCCATCCCATGGGTCCCAAGTCTTCAGGTTCAAGGGAATCTTCCTACATCGAAAGCATGCATGAGAAATCCAGAAGATGGTACACCGTGTGATCCGGAAAGGTATTCAAAACGCACCTCATTTCTCATCTCCTTGTGCTCGGGTTTGCCATTCCAGCCGCTTTACTAGCAATCTCCCTCCTTGGAGAATCAGCACCTTTAACCTCCTGTTCCGTACAGGTTGCAATTTGTCCTGAGGATGAACGGGAAGAGGGGGAACCAATGAGAGACCAGCTCTAGGTGTTGGGACAGGCACAGGTCACTCTATTTTCCCATTAGGAAGAAGAATTAACCACAGGCTCAGCCTGCCGCCCGGGACCAGAATAGGGCAGGAAGCAATCCTGCGCTTTTGCGGCCAGCTCCCAAGAAAGCGAGTTAAAAAATGGAGCTCAGGGGCACTGCAATTCACAAACCTGCAGACTTATAAATGATGACTCTCGTCCACAAATATATTGAGGGAAGACAACGAAGAGGATTGGAAAGCAAGGCAGAATTGCAGGAAACAGATTTCAGGAGGGAGATTCGAATCGCCTTTAAAGCACAGGAAAAGCGGCAAAACCTCGACAATGATGCCCTTGGCCAAAAAGGGCGTATGCGTTTTTTCCTGAATATATTCAGGAAAAAACGCATACGCCCTTTTTGGCCAACCAAGCAACCTGGAAAGGCAAATCAGCGCTACAAAGAAGTCTCACTTCCCATCGGTCAAAAGGGCCATGCTGAATAAAGTGTCAAAACCAGAAATGCAAAACAGGCCATGGAGAAACGGGAGCCTGGCTACGCTGATGGGCGGCATGTAAATTGCCAACAGCCACTCTGGAGAAGTGCACGGTGTGTCCTGAAACATCGAAAAAACTCAGCTTAGGGAGCATAGGGCACTTCCACTCATGGGCGTATAAATTGGGAAAACTAAAAATCAGCAAGACACAGGCACCCCAAAGTTTAGGGCTGCTCTGTTGACAAGAACCTCCACTTCGTTACACCTTAAATATCCCAGGAAAGAGAAAAATGGATAAAGAAGTTGTGGTCCTTATGTACAATGGAATATCACTCAGCCATGAAATCAACTTCATAAGGCTAGTAGCAGCAAGATGAGTGGATTTAGGTAGGACGATTCTAAGTGAAATAAGTCACACAGAAAAAGATACTTATCATAAGATATCACTTATAGAGGGAATATAAAAACCGCTACCCTTGAACTGAATTACAAATCAGAGCAGGGTAACACGTTTAGAAAACACACTATGGCTGCTTAACGGGAAAGGTGAGGTGGGGTGATGCATAAAACAAGGGTTTCAAATTAGCTCAGATACCGTTCCATAAACCCAATGGGTAATAGACAAGACCTACTCCTTGCTCAGTGAATTGGACTCAATACCCCCTATTCACCGCCCAAGAATATATCTGACTAGTAAGAATCTTAAAACCTATGCATTGATACCTCTCTGTAAGTGAGTGAAGTGGGTGTAAAGCGGCAAAAACACAGCAGTGAAAAGCAGGTAAACCCCATTATAAAAATCAATTACTTTTAAAAACCCGTGAAACAAAGACAGTGAAAGAGAGAGAAATTCTTAAAAAATTCGTTCAGGGGCTGTGATGCCACGTGGATTGACCATATCTAGACCCACAGCTGATTGAGACATAAGGGTGGACACTCTTGGGGCTGAGAGGTTTGGTGAGGTTGGGTGAGCAAACGCAGACCCTTTAAAGTAATACTGCGTGGTACCCATCCCATGGGTCCCAAATCTCCAGGTTCAAGGGAATCTTCCTACATCGAAAGCATGCATGAGAAATCCAGAAGATGGTACACCGTGTGATCCGGAAAGGTTTTCAAAACGCAGCTCATTTCTCATCTCCTTGTGCTCGTGTTTGCCATTCCAGCCGCTTTACTAGCAATCTCCCTCCTTGGAGAATCAGCACCTTTAACCTCCTGTTCCGTACAGGTTGCAATTTGTCCTGAGGATGAACGGGAAGAGGGGGAACCAATGAGAGACTAGCTCTAGGTGTTGGGACAGGCACAGGTCACTCTATTTTCCCATCAGGAAGAAGAATTAACCACAGGCTCAGCCTGCCGCCCGGGACCAGAATAGGGCCTGAAGCAATCCTGCGCTTTTGCGGCCAGCTCCCAAGAAAGCGAGTTGAAAAATGGAGCTCAGGGGCACTGCAATTCACAAACCTGCAGATTTATAAATGATGACTCTCGTCCACAAATATGTTGAGGGAAGGCAACGAAGAGGATTTGAAAGCAAGGCAGAATTGCAGGAAACTGATTTCAGGAGGGAGATTCGAATCGCCTTAAAGCACAGGAAAAGCGGCAAAACCTCGACAATGATGCCCTTGGCCAAAAAGGGCGTATGCGTTTTTTCCTGAATATATTCAGGAAAAAACGCATACGCCCTTTTTGGCCAACCAAGCAACCTGGAAAGGCAAATCAGCGCTACAAAGAAGTCTCACTTCCCATCGGTCAAAAGGGCCATGCTGAATAAAGTGTCAAAACCAGAAATGCAAAACAGGCCATGGAGAAACGGGAGCCTGGCTACGCTGATGGGCGGCATGTAAATTGCCAACAGCCACTCTGGAGAAGTGCACGGTGTGTCCTGAAACATCGAAAAAACTCAGCTTAGGGAGCATAGGGCACTTCCACTCATGGGCGTATAAATTGGGAAAACTAAAAATCAGCAAGACACAGGCACCCCAAAGTTTAGGGCTGCTCTGTTGACAAGAACCTCCACTTCGTTACACCTTAAATATCCCAGGAAAGAGAAAAATGGATAAAGAAGTTGTGGTCCTTATGTACAATGGAATATCACTCAGCCATGAAATCAACTTCATAAGGCTAGTAGCAGCAAGATGAGTGGATTTAGGTAGGACGATTCTAAGTGAAATAAGTCACACAGAAAAAGATACTTATCATAAGATATCACTTATAGAGGGAATATAAAAACCGCTACCCTTGAACTGAATTACAAATCAGAGCAGGGTAACACGTTTAGAAAACACACTATGGCTGCTTAACGGGAAAGGTGAGGTGGGGTGATGCATAAAACAAGGGTTTCAAATTAGCTCAGATACCGTTCCATAAACCCAATGGGTAATAGACAAGACCTACTCCTTGCTCAGTGAATTGGACTCAATACCCCCTATTCACCGCCCAAGAATATATCTGACTAGTAAGAATCTTAAAACCTATGCATTGATACCTCTCTGTAAGTGAGTGAAGTGGGTGTAAAGCGGCAAAAACACAGCAGTGAAAAGCAGGTAAACCCCATTATAAAAATCAATTACTTTTAAAAACCCGTGAAACAAAGACAGTGAAAGAGAGAGAAATTCTTAAAAAATTCGTTCAGGGGCTGTGATGCCACGTGGATTGACCATATCTAGACCCACAGCTGATTGAGACATAAGGGTGGACACTCTTGGGGCTGAGAGGTTTGGTGAGGTTGGGTGAGCAAACGCAGACCCTTTAAAGTAATACTGCGTGGTACCCATCCCATGGGTCCCAAATCTCCAGGTTCAAGGGAATCTTCCTACATCGAAAGCATGCATGAGAAATCCAGAAGATGGTACACCGTGTGATCCGGAAAGGTTTTCAAAACGCACCTCATTTCTCATCTCCTTGTGCTCGGGTTTGCCATTCCAGCCGCTTTACTAGCAATCTCCCTCCTTGGAGAATCAGCACCTTTAACCTCCTGTTCCGTACAGGTTGCAATTTGTCCTGAGGATGAACGGGAAGAGGGGGAACCAATGAGAGACTAGCTCTAGGTGTTGGGACAGGCACAGGTCACTCTATTTTCCCATCAGGAAGAAGAATTAACCACAGGCTCAGCCTGCCGCCCGGGACCAGAATAGGGCCTGAAGCAATCCTGCGCTTTTGCGGCCAGCTCCCAAGAAAGCGAGTTGAAAAATGGAGCTCAGGGGCACTGCAATTCACAAACCTGCAGATTTATAAATGATGACTCTCGTCCACAAATATGTTGAGGGAAGGCAACGAAGAGGATTTGAAAGCAAGGCAGAATTGCAGGAAACTGATTTCAGGAGGGAGATTCGAATCGCCTTAAAGCACAGGAAAAGCGGCAAAACCTCGACAATGATGCCCTTGGCCAAAAAGGGCGTATGCGTTTTTTCCTGAATATATTCAGGAAAAAACGCATACGCCCTTTTTAGCCAACCAAGCAACCTGGAAAGGCAAATCAGCGCTACAAAGAAGTCTCACTTCCCATCGGTCAAAAGGGCCATGCTGAATAAAGTGTCAAAACCAGAAATGCAAAACAGGCCATGGAGAAACGAGAGCCTGGCTACGCTGATGGGCGGCATGTAAATTGCCAACAGCCACTCTGGAGAAGTGCACGGTGTGTCCTGAAACATCGAAAAAACTCAGCTTAGGGAGCATAGGGCACTTCCACTCATGGGCGTATAAATTGGGAAAACTAAAAATCAGCAAGACACAGGCACCCCAAAGTTTAGGGCTGCTCTGTTGACAAGAACCTCCACTTCGTTACACCTTAAATATCCCAGGAAAGAGAAAAATGGATAAAGAAGTTGTGGTCCTTATGTACAATGGAATATCACTCAGCCATGAAATCAACTTCATAAGGCTAGTAGCAGCAAGATGAGTGGATTTAGGTAGGACGATTCTAAGTGAAATAAGTCACACAGAAAAAGATACTTATCATAAGATATCACTTATAGAGGGAATATAAAAACCGCTACCCTTGAACTGAATTACAAATCAGAGCAGGGTAACACGTTTAGAAAACACACTATGGCTGCTTAACGGGAAAGGTGAGGTGGGGTGATGCATAAAACAAGGGTTTCAAATTAGCTCAGATACCGTTCCATAAACCCAATGGGTAATAGACAAGACCTACTCCTTGCTCAGTGAATTGGACTCAATACCCCCTATTCACCACCCAAGAATATATCTGACTAGTAAGAATCTTAAAACCTATGCATTGATACCTCTCTGTAAGTGAGTGAAGTGGGTGTAAAGCGGCAAAAACACAGCAGTGAAAAGCAGGTAAACCCCATTATAAAAATCAATTACTTTTAAAAACCCGTGAAACAAAGACAGTGAAAGAGAGAGAAATTCTTACAAAATTCGTTCAGGGGCTGTGATGCCACGTGGATTGACCATATCTAGACCCACAGCTGATTGAGACATAAGGGTGGACACTCTTGGGGCTGAGAGGTTTGGTGAGGTTGGGTGAGCAAACGCAGACCCTTTGAAGTAATACTGCGTGGTACCCATCCCATGGGTCCCAAGTCTTCAGGTTCAAGGGAATCTTCCTACATCGAAAGCATGCATGAGAAATCCAGAAGATGGTACACCGTGTGATCCGGAAAGGTTTTCAAAACGCACCTCATTTCTCATCTCCTTATGCTCGGGTTTGCCATTCCAGCCGCTTTACTAGCAATCTCCCTCCTTGGAGAATCAGCACCTTTAACCTCCTGTTCCGTACAGGTTGCAATTTGTCCTGAGGATGAACGGGAAGAGGGGGAACCAATGAGAGACCAGCTCTAGGTGTTGGGACAGGCACAGGTCACTCTATTTTCCCATTAGGAAGAAGAATTAACCACAGGCTCAGCTTGCCGCCCGGGACCAGAATAGGGCAGGAAGCAATCCTGCGCTTTTGCGGCCAGCTCCCAAGAAAGCGAGTTAAAAAATGGAGCTCAGGGGCACTGCAATTCACAAACCTGCAGACTTATAAATGATGACTCTCGTCCACAAATATATTGAGGGAAGGCAACGAAGAGGATTGGAAAGCAAGGCAGAATTGCAGGAAACAGATTTCAGGAGGGAGATTCGAATCGCCTTTAAAGCACAGGAAAAGCGGCAAAACCTCGACAATGATGCCCTTGGCCAAAAAGGGCGTATGCGTTTTTTCCTGAATATATTCAGGAAAAAACGCATACGCCCTTTTTGGCCAACCAAGCAACCTGGAAAGGCAAATCAGCGCTACAAAGAAGTCTCACTTCCCATCGGTCAAAAGGGCCATGCTGAATAAAGTGTCAAAACCAGAAATGCAAAACAGGCCATGGAGAAACGGGAGCCTGGCTACGCTGATGGGCGGCATGTAAATTGCCAACAGCCACTCTGGAGAAGTGCACGGTGTGTCCTGAAACATCGAAAAAACTCAGCTTAGGGAGCATAGGGCACTTCCACTCATGGGCGTATAAATTGGGAAAACTAAAAATCAGCAAGACACAGACACCCCAAAGTTTAGGGCTGCTCTGTTGACAAGAACCTCCACTTCGTTACACCTTAAATATCCCAGGAAAGAGAAAAATGGATAAAGAAGTTGTGGTCCTTATGTACAATGGAATATCACTCAGCCATGAAATCAACTTCATAAGGCTAGTAGCAGCAAGATGAGTGGATTTAGGTAGGACGATTCTAAGTGAAATAAGTCACACAGAAAAAGATACTTATCATAAGATATCACTTATAGAGGGAATATAAAAACCGCTACCCTTGAACTGAATTACAAATCAGAGCAGGGTAACACGTTTAGAAAACACACTATGGCTGCTTAACGGGAAAGGTGAGGTGGGGTGATGCATAAAACAAGGGTTTCAAATTAGCTCAGATACCGTTCCATAAACCCAATGGGTAATAGACAAGACCTACTCCTTGCTCAGTGAATTGGACTCAATACCCCCTATTCACCACCCAAGAATATATCTGACTAGTAAGAATCTTAAAACCTATGCATTGATACCTCTCAGTAAGTGAGTGAAGTGGGTGTAAAGCGGCAAAAACACAGCAGTGAAAAGCAGGTAAACCCCATTATAAAAATCAATTACTTTTAAAAACCCGTGAAACAAAGACAGTGAAAGAGAGAGAAATTCTTACAAAATTCGTTCAGGGGCTGTGATGCCACGTGGATTGACCATATCTAGACCCACAGCTGATTGAGACATAAGGGTGGACACTCTTGGGGCTGAGAGGTTTGGTGAGGTTGGGTGAGCAAACGCAGACCCTTTAAAGTAATACTGCGTGGTACCCATCCCATGGGTCCCAAATCTCCAGGTTCAAGGGAATCTTCCTACATCGAAAGCATGCATGAGAAACCCAGAAGATGGTACACCGTGTGATCCGGAAAGGTTTTCAAAACGCACCTCATTTCTCATCTCCTTGTGCTCGTGTTTGCCATTCCAGCCGCTTTACTAGCAATCTCCCTCCTTGGAGAATCAGCACCTTTAACCTCCTGTTCCGTACAGGTTGCAATTTGTCCTGAGGATGAACGGGAAGAGGGGGAACCAATGAGAGACTAGCTCTAGGTGTTGGGACAGGCACAGGTCACTCTATTTTCCCATCAGGAAGAAGAATTAACCACAGGCTCAGCCTGCCGCCCGGGACCAGAATAGGGCCTGAAGCAATCCTGCGCTTTTGCGGCCAGCTCCCAAGAAAGCGAGTTGAAAAATGGAGCTCAGGGGCACTGCAATTCACAAACCTGCAGATTTATAAATGATGACTCTCGTCCACAAATATGTTGAGGGAAGGCAACGAAGAGGATTTGAAAGCAAGGCAGAATTGTAGGAAACTGATTTCAGGAGGGAGATTCGAATCGCCTTAAAGCACAGGAAAAGCGGCAAAACCTCGACAATGATGCCCTTGGCCAAAAAGGGCGTATGCGTTTTTTCCTGAATATATTCAGGAAAAAACGCATACGCCCTTTTTGGCCAACCAAGCAACCTGGAAAGGCAAATCAGCGCTACAAAGAAGTCTCACTTCCCATCGGTCAAAAGGGCCATGCTGAATAAAGTGTCAAAACCAGAAATGCAAAACAGGCCATGGAGAAACGGGAGCCTGGCTACGCTGATGGGCGGCATGTAAATTGCCAACAGCCACTCTGGAGAAGTGCACGGTGTGTCCTGAAACATCGAAAAAACTCAGCTTAGGGAGCATAGGGCACTTCCACTCATGGGCGTATAAATTGGGAAAACTAAAAATCAGCAAGACACAGGCACCCCAAAGTTTAGGGCTGCTCTGTTGACAAGAACCTCCACTTCGTTACTCCTTAAATATCCCAGGAAAGAGAAAAATGGATAAAGAAGTTGTGGTCCTTATGTACAATGGAATATCACTCAGCCATGAAATCAACTTCATAAGGCTAGTAGCAGCAAGATGAGTGGATTTAGGTAGGACGATTCTAAGTGAAATAAGTCACACAGAAAAAGATACTTATCATAAGATATCACTTATAGAGGGAATATAAAAACCGCTACCCTTGAACTGAATTACAAATCAGAGCAGGGTAACACGTTTAGAAAACACACTATGGCTGCTTAACGGGAAAGGTGAGGTGGGGTGATGCATAAAACAAGGGTTTCAAATTAGCTCAGATACCGTTCCATAAACCCAATGGGTAATAGACAAGACCTACTCCTTGCTCAGTGAATTGGACTCAATACCCCCTATTCACCACCCAAGAATATATCTGACTAGTAAGAATCTTAAAACCTATGCATTGATACCTCTCTGTAAGTGAGTGAAGTGGGTGTAAAGCGGCAAAAACACAGCAGTGAAAAGCAGGTAAACCCCATTATAAAAATCAATTACTTTTAAAAACCCGTGAAACAAAGACAGTGAAAGAGAGAGAAATTCTTACAAAATTCGTTCAGGGGCTGTGATGCCACGTGGATTGACCATATCTAGACCCACAGCTGATTGAGACATAAGGGTGGACACTCTTGGGGCTGAGAGGTTTGGTGAGGTTGGGTGAGCAAACGCAGACCCTTTAAAGTAATACTGCGTGGTACCCATCCCATGGGTCCCAAATCTCCAGGTTCAAGGGAATCTTCCTACATCGAAAGCATGCATGAGAAACCCAGAAGATGGTACACCGTGTGATCCGGAAAGGTTTTCAAAACGCACCTCATTTCTCATCTCCTTGTGCTCGTGTTTGCCATTCCAGCCGCTTTACTAGCAATCTCCCTCCTTGGAGAATCAGCACCTTTAACCTCCTGTTCCGTACAGGTTGCAATTTGTCCTGAGGATGAACGGGAAGAGGGGGAACCAATGAGAGACTAGCTCTAGGTGTTGGGACAGGCACAGGTCACTCTATTTTCCCATCAGGAAGAAGAATTAACCACAGGCTCAGCCTGCCGCCCGGGACCAGAATAGGGCCTGAAGCAATCCTGCGCTTTTGCGGCCAGCTCCCAAGAAAGCGAGTTGAAAAATGGAGCTCAGGGGCACTGCAATTCACAAACCTGCAGATTTATAAATGATGACTCTCCTCCACAAATATGTTGAGGGAAGGCAACGAAGAGGATTTGAAAGCAAGGCAGAATTGCAGGAAACTGATTTCAGGAGGGAGATTCGAATCGCCTTAAAGCACAGGAAAAGCGGCAAAACCTCGACAATGATGCCCTTGGCCAAAAAGGGCGTATGCGTTTTTTCCTGAATATATTCAGGAAAAAACGCATACGCCCTTTTTGGCCAACCAAGCAACCTGGAAAGGCAAATCAGCGCTACAAAGAAGTCTCGCTTCCCATCGGTCAAAAGGGCCATGCTGAATAAAGTGTCAAAACCAGAAATGCAAGACAGGCCATGGAGAAACGGGAGCCTGGCTACGCTGATGGGCGGGATGTAAATTGCCAACAGCCACTCTGGAGAAGTGCACGGTGTGTCCTGAAACATCTAAAAAACTCAGCTTAGGGAGCATAGGGCACTTCCACTCATGGGCGTATAAATTCGGAAAACTAAAAATCAGCAAGACACAGGCACCCCAAAGTTTAGGGCTGCTCTGTTGACAAGAACCTCCACTTCGTTACACCTTAAATATCCCAGGAAAGAGAAAAATGGATAAAGAAGTTGTGGTCCTTATGTACAATGGAATATCACTCAGCCATGAAATCAACGTCATAAGGCTAGTAGCAGCAAGATGAGTGGATTTAGGTAGGACGATTCTAAGTGAAATAAGTCACACAGAAAAAGATACTTATCATAAGATATCACTTATAGAGGGAATATAAAAACCGCAACCCTTGAACTGAATTACAAATCAGAGCAGGGTAACACGTTTAGAAAACACACTATGGCTGCTTAACGGGAAAGGTGAGGTGGGGTGATGCATAAAACAAGGGTTTCAAATTAGCTCAGATACCGTTCCATAAACCCAATAGGTAATAGACAAGACCTACTCCTTGCTCAGTGAATTGGACTCAACACCCCCTATTCACCACCCAAGAATATATCTGACTAGTAAGAATCTTAAAACCTATGCATTGATATCTCTCTGTAAGTGAGTCCAGTGGGTGTAAAGCGGCAAAAACACAGCAGTGAAAAGCAGGTAAACCCCATTATAAAAATCAATTACTTTTAAAAACCCGTGAAACAAAGACAGTGAAAGAGAGAGAAATTCTTACAAAATTCGTTCAGGGGCTGTGATGCCACCTGGATTGACCATATCTAGACCCACAGCTGATTGAGACATAAGGGTGGACACTCTTGGGGCTGAGAGGTTTGGTGAGGTTGGGTGAGCAAACGCAGACCCTTTAAAGTAATACTGCGTGGTACCCATCCCATGGGTCCCAAGTCTTCAGGTTCAAGGGAATCTTCCTACATCGAAAGCATGCATGAGAAATCCAGAAGATGGTACACCGTGTGATCCGGAAAGGTTTTCAAAACGCACCTCATTTCTCATCTCCTTGTGCTCGGGTTTGCCATTCCAGCCGCTTTACTAGCAATCTCCCTCCTTGGAGAATCAGCACCTTTAACCTCCTGTTCCGTACAGGTTGCAATTTGTCCTGAGGATGAACGGGAAGAGGGGGAACCAATGAGAGACTAGCTCTAGGTGTTGGGACAGGCACAGGTCACTCTATTTTCCCATCAGGAAGAAGAATTAACCACAGGCTCAGCCTGCCGCCCGGGACCAGAATAGGGCCTGAAGCAATCCTGCGCTTTTGCGGCCAGCTCCCAAGAAAGCGAGTTGAAAAATGGAGCTCAGGGGCACTGCAATTCACAAACCTGCAGATTTATAAATGATGACTCTCGTCCACAAATATGTTGAGGGAAGGCAACGAAGAGGATTTGAAAGCAAGGCAGAATTGCAGGAAACTGATTTCAGGAGGGAGATTCGAATCGCCTTAAAGCACAGGAAAAGCGGCAAAACCTCGACAATGATGCCCTTGGCCAAAAAGGGCGTATGCGTTTTTTCCTGAATATATTCAGGAAAAAACGCATACGCCCTTTTTGGCCAACCAAGCAACCTGGAAAGGCAAATCAGCGCTACAAAGAAGTCTCACTTCCCATCGGTCAAAAGGGCCATGCTGAATAAAGTGTCAAAACCAGAAATGCAAAACAGGCCATGGAGAAACGGGAGCCTGGCTACGCTGATGGGCGGCATGTAAATTGCCAACAGCCACTCTGGAGAAGTGCACGGTGTGTCCTGAAACATCGAAAAAACTCAGCTTAGGGAGCATAGGGCACTTCCACTCATGGGCGTATAAATTGGGAAAACTAAAAATCAGCAAGACACAGGCACCCCAAAGTTTAGGGCTGCTCTGTTGACAAGAACCTCCACTTCGTTACACCTTAAATATCCCAGGAAAGAGAAAAATGGATAAAGAAGTTGTGGTCCTTATGTACAATGGAATATCACTCAGCCATGAAATCAACTTCATAAGGCTAGTAGCAGCAAGATGAGTGGATTTAGGTAGGACGATTCTAAGTGAAATAAGTCACACAGAAAAAGATACTTATCATAAGATATCACTTATAGAGGGAATATAAAAACCGCTACCCTTGAACTGAATTACAAATCAGAGCAGGGTAACACGTTTAGAAAACACACTATGGCTGCTTAACGGGAAAGGTGAGGTGGGGTGATGCATAAAACAAGGGTTTCAAATTAGCTCAGATACCGTTCCATAAACCCAATGGGTAATAGACAAGACCTACTCCTTGCTCAGTGAATTGGACTCAATACCCCCTATTCACCACCCAAGAATATATCTGACTAGTAAGAATCTTAAAACCTATGCATTGATACCTCTCTGTAAGTGAGTGAAGTGGGTGTAAAGCGGCAAAAACACAGCAGTGAAAAGCAGGTAAACCCCATTATAAAAATCAATTACTTTTAAAAACCCGTGAAACAAAGACAGTGAAAGAGAGAGAAATTCTTAAAAAATTCGTTCAGGGGCTGTGATGCCACGTGGATTGACCATATCTAGACCCACAGCTGATTGAGACATAAGGGTGGACACTCTTGGGGCTGAGAGGTTTGGTGAGGTTGGGTGAGCAAACGCAGACCCTTTAAAGTAATACTGCGTGGTACCCATCCCATGGGTCCCAAATCTCCAGGTTCAAGGGAATCTTCCTACATCGAAAGCATGCATGAGAAATCCAGAAGATGGTACACCGTGTGATCCGGAAAGGTTTTCAAAACGCACCTCATTTCTCATCTCCTTGTGCTCGGGTTTGCCATTCCAGCCGCTTTACTAGCAATCTCCCTCCTTGGAGAATCAGCACCTTTAACCTCCTGTTCCGTACAGGTTGCAATTTGTCCTGAGGATGAACGGGAAGAGGGGGAACCAATGAGAGACCAGCTCTAGGTGTTGGGACAGGCACAGGTCACTCTATTTTCCCATTAGGAAGAAGAATTAACCACAGGCTCAGCCTGCCGCCCGGGACCAGAATAGGGCAGGAAGCAATCCTGCGCTTTTGCGGCCAGCTCCCAAGAAAGCGAGTTAAAAAATGGAGCTCAGGGGCACTGCAATTCACAAACCTGCAGACTTATAAATGATGACTCTCGTCCACAAATATATTGAGGGAAGACAACGAAGAGGATTGGAAAGCAAGGCAGAATTGCAGGAAACAGATTTCAGGAGGGAGATTCGAATCGCCTTTAAAGCACAGGAAAAGCGGCAAAACCTCGACAATGATGCCCTTGGCCAAAAAGGGCGTATGCGTTTTTTCCTGAATATATTCAGGAAAAAACGCATACGCCCTTTTTGGCCAACCAAGCAACCTGGAAAGGCAAATCAGCGCTACAAAGAAGTCTCACTTCCCATCGGTCAAAAGGGCCATGCTGAATAAAGTGTCAAAACCAGAAATGCAAAACAGGCCATGGAGAAACGGGAGCCTGGCTACGCTGATGGGCGGCATGTAAATTGCCAACAGCCACTCTGGAGAAGTGCACGGTGTGTCCTGAAACATCGAAAAAACTCAGCTTAGGGAGCATAGGGCACTTCCACTCATGGGCGTATAAATTGGGAAAACTAAAAATCAGCAAGACACAGGCACCCCAAAGTTTAGGGCTGCTCTGTTGACAAGAACCTCCACTTCGTTACACCTTAAATATCCCAGGAAAGAGAAAAATGGATAAAGAAGTTGTGGTCCTTATGTACAATGGAATATCACTCAGCCATGAAATCAACTTCATAAGGCTAGTAGCAGCAAGATGAGTGGATTTAGGTAGGACGATTCTAAGTGAAATAAGTCACACAGAAAAAGATACTTATCATAAGATATCACTTATAGAGGGAATATAAAAACCGCTACCCTTGAACTGAATTACAAATCAGAGCAGGGTAACACGTTTAGAAAACACACTATGGCTGCTTAACGGGAAAGGTGAGGTGGGGTGATGCATAAAACAAGGGTTTCAAATTAGCTCAGATACCGTTCCATAAACCCAATGGGTAATAGACAAGACCTACTCCTTGCTCAGTGAATTGGACTCAATACCCCCTATTCACCACCCAAGAATATATCTGACTAGTAAGAATCTTAAAACCTATGCATTGATACCTCTCTGTAAGTGAGTGAAGTGGGTGTAAAGCGGCAAAAACACAGCAGTGAAAAGCAGGTAAACCCCATTATAAAAATCAATTACTTTTAAAAACCCGTGAAACAAAGACAGTGAAAGAGAGAGAAATTCTTAAAAAATTCGTTCAGGGGCTGTGATGCCACGTGGATTGACCATATCTAGACCCACAGCTGATTGAGACATAAGGGTGGACACTCTTGGGGCTGAGAGGTTTGGTGAGGTTGGGTGAGCAAACGCAGACCCTTTGAAGTAATACTGCGTGGTACCCATCCCATGGGTCCCAAGTCTTCAGGTTCAAGGGAATCTTCCTACATCGAAAGCATGCATGAGAAATCCAGAAGATGGTACACCGTGTGATCCGGAAAGGTTTTCAAAACGCACCTCATTTCTCATCTCCTTATGCTCGGGTTTGCCATTCCAGCCGCTTTACTAGCAATCTCCCTCCTTGGAGAATCAGCACCTTTAACCTCCTGTTCCGTACAGGTTGCAATTTGTCCTGAGGATGAACGGGAAGAGGGGGATCCAATGAGAGACCAGCTCTAGGTGTTGGGACAGGCACAGGTCACTCTATTTTCCCATTAGGAAGAAGAATTAACAACAGGCTCAGCCTGCCGCCCGGGACCAGAATAGGGCCTGAAGCAATCCTGCGCTTTTGCGGCCAGCTCCCAAGAAAGCGAGTTGAAAAATGGAGCTCAGGGGCACTGCAATTCACAAACCTGCAGACTTATAAATGATGACTCTCGTCCACAAATATATTGAGGGAAGGCAACGAAGAGGATTGGAAAGCAAGGCAGAATTGCAGGAAACAGATTTCAGGAGGGAGATTCGAATCGCCTTTAAAGCACAGGAAAAGCGGCAAAACCTCGACAATGATGCCCTTGGCCAAAAAGGGCGTATGCGTTTTTTCCTGAATATATTCAGGAAAAAACGCATACGCCCTTTTTGGCCAACCAAGCAACCTGGAAAGGCAAATCAGCGCTACAAAGAAGTCTCACTTCCCATCGGTCAAAAGGGCCATGCTGAATAAAGTGTCAAAACCAGAAATGCAAAACAGGCCATGGAGAAACGGGAGCCTGGCTACGCTGATGGGCGGCATGTAAATTGCCAACAGCCACTCTGGAGAAGTGCACGGTGTGTCCTGAAACATCGAAAAAACTCAGCTTAGGGAGCATAGGGCACTTCCACTCATGGGCGTATAAATTGGGAAAACTAAAAATCAGCAAGACACAGGCACCCCAAAGTTTAGGGCTGCTCTGTTGACAAGAACCTCCACTTCGTTACACCTTAAATATCCCAGGAAAGAGAAAAATGGATAAAGAAGTTGTGGTCCTTATGTACAATGGAATATCACTCAGCCATGAAATCAACTTCATAAGGCTAGTAGCAGCAAGATGAGTGGATTTAGGTAGGACGATTCTAAGTGAAATAAGTCACACAGAAAAAGATACTTATCATAAGATATCACTTATAGAGGGAATATAAAAACCGCTACCCTTGAACTGAATTACAAATCAGAGCAGGGTAACACGTTTAGAAAACACACTATGGCTGCTTAACGGGAAAGGTGAGGTGGGGTGATGCATAAAACAAGGGTTTCAAATTAGCTCAGATACCGTTCCATAAACCCAATGGGTAATAGACAAGACCTACTCCTTGCTCAGTGAATTGGACTCAATACCCCCTATTCACCACCCAAGAATATATCTGACTAGTAAGAATCTTAAAACCTATGCATTGATACCTCTCTGTAAGTGAGTGAAGTGGGTGTAAAGCGGCAAAAACACAGCAGTGAAAAGCAGGTAAACCCCATTATAAAAATCAATTACTTTTAAAAACCCGTGAAACAAAGACAGTGAAAGAGAGAGAAATTCTTACAAAATTCGTTCAGGGGCTGTGATGCCACGTGGATTGACCATATCTAGACCCACAGCTGATTGAGACATAAGGGTGGACACTCTTGGGGCTGAGAGGTTTGGTGAGGTTGGGTGAGCAAACGCAGACCCTTTGAAGTAATACTGCGTGGTACCCATCCCATGGGTCCCAAGTCTTCAGGTTCAAGGGAATCTTCCTACATCGAAAGCATGCATGAGAAATCCAGAAGATGGTACACCGTGTGATCCGGAAAGGTTTTCAAAACGCACCTCATTTCTCATCTCCTTATGCTCGGGTTTGCCATTCCAGCCGCTTTACTAGCAATCTCCCTCCTTGGAGAATCAGCACCTATAACCTCCTGTTCCGTACAGGTTGCAATTTGTCCTGAGGATGAACGGGAAGAGGGGGAACCAATGAGAGACCAGCTCTAGGTGTTGGGACAGGCACAGGTCACTCTATTTTCCCATTAGGAAGAAGAATTAACCACAGGCTCAGCCTGCCGCCCGGGACCAGAATAGGGGAGGAAGCAATCCTGCGCTTTTGCGGCCAGCTCCCAAGAAAGCGAGTTAAAAAATGGAGCTCAGGGGCACTGCAATTCACAAACCTGCAGACTTATAAATGATGACTCTCGTCCACAAATATATTGAGGGAAGGCAACGAAGAGGATTGGAAAGCAAGGCAGAATTGCAGGAAACAGATTTCAGGAGGGAGATTCGAATCGCCTTTAAAGCACAGGAAAAGCGGCAAAACCTCGACAATGATGCCCTTGGCCAAAAAGGGCGTATGCGTTTTTTCCTGAATATATTCAGGAAAAAACGCATACGCCCTTTTTGGCCAACCAAGCAACCTGGAAAGGCAAATCAGCGCTACAAAGAAGTCTCACTTCCCATCGGTCAAAAGGGCCATGCTGAATAAAGTGTCAAAACCAGAAATGCAAAACAGGCCATGGAGAAACGGGAGCCTGGCTACGCTGATGGGCGGCATGTAAATTGCCAACAGCCACTCTGGAGAAGTGCACGGTGTGTCCTGAAACATCGAAAAAACTCAGCTTAGGGAGCATAGGGCACTTCCACTCATGGGCGTATAAATTGGGAAAACTAAAAATCAGCAAGACACAGGCACCGCAAAGTTTAGGGCTGCTCTGTTGACAAGAACCTCCACTTCGTTACACCTTAAATATCCCAGGAAAGAGAAAAATGGATAAAGAAGTTGTGGTCCTTATGTACAATGGAATATCACTCAGCCATGAAATCAACTTCATAAGGCTAGTAGCAGCAAGATGAGTGGATTTAGGTAGGACGATTCTAAGTGAAATAAGTCACACAGAAAAAGATACTTATCATAAGATATCACTTATAGAGGGAATATAAAAACCGCTACCCTTGAACTGAATTACAAATCAGAGCAGGGTAACACGTTTAGAAAACACACTATGGCTGCTTAACGGGAAAGGTGAGGTGGGGTGATGCATAAAACAAGGGTTTCAAATTAGCTCAGATACCGTTCCATAAACCCAATGGGTAATAGACAAGACCTACTCCTTGCTCAGTGAATTGGACTCAATACCCCCTATTCACCACCCAAGAATATATCTGACTAGTAAGAATCTTAAAACCTATGCATTGATACCTCTCTGTAAGTGAGTGAAGTGGGTGTAAAGCGGCAAAAACACAGCAGTGAAAAGCAGGTAAACCCCATTATAAAAATCAATTACTTTTAAAAACCCGTGAAACAAAGACAGTGAAAGAGAGAGAAATTCTTACAAAATTCGTTCAGGGGCTGTGATGCCACGTGGATTGACCATATCTAGACCCACAGCTGATTGAGACATAAGGGTGGACACTCTTGGGGCTGAGAGGTTTGGTGAGGTTGGGTGAGCAAACGCAGACCCTTTGAAGTAATACTGCGTGGTACCCATCCCATGGGTCCCAAGTCTTCAGGTTCAAGGGAATCTTCCTACATCGAAAGCATGCATGAGAAATCCAGAAGATGGTACACCGTGTGATCCGGAAAGGTTTTCAAAACGCACCTCATTTCTCATCTCCTTATGCTCGGGTTTGCCATTCCAGCCGCTTTACTAGCAATCTCCCTCCTTGGAGAATCAGCACCTTTAACCTCCTGTTCCGTACAGGTTGCAATTTGTCCTGAGGATGAACGGGAAGAGGGGGAACCAATGAGAGACCAGCTCTAGGTGTTGGGACAGGCACAGGTCACTCTATTTTCCCATTAGGAAGAAGAATTAACCACAGGCTCAGCCTGCCGCCCGGGACCAGAATAGGGCCTGAAGCAATCCTGCGCTTTTGCGGCCAGCTCCCAAGAAAGCGAGTTGAAAAATGGAGCTCAGGGGCACTGCAATTCACAAACCTGCAGACTTATAAATGATGACTCTCGTCCACAAATATGTTGAGGGAAGGCAACGAAGAGGATTTGAAAGCAAGGCAGAATTGCAGGAAACTGATTTCAGGAGGGAGATTCGAATCGCCTTAAAGCACAGGAAAAGCGGCAAAACCTCGACAATGATGCCCTTGGCCAAAAAGGGCGTATGCGTTTTTTCCTGAATATATTCAGGAAAAAACGCATACGCCCTTTTTGGCCAACCAAGCAACCTGGAAAGGCAAATCAGCGCTACAAAGAAGTCTCACTTCCCATCGGTCAAAAGGGCCATGCTGAATAAAGTGTCAAAACCAGAAATGCAAAACAGGCCATGGAGAAACGGGAGCCTGGCTACGCTGATGGGCGGCATGTAAATTGCCAACAGCCACTCTGGAGAAGTGCACGGTGTGTCCTGAAACATCGAAAAAACTCAGCTTAGGGAGCATAGGGCACTTCCACTCATGGGCGTATAAATTGGGAAAACTAAAAATCAGCAAGACACAGGCACCCCAAAGTTTAGGGCTGCTCTGTTGACAAGAACCTCCACTTCGTTACACCTTAAATATCCCAGGAAAGAGAAAAATGGATAAAGAAGTTGTGGTCCTTATGTACAATGGAATATCACTCAGCCATGAAATCAACTTCATAAGGCTAGTAGCAGCAAGATGAGTGGATTTAGGTAGGACGATTCTAAGTGAAATAAGTCACACAGAAAAAGATACTTATCATAAGATATCACTTATAGAGGGAATATAAAAACCGCTACCCTTGAACTGAATTACAAATCAGAGCAGGGTAACACGTTTAGAAAACACACTATGGCTGCTTAACGGGAAAGGTGAGGTGGGGTGATGCATAAAACAAGGGTTTCAAATTAGCTCAGATACCGTTCCATAAACCCAATGGGTAATAGACAAGACCTACTCCTTGCTCAGTGAATTGGACTCAATACCCCCTATTCACCACCCAAGAATATATCTGACTAGTAAGAATCTTAAAACCTATGCATTGATACCTCTCTGTAAGTGAGTGAAGTGGGTGTAAAGCGGCAAAAACACAGCAGTGAAAAGCAGGTAAACCCCATTATAAAAATCAATTACTTTTAAAAACCCGTGAAACAAAGACAGTGAAAGAGAGAGAAATTCTTACAAAATTCGTTCAGGGGCTGTGATGCCACGTGGATTGACCATATCTAGACCCACAGCTGATTGAGACATAAGGGTGGACACTCTTGGGGCTGAGAGGTTTGGTGAGGTTGGGTGAGCAAACGCAGACCCTTTGAAGTAATACTGCGTGGTACCCATCCCATGGGTCCCAAGTCTTCAGGTTCAAGGGAATCTTCCTACATCGAAAGCATGCATGAGAAATCCAGAAGATGGTACACCGTGTGATCCGGAAAGGTTTTCAAAACGCACCTCATTTCTCATCTCCTTATGCTCGGGTTTGCCATTCCAGCCGCTTTACTAGCAATCTCCCTCCTTGGAGAATCAGCACCTTTAACCTCCTGTTCCGTACAGGTTGCAATTTGTCCTGAGGATGAACGGGAAGAGGGGGAACCAATGAGAGACCAGCTCTAGGTGTTGGGACAGGCACAGGTCACTCTATTTTCCCATTAGGAAGAAGAATTAACCACAGGCTCAGCCTGCCGCCCGGGACCAGAATAGGGCAGGAAGCAATCCTGCGCTTTTGCGGCGAGCTCCCAAGAAAGCGAGTTAAAAAATGGAGCTCAGGGGCACTGCAATTCACAAACCTGCAGACTTATAAATGATGACTCTCGTCCACAAATATATTGAGGGAAGACAACGAAGAGGATTGGAAAGCAAGGCAGAATTGCAGGAAACAGATTTCAGGAGGGAGATTCGAATCGCCTTTAAAGCACAGGAAAAGCGGCAAAACCTCGACAATGATGCCCTTGGCCAAAAAGGGCGTATGCGTTTTTTCCTGAATATATTCAGGAAAAAACGCATACGCCCTTTTTGGCCAACCAAGCAACCTGGAAAGGCAAATCAGCGCTACAAAGAAGTCTCACTTCCCATCGGTCAAAAGGGCCATGCTGAATAAAGTGTCAAAACCAGAAATGCAAAACAGGCCATGGAGAAACGGGAGCCTGGCTACGCTGATGGGCGGCATGTAAATTGCCAACAGCCACTCTGGAGAAGTGCACGGTGTGTCCTGAAACATCGAAAAAACTCAGCTTAGGGAGCATAGGGCACTTCCACTCATGGGCGTATAAATTGGGAAAACTAAAAATCAGCAAGACACAGGCACCCCAAAGTTTAGGGCTGCTCTGTTGACAAGAACCTCCACTTCGTTACACCTTAAATATCCCAGGAAAGAGAAAAATGGATAAAGAAGTTGTGGTCCTTATGTACAATGGAATATCACTCAGCCATGAAATCAACTTCATAAGGCTAGTAGCAGCAAGATGAGTGGATTTAGGTAGGACGATTCTAAGTGAAATAAGTCACACAGAAAAAGATACTTATCATAAGATATCACTTATAGAGGGAATATAAAAACCGCTACCCTTGAACTGAATTACAAATCAGAGCAGGGTAACACGTTTAGAAAACACACTATGGCTGCTTAACGGGAAAGGTGAGGTGGGGTGATGCATAAAACAAGGGTTTCAAATTAGCTCAGATACCGTTCCATAAACCCAATGGGTAATAGACAAGACCTACTCCTTGCTCAGTGAATTGGACTCAATACCCCCTATTCACCACCCAAGAATATATCTGACTAGTAAGAATCTTAAAACCTATGCATTGATACCTCTCTGTAAGTGAGTGAAGTGGGTGTAAAGCGGCAAAAACACAGCAGTGAAAAGCAGGTAAACCCCATTATAAAAATCAATTACTTTTAAAAACCCGTGAAACAAAGACAGTGAAAGAGAGAGAAATTCTTAAAAAATTCGTTCAGGGGCTGTGATGCCACGTGGATTGACCATATCTAGACCCACAGCTGATTGAGACATAAGGGTGGACACTCTTGGGGCTGAGAGGTTTGGTGAGGTTGGGTGAGCAAACGCAGACCCTTTAAAGTAATACTGCGTGGTACCCATCCCATGGGTCCCAAATCTCCAGGTTCAAGGGAATCTTCCTACATCGAAAGCATGCATGAGAAACCCAGAAGATGGTACACCGTGTGATCCGGAAAGGTTTTCAAAACGCACCTCATTTCTCATCTCCTTGTGCTCGTGTTTGCCATTCCAGCCGCTTTACTAGCAATCTCCCTCCTTGGAGAATCAGCACCTTTAACCTCCTGTTCCGTACAGGTTGCAATTTGTCCTGAGGATGAACGGGAAGAGGGGGAACCAAAGAGACTAGCTCTAGGTGTTGGGACAGGCACAGGTCACTCTATTTTCCCATCAGGAAGAAGAATTAACCAGAGGCTCAGCCTGCCGCCCGGGACCAGAATAGGGCCTGAAGCAATCCTGCGCTTTTGCGGGCAGCTCCCAAGAAAGCGAGTTGAAAAATGGAGCTCAGGGGCACTGCAATTCACAAACCTGCAGACTTATAAATGATGACTCTCGTCCACAAATATATTGAGGGAAGGCAACGAAGAGGATTGGAAAGCAAGGCAGAATTGCAGGAAACAGATTTCAGGAGGGAGATTCGAATCGCCTTTAAAGCACAGGAAAAGCGGCAAAACCTCGACAATGATGCCCTTGGCCAAAAAGGGCGTATGCTTCTTTTCCTGAATATATTCAGGAAAAAACGCATACGTCCTTTTTGGCCAACCAAGCAACCTGGAAAGGCAAATCAGCGCTACAAAGAAGTCTCGCTTCCCATCGGTCAAAAGGGCCATGCTGAATAAAGTGTCAAAACCAGAAATGCAAAACAGGCCATGGAGAAACGGGAGCCTGGCTACGCTGATGGGCGGGATGTAAATTGCCAACAGCCACTGTGGAGAAGTGCACGGTGTGTCCTGAAACATCGAAAAAAATCAGCTTAGGGAGCATAGGGCACTTCCACTCATGGGCGTATAAATTGGGAAAACTAAAAATCAGCAAGACACAGGCACCCCAAAGTTTAGGGCTGCTCTGTTGACAAGAACCTCCACTTCGTTACACCTTAAATATCCCAGGAAAGAGAAAAATGGATAAAGAAGTTGTGGTCCTTATGTACAATGGAATATCACTCAGCCATGAAATCAACGTCATAAGGCTAGTAGCAGCAAGATGAGTGGATTTAGGTAGGACGATTCTAAGTGAAATAAGTCACACAGAAAAAGATACTTATCATAAGATATCACTTATAGAGGGAATATAAAAACCGCTACCCTTGAACTGAATTACAAATCACAGCAGGGTCACACGTTTAGAAAACACACTATGGCTGCTTAAAGGGAAAGGTGAGGTGGGGTGATGCATAAAACAAGGGTTTCAAATTAGCTCAGATACCGTTCCATAAACCCAATAGGTAATAGACAAGACCTACTCCTTGCTCAGTGAATTGGACTCAACACCCCCTATTCACCGCCCAAGAATATATCTGACTAGTAAGAATCTTAAAACCTATGCATTGATATCTCTCTGTAAGTGAGTCCAGTGGGTGTAAAGCGGCAAAAACACAGCAGTGAAAAGCAGGTAAACCCCATTATAAAAATCAATTACTTTTAAAAACCCGTGAAACAAAGACAGTGAAAGAGAGAGAAATTCTTACAAAATTCGTTCAGGGGCTGTGATGCCACGTGGATTGACCATATCTAGACCCACAGCTGATTGAGACATAAGGGTGGACACTCTTGGGGCTGAGAGGTTTGGTGAGGTTGGGTGAGCAAACGCAGACCCTTTAAAGTAATACTGCGTGGTACCCATCCCATGGGTCCAAAGTCTTCAGGTTCAAGGGAATCTTCCTACATCGAAAGCATGCATGAGAAATCCAGAAGATGGTACACCGTGTGATCCGGAAAGGTTTTCAAAACGCACCTCATTTCTCATCTCCTTGTGCTCGGGTTTGCCATTCCAGCCGCTTTACTAGCAATCTCCCTCCTTGGAGAATCAGCACCTTTAACCTCCTGTTCCGTACAGGTTGCAATTTGTCCTGAGGATGAACGGGAAGAGGGGGAACCAATGAGAGACCAGCTCTAGGTGTTGGGACAGGCACAGGTCACTCTATTTTCCCATCACGAAGAAGAATTAACCACAGGCTCAGCCTGCCGCCCGGGACCAGAATAGGGCCTGAAGCAATCCTGCGCTTTTGCGGCCAGCTCCCAAGAAAGCGAGTTGAAAAATGGAGCTCAGGGGCACTGCAATTCACAAACCTGCAGACTTATAAATGATGACTCTCGTCCACAAATATATTGAGGGAAGGCAACGAAGAGGATTGGAAAGCAAGGCAGAATTGCAGGAAACAGATTTCAGGAGGGAGATTCGAATCGCCTTTAAAGCACAGGAAAAGCGGCAAAACCTCGACAATGATGCCCTTGGCCAAAAAGGGCGTATGCTTCTTTTCCTGAATATATTCAGGAAAAAACGCATACGTCCTTTTTGGCCAACCAAGCAACCTGGAAAGGCAAATCAGCGCTACAAAGAAGTCTCGCTTCCCATCGGTCAAAAGGGCCATGCTGAATAAAGTGTCAAAACCAGAAATGCAAAACAGGCCATGGAGAAACGGGAGCCTGGCTACGCTGATGGGCGGGATGTAAATTGCCAACAGCCACTGTGGAGAAGTGCACGGTGTGTCCTGAAACATCGAAAAAAATCAGCTTAGGGAGCATAGGGCACTTCCACTCATGGGCGTATAAATTGGGAAAACTAAAAATCAGCAAGACACAGGCACCCCAAAGTTTAGGGCTGCTCTGTTGACAAGAACCTCCACTTCGTTACACCTTAAATATCCCAGGAAAGAGAAAAATGGATAAAGAAGTTGTGGTCCTTATGTACAATGGAATATCACTCAGCCATGAAATCAACGTCATAAGGCTAGTAGCAGCAAGATGAGTGGATTTAGGTAGGACGATTCTAAGTGAAATAAGTCACACAGAAAAAGATACTTATCATAAGATATCACTTATAGAGGGAATATAAAAACCGCTACCCTTGAACTGAATTACAAATCAGAGCAGGGTCACACGTTTAGAAAACACACTATGGCTGCTTAAAGGGAAAGGTGAGGTGGGGTGATGCATAAAACAAGGTTTTCAAATTAGCTCAGATACCGTTCCATAAACCCAATAGGTAATAGACAAGACCTACTCCTTGCTCAGTGAATTGGACTCAACACCCCCTATTCACCGCCCAAGAATATATCTGACTAGTAAGAATCTTAAAACCTATGCATTGATATCTCTCTGTAAGTGAGTCCAGTGGGTGTAAAGCGGCAAAAACACAGCAGTGAAAAGCAGGTAAACCCCATTATAAAAATCAATTACTTTTAAAAACCCGTGAAACAAAGACAGTGAAAGAGAGAGAAATTCTTACAAAATTCGTTCAGGGGCTGTGATGCCACCTGGATTGACCATATCTAGACCCACAGCTGATTGAGACATAAGGGTGGACACTCTTGGGGCTGAGAGGTTTGGTGAGGTTGGGTGAGCAAACGCAGACCCTTTAAAGTAATACTGCGTGGTACCCATCCCATGGGTCCAAAGTCTTCAGGTTCAAGGGAATCTTCCTACATCGAAAGCATGCATGAGAAATCCAGAAGATGGTACACCGTGTGATCCGGAAAGGTTTTCAAAACGCACCTCATTTCTCATCTCCTTGTGCTCGGGTTTGCCATTCCAGCCGCTTTACTAGCAATCTCCCTCCTTGGAGAATCAGCACCTTTAACCTCCTGTTCCGTACAGGTTGCAATTTGTCCTGAGGATGAACGGGAAGAGGGGGAACCAATGAGAGACCAGCTCTAGGTGTTGGGACAGGCACAGGTCACTCTATTTTCCCATCACGAAGAAGAATTAACCACAGGCTCAGCCTGCCGCCCGGGACCAGAATAGGGCCTGAAGCAATCCTGCGCTTTTGCGGCCAGCTCCCAAGAAAGCGAGTTGAAAAATGGAGCTCAGGGGCACTGCAATTCACAAACCTGCAGACTTATAAATGATGACTCTCGTCCACAAATATATTGAGGGAAGGCAACGAAGAGGATTGGAAAGCAAGGCAGAATTGCAGGAAACAGATTTCAGGAGGGAGATTCGAATCGCCTTTAAAGCACAGGAAAAGCGGCAAAACCTCGACAATGATGCCCTTGGCCAAAAAGGGCGTATGCGTTTTTTCCTGAATATATTCAGGAAAAAACGCATACGCCCTTTTTGGCCAACCAAGCAACCTGGAAAGGCAAATCAGCGCTACAAAGAAGTCTCACTTCCCATCGGTCAAAAGGGCCATGCTGAATAAAGTGTCAAAACCAGAAATGCAAAACAGGCCATGGAGAAACGGGAGCCTGGCTACGCTGATGGGCGGCATGTAAATTGCCAACAGCCACTCTGGAGAAGTGCACGGTGTGTCCTGAAACATCGAAAAAACTCAGCTTAGGGAGCATAGGGCACTTCCACTCATGGGCGTATAAATTGGGAAAACTAAAAATCAGCAAGACACAGGCACCCCAAAGTTTAGGGCTGCTCTGTTGACAAGAACCTCCACTTCGTTACACCTTAAATATCCCAGGAAAGAGAAAAATGGATAAAGAAGTTGTGGTCCTTATGTACAATGGAATATCACTCAGCCATGAAATCAACGTCATAAGGCTAGTAGCAGCAAGATGAGTGGATTTAGGTAGGACGATTCTAAGTGAAATAAGTCACACAGAAAAAGATACTTATCATAAGATATCACTTATAGAGGGAATATAAAAACCGCTACCCTTGAACTGAATTACAAATCAGAGCAGGGTAACACGTTTAGAAAACACACTATGGCTGCTTAACGGGAAAGGTGAGGTGGGGTGATGCATAAAACAAGGGTTTCAACTTAGCTCAGATACCGTTCCATAAACCCAATGGGTAATAGACAAGACCTACTCCTTGCTCAGTGAATTGGACTCAACACCCCCTATTCACCACCCAAGAATATATCTGACTAGTAAGAATCTTAAAACCTATGCATTGATACCTCTCTGTAAGTGAGTGAAGTGGGTGTAAAGCGGCAAAAACACAGCAGTGAAAAGCAGGTAAACCCCATTATAAAAATCAATTACTTTTAAAAACCCGTGAAACAAAGACAGTGAAAGAGAGAGAAATTCTTACAAAATTCGTTCAGGGGCTGTGATGCCACGTGGATTGACCATATCTAGACCCACAGCTGATTGAGACATAAGGGTGGACACTCTTGGGGCTGAGAGGTTTGGTGAGGTTGGGTGACCAAACGCAGACCCTTTAAAGTAATACTGCGTGGTACCCATCCCATGGGTCCAAAGTCTTCAGGTTCAAGGGAATCTTCCTACATCGAAAGCATGCATGAGAAATCCAGAAGATGGTACACCGTGTGATCCGGAAAGGTTTTCAAAACGCACCTCATTTCTCATCTCCTTGTGCTCGGGTTTGCCATTCCAGCCGCTTTACTAGCAATCTCCCTCCTTGGAGAATCAGCACCTTTAACCTCCTGTTCCGAACAGGTTGCAATTTGTCCTGAGGATGAACGGGAAGAGGGGGAACCAATGAGAAACTAGCTCTAGGTGTTGGGACAGGCACAGGTCACCCTATTTTCCCATCAGGAAGAAGAATTAACCACAGGCTCAGCCTGCCGCCCGGGACCAGAATAGGGCCTGAAGCAATCCTGCGCTTTTGCGGCCAGCTCCCAAGAAAGCGAGTTGAAAAATGGAGCTCAGGGTCACTGCAATTCACAAACCTGCAGATTTATAAATGATGACTCTCGTCCACAAATATGTTGAGGGAAGGCAACGAAGAGGATTGGAAAGCAAGGCAGAATTGCAGGAAACTGATTTCAGGAGGGAGATTCGAATCGCCTTAAAGCACAGGAAAAGCGGCAAAACCTCGACAATGATGCCCTTGGCCAAAAAGGGCGTATGCGTTTTTTCCTGAATATATTCAGGAAAGAACGCATACGCCCTTTTTGGCCAACCAAGCAACCTGGAAAGGCAAATCAGCGCTACAAAGAAGTCTCGCTTCCCATCGGTCAAAAGGGCCATGCTGAATAAAGTGTCAAAACCAGAAATGCAAGACAGGCCATGGAGAAACGGGAGCCTGGCTACGCTGATGGGCGGGATGTAAATTGCCAACAGCCACTCTGGAGAAGTGCACGGTGTGTCCTGAAACATCTAAAAAACTCAGCTTAGGGAGCATAGGGCACTTCTACTCATGGGCGTATAAATTGGGAAAACTAAAAATCAGCAAGACACAGGCACCCCAAAGTTTAGGGCTGCTCTGTTGACAAGAACCTCCACTTCGTTACACCTTAAATATCCCAGGAAAGAGAAAAATGGATAAAGAAGTTGTGGTCCTTATGTACAATGGAATATCACTCAGCCATGAAATCAACGTCATAAGGCTAGTAGCAGCAAGATGAGTGGATTTAGGTAGGACGATTCTAAGTGAAATAAGTCACACAGAAAAAGATACTTATCATAAGATATCACTTATAGAGGGAATATAAAAACCGCTACCCTTGAACTGAATTACAAATCAGAGCAGGGTCACACGTTTAGAAAACACACTATGGCTGCTTAACGGGAAAGGTGAGGTGGGGTGATGCATAAAACAAGGGTTTCAAATTAGCTCAGATACCGTTCCATAAACCCAATGGGTAATAGACAAGACCTACTCCTTGCTCAGTGAATTGGACTCAATACCCCCTATTCACCACCCAAGAATATATCTGACTAGTAAGAATCTTAAAACCTATGCATTGATACCTCTCTGTAAGTGAGTGAAGTGGGTGTAAAGCGGCAAAAACACAGCAGTGAAAAGCAGGTAAACCCCATTATAAAAATCAATTACTTTTAAAAACCCGTGAAACAAAGACAGTGAAAGAGAGAGAAATTCTTAAAAAATTCGTTCAGGGGCTGTGATGCCACGTGGATTGACCATATCTAGACCCACAGCTGATTGAGACATAAGGGTGGACACTCTTGGGGCTGAGAGGTTTGGTGAGGTTGGGTGAGCAAACGCAGACCCTTTAAAGTAATACTGCGTGGTACCCATCCCATGGGTCCCAAATCTCCAGGTTCAAGGGAATCTTCCTACATCGAAAGCATGCATGAGAAACCCAGAAGATGGTACACCGTGTGATCCGGAAAGGTTTTCAAAACGCACCTCATTTCTCATCTCCTTGTGCTCGTGTTTGCCATTCCAGCCGCTTTACTAGCAATCTCCCTCCTTGGAGAATCAGCACCTTTAACCTCCTGTTCCGTACAGGTTGCAATTTGTCCTGAGGATGAACGGGAAGAGGGGGAACCAATGAGAGACTAGCTCTAGGTGTTGGGACAGGCACAGGTCACTCTATTTTCCCATCAGGAAGAAGAATTAACCACAGGCTCAGCCTGCCGCCCGGGACCAGAATAGGGCCTGAAGCAATCCTGCGCTTTTGCGGCCAGCTCCCAAGAAAGCGAGTTGAAAAATGGAGCTCAGGGGCACTGCAATTCACAAACCTGCAGATTTATAAATGATGACTCTCGTCCACAAATATGTTGAGGGAAGGCAACGAAGAGGATTTGAAAGCAAGGCAGAATTGCAGGAAACTGATTTCAGGAGGGAGATTCGAATCGCCTTAAAGCACAGGAAAAGCGGCAAAACCTCGACAATGATGCCCTTGGCCAAAAAGGGCGTATGCGTTTTTTCCTGAATATATTCAGGAAAAAACGCATACGCCCTTTTTGGCCAACCAAGCAACCTGGAAAGGCAAATCAGCGCTACAAAGAAGTCTCACTTCCCATCGGTCAAAAGGGCCATGCTGAATAAAGTGTCAAAACCAGAAATGCAAAACAGGCCATGGAGAAACGGGAGCCTGGCTACGCTGATGGGCGGCATGTAAATTGCCAACAGCCACTCTGGAGAAGTGCACGGTGTGTCCTGAAACATCGAAAAAACTCAGCTTAGGGAGCATAGGGCACTTCCACTCATGGGCGTATAAATTGGGAAAACTAAAAATCAGCAAGACACAGGCACCCCAAAGTTTAGGGCTGCTCTGTTGACAAGAACCTCCACTTCGCTACACCTTAAATATCCCAGGAAAGAGAAAAATGGATAAAGAAGTTGTGGTCCTTATGTACAATGGAATATCACTCAGCCATGAAATCAACGTCATAAGGCTAGTAGCAGCAAGATGAGTGGATTTAGGTAGGACGATTCTAAGTGAAATAAGTCACACAGAAAAAGATACTTATCATAAGATATCACTTATAGAGGGAATATAAAAACCGCTACCCTTGAACTGAATTACAAATCAGAGCAGGGTAACACGTTTAGAAAACACACTATGGCTGCTTAACGGGAAAGGTGAGGTGGGGTGATGCATAAAACAAGGGTTTCAACTTAGCTCAGATACCGTTCCATAAACCCAATGGGTAATAGACAAGACCTACTCCTTGCTCAGTGAATTGGACTCAACACCCCCTATTCACCACCCAAGAATATATCTGACTAGTAAGAATCTTAAAACCTATGCATTGATACCTCTCTGTAAGTGAGTGAAGTGGGTGTAAAGCGGCAAAAACACAGCAGTGAAAAGCAGGTAAACCCCATTATAAAAATCAATTACTTTTAAAAACCCGTGAAACAAAGACAGTGAAAGAGAGAGAAATTCTTACAAAATTCGTTCAGGGGCTGTGATGCCACGTGGATTGACCATATCTAGACCCACAGCTGATTGAGACATAAGGGTGGACACTCTTGGGGCTGAGAGGTTTGGTGAGGTTGGGTGACCAAACGCAGACCCTTTAAAGTAATACTGCGTGGTACCCATCCCATGGGTCCAAAGTCTTCAGGTTCAAGGGAATCTTCCTACATCGAAAGCATGCATGAGAAATCCAGAAGATGGTACACCGTGTGATCCGGAAAGGTTTTCAAAACGCACCTCATTTCTCATCTCCTTGTGCTCGGGTTTGCCATTCCAGCCGCTTTACTAGCAATCTCCCTCCTTGGAGAATCAGCACCTTTAACCTCCTGTTCCGTACAGGTTGCAATTTGTCCTGAGGATGAACGGGAAGAGGGGGAACCAATGAGAGACCAGCTCTAGGTGTTGGGACAGGCACAGGTCACTCTATTTTCCCATCACGAAGAAGAATTAACCACAGGCTCAGCCTGCCGCCCGGGACCAGAATAGGGCAGGAAGCAATCCTGCGCTTTTGCGGCCAGCTCCCAAGAAAGCGAGTTAAAAAATGGAGCTCAGGGGCACTGCAATTCACAAACCTGCAGACTTATAAATGATGACTCTCGTCCACAAATATATTGAGGGAAGACAACGAAGAGGATTGGAAAGCAAGGCAGAATTGCAGGAAACAGATTTCAGGAGGGAGATTCGAATCGCCTTTAAAGCACAGGAAAAGCGGCAAAACCTCGACAATGATGCCCTTGGCCAAAAAGGGCGTATGCGTTTTTTCCTGAATATATTCAGGAAAAAACGCATACGCCCTTTTTGGCCAACCAAGCAACCTGGAAAGGCAAATCAGCGCTACAAAGAAGTCTCACTTCCCATCGGTCATAAGGGCCATGCTGAATAAAGTGTCAAAACCAGAAATGCAAAACAGGCCATGGAGAAACGGGAGCCTGGCTACGCTGATGGGCGGCATGTAAATTGCCAACAGCCACTCTGGAGACGTGCACGGTGTGTCCTGAAACATCGAAAAAACTCAGCTTAGGGAGCATAGGGCACTTCCACTCATGGGCGTATAAATTGGGAAAACTAAAAATCAGCAAGACACAGGCACCCCAAAGTTTAGGGCTGCTCTGTTGACAAGAACCTCCACTTCGTTACACCTTAAATATCCCAGGAAAGAGAAAAATGGATAAAGAAGTTGTGGTCCTTATGTACAATGGAATATCACTCAGCCATGAAATCAACTTCATAAGGCTAGTAGCAGCAAGATGAGTGGATTTAGGTAGGACGATTCTAAGTGAAATAAGTCACACAGAAAAAGATACTTATCATAAGATATCACTTATAGAGGGAATATAAAAACCGCTACCCTTGAACTGAATTACAAATCAGAGCAGGGTAACACGTTTAGAAAACACACTATGGCTGCTTAACGGGAAAGGTGAGGTGGGGTGATGCATAAAACAAGGGTTTCAAATTAGCTCAGATACCGTTCCATAAACCCAATGGGTAATAGACAAGACCTACTCCTTGCTCAGTGAATTGGACTCAATACCCCCTATTCACCACCCAAGAATATATCTGACTAGTAAGAATCTTAAAACCTATGCATTGATACCTCTCTGTAAGTGAGTGAAGTGGGTGTAAAGCGGCAAAAACACAGCAGTGAAAAGCAGGTAAACCCCATTATAAAAATCAATTACTTTTAAAAACCCGTGAAACAAAGACAGTGAAAGAGAGAGAAATTCTTAAAAAATTCGTTCAGGGGCTGTGATGCCACGTGGATTGACCATATCTAGACCCACAGCTGATTGAGACATAAGGGTGGACACTCTTGGGGCTGAGAGGTTTGGTGAGGTTGGGTGAGCAAACGCAGACCCTTTAAAGTAATACTGCGTGGTACCCATCCCATGGGTCCCAAATCTCCAGGTTCAAGGGAATCTTCCTACATCGAAAGCATGCATGAGAAACCCAGAAGATGGTACACCGTGTGATCCGGAAAGGTTTTCAAAACGCACCTCATTTCTCATCTCCTTGTGCTCGTGTTTGCCATTCCAGCCGCTTTACTAGCAATCTCCCTCCTTGGAGAATCAGCACCTTTAACCTCCTGTTCCGTACAGGTTGCAATTTGTCCTGAGGATGAACGGGAAGAGGGGGAACCAATGAGAGACTAGCTCTAGGTGTTGGGACAGGCACAGGTCACTCTATTTTCCCATCAGGAAGAAGAATTAACCACAGGCTCAGCCTGCCGCCCGGGACCAGAATAGGGCCTGAAGCAATCCTGCGCTTTTGCGGCCAGCTCCCAAGAAAGCGAGTTGAAAAATGGAGCTCAGGGGCACTGCAATTCACAAACCTGCAGATTTATAAATGATGACTCTCGTCCACAAATATGTTGAGGGAAGGCAACGAAGAGGATTTGAAAGCAAGGCAGAATTGCAGGAAACTGATTTCAGGAGGGAGATTCGAATCGCCTTAAAGCACAGGAAAAGCGGCAAAACCTCGACAATGATGCCCTTGGCCAAAAAGGGCGTATGCGTTTTTTCCTGAATATATTCAGGAAAAAACGCATACGCCCTTTTTGGCCAACCAAGCAACCTGGAAAGGCAAATCAGCGCTACAAAGAAGTCTCACTTCCCATCGGTCAAAAGGGCCATGCTGAATAAAGTGTCAAAACCAGAAATGCAAAACAGGCCATGGAGAAACGGGAGCCTGGCTACGCTGATGGGCGGCATGTAAATTGCCAACAGCCACTCTGGAGAAGTGCACGGTGTGTCCTGAAACATCGAAAAAACTCAGCTTAGGGAGCATAGGGCACTTCCACTCATGGGCGTATAAATTGGGAAAACTAAAAATCAGCAAGACACAGGCACCCCAAAGTTTAGGGCTGCTCTGTTGACAAGAACCTCCACTTCGTTACACCTTAAATATCCCAGGAAAGAGAAAAATGGATAAAGAAGTTGTGGTCCTTATGTACAATGGAATATCACTCAGCCATGAAATCAACTTCATAAGGCTAGTAGCAGCAAGATGAGTGGATTTAGGTAGGACGATTCTAAGTGAAATAAGTCACACAGAAAAAGATACTTATCATAAGATATCACTTATAGAGGGAATATAAAAACCGCTACCCTTGAACTGAATTACAAATCAGAGCAGGGTAACACGTTTAGAAAACACACTATGGCTGCTTAACGGGAAAGGTGAGGTGGGGTGATGCATAAAACAAGGGTTTCAAATTAGCTCAGATACCGTTCCATAAACCCAATGGGTAATAGACAAGACCTACTCCTTGCTCAGTGAATTGGATTCAACACCCCCTATTCACCACCCAAGAATATATCTGACTAGTAAGAATCTTAAAACCTATGCATTGATACCTCTCTGTAAGTGAGTGAAGTGGGTGTAAAGCGGCAAAAACACAGCAGTGAAAAGCAGGTAAACCCCATTATAAAAATCAATTACTTTTAAAAACCCGTGAAACAAAGACAGTGAAAGAGAGAGAAATTCTTACAAAATTCGTTCAGGGGCTGTGATGCCACGTGGATTGACCATATCTAGACCCACAGCTGATTGAGACATAAGGGTGGACACTCTTGGGGCTGAGAGGTTTGGTGAGGTTGGGTGAGCAAACGCAGACCCTTTAAAGTAATACTGCGTGGTACCCATCCCATGGGTCCCAAATCTCCAGGTTCAAGGGAATCTTCCTACATCGAAAGCATGCATGAGAAACCCAGAAGATGGTACACCGTGTGATCCGGAAAGGTTTTCAAAACGCACCTCATTTCTCATCTCCTTGTGCTCGTGTTTGCCATTCCAGCTGCTTTACTAGCAATCTCCCTCCTTGGAGAATCAGCACCTTTAACCTCCTGTTCCGTACAGGTTGCAATTTGTCCTGAGGATGAACGGGAAGAGGGGGAACCAATGAGAGACCAGCTCTAGGTGTTGGGACAGGCACAGGTCACTCTATTTTCCCATTAGGAAGAAGAATTAACCACAGGCTCAGCCTGCCGCCCGGGACCAGAATAGGGCAGGAAGCAATCCTGCGCTTTTGCGGCCAGCTCCCAAGAAAGCGAGTTAAAAAATGGAGCTCAGGGGCACTGCAATTCACAAACCTGCAGACTTATAAATGATGACTCTCGTCCACAAATATATTGAAGGAAGACAACGAAGAGGATTGGAAAGCAAGGCAGAATTGCAGGAAACAGATTTCAGGAGGGAGATTCGAATCGCCTTTAAAGCACAGGAAAAGCGGCAAAACCTCGACAATGATGCCCTTGGCCAAAAAGGGCGTATGCGTTTTTTCCTGAATATATTCAGGAAAAAACGCATACGCCCTTTTTGGCCAACCAAGCAACCTGGAAAGGCAAATCAGCGCTACAAAGAAGTCTCACTTCCCATCGGTCAAAAGGGCCATGCTGAATAAAGTGTCAAAACCAGAAATGCAAAACAGGCCATGGAGAAACGGGAGCCTGGCTACGCTGATGGGCGGCATGTAAATTGCCAACAGCCACTCTGGAGAAGTGCACGGTGTGTCCTGAAACATCGAAAAAACTCAGCTTAGGGAGCATAGGGCACTTCCACTCATGGGCGTATAAATTGGGAAAACTAAAAATCAGCAAGACACAGGCACCCCAAAGTTTAGGGCTGCTCTGTTGACAAGAACCTCCACTTCGTTACACCTTAAATATCCCAGGAAAGAGAAAAATGGATAAAGAAGTTGTGGTCCTTATGTACAATGGAATATCACTCAGCCATGAAATCAACTTCATAAGGCTAGTAGCAGCAAGATGAGTGGATTTAGGTAGGACGATTCTAAGTGAAATAAGTCACACAGAAAAAGATACTTATCATAAGATATCACTTATAGAGGGAATATAAAAACCGCTACCCTTGAACTGAATTACAAATCAGAGCAGGGTAACACGTTTAGAAAACACACTATGGCTGCTTAACGGGAAAGGTGAGGTGGGGTGATGCATAAAACAAGGGTTTCAAATTAGCTCAGATACCGTTCCATAAACCCAATGGGTAATAGACAAGACCTACTCCTTGCTCAGTGAATTGGACTCAATACCCCCTATTCACCACCCAAGAATATATCTGACTAGTAAGAATCTTAAAACCTATGCATTGATACCTCTCTGTAAGTGAGTGAAGTGGGTGTAAAGCGGCAAAAACACAGCAGTGAAAAGCAGGTAAACCCCATTATAAAAATCAATTACTTTTAAAAACCCGTGAAACAAAGACAGTGAAAGAGAGAGAAATTCTTAAAAAATTCGTTCAGGGGCTGTGATGCCACGTGGATTGACCATATCTAGACCCACAGCTGATTGAGACATAAGGGTGGACACTCTTGGGGCTGAGAGGTTTGGTGAGGTTGGGTGAGCAAACGCAGACCCTTTAAAGTAATACTGCGTGGTACCCATCCCATGGGTCCCAAATCTCCAGGTTCAAGGGAATCTTCCTACATCGAAAGCATGCATGAGAAACCCAGAAGATGGTACACCGTGTGATCCGGAAAGGTTTTCAAAACGCACCTCATTTCTCATCTCCTTGTGCTCGGGTTTGCCATTCCAGCCGCTTTACTAGCAATCTCCCTCCTTGGAGAATCAGCACCTTTAACCTCCTGTTCCGTACAGGTTGCAATTTGTCCTGAGGATGAACGGGAAGAGGGGGAACCAATGAGAGACCAGCTCTAGGTGTTGGGACAGGCACAGGTCACTCTATTTTCCCATTAGGAAGAAGAATTAACCACAGGCTCAGCCTGCCGCCCGGGACCAGAATAGGGCAGGAAGCAATCCTGCGCTTTTGCGGCCAGCTCCCAAGAAAGCGAGTTAAAAAATGGAGCTCAGGGGCACTGCAATTCACAAACCTGCAGACTTATAAATGATGACTCTCGTCCACAAATATATTGAGGGAAGACAACGAAGAGGATTGGAAAGCAAGGCAGAATTGCAGGAAACAGATTTCAGGAGGGAGATTCGAATCGCCTTTAAAGCACAGGAAAAGCGGCAAAACCTCGACAATGATGCCCTTGGCCAAAAAGGGCGTATGCGTTTTTTCCTGAATATATTCAGGAAAAAACGCATACGCCCTTTTTGGCCAACCAAGCAACCTGGAAAGGCAAATCAGCGCTACAAAGAAGTCTCACTTCCCATCGGTCATAAGGGCCATGCTGAATAAAGTGTCAAAACCAGAAATGCAAAACAGGCCATGGAGAAACGGGAGCCTGGCTACGCTGATGGGCGGCATGTAAATTGCCAACAGCCACTCTGGAGACGTGCACGGTGTGTCCTGAAACATCGAAAAAACTCAGCTTAGGGAGCATAGGGCACTTCCACTCATGGGCGTATAAATTGGGAAAACTAAAAATCAGCAAGACACAGGCACCCCAAAGTTTAGGGCTGCTCTGTTGACAAGAACCTCCACTTCGTTACACCTTAAATATCCCAGGAAAGAGAAAAATGGATAAAGAAGTTGTGGTCCTTATGTACAATGGAATATCACTCAGCCATGAAATCAACTTCATAAGGCTAGTAGCAGCAAGATGAGTGGATTTAGGTAGGACGATTCTAAGTGAAATAAGTCACACAGAAAAAGATACTTATCATAAGATATCACTTATAGAGGGAATATAAAAACCGCTACCCTTGAACTGAATTACAAATCAGAGCAGGGTAACACGTTTAGAAAACACACTATGGCTGCTTAACGGGAAAGGTGAGGTGGGGTGATGCATAAAACAAGGGTTTCAAATTAGCTCAGATACCGTTCCATAAACCCAATGGGTAATAGACAAGACCTACTCCTTGCTCAGTGAATTGGACTCAATACCCCCTATTCACCACCCAAGAATATATCTGACTAGTAAGAATCTTAAAACCTATGCATTGATACCTCTCTGTAAGTGAGTGAAGTGGGTGTAAAGCGGCAAAAACACAGCAGTGAAAAGCAGGTAAACCCCATTATAAAAATCAATTACTTTTAAAAACCCGTGAAACAAAGACAGTGAAAGAGAGAGAAATTCTTAAAAAATTCGTTCAGGGGCTGTGATGCCTCGTGGATTGACCATATCTAGACCCACAGCTGATTGAGACATAAGGGTGGACACTCTTGGGGCTGAGAGGTTTGGTGAGGTTGGGTGAGCAAACGCAGACCCTTTAAAGTAATACTGCGTGGTACCCATCCCATGGGTCCCAAATCTCCAGGTTCAAGGGAATCTTCCTACATCGAAAGCATGCATGAGAAACCCAGAAGATGGTACACCGTGTGATCCGGAAAGGTTTTCAAAACGCACCTCATTTCTCATCTCCTTGTGCTCGTGTTTGCCATTCCAGCCGCTTTACTAGCAATCTCCCTCCTTGGAGAATCAGCACCTTTAACCTCCTGTTCCGTACAGGTTGCAATTTGTCCTGAGGATGAACGGGAAGAGGGGGAACCAATGAGAGACTAGCTCTAGGTGTTGGGACAGGCACAGGTCACTCTATTTTCCCATCAGGAAGAAGAATTAACCACAGGCTCAGCCTGCCGCCCGGGACCAGAATAGGGCCTGAAGCAATCCTGCGCTTTTGCGGCCAGCTCCCAAGAAAGCGAGTTGAAAAATGGAGCTCAGGGGCACTGCAATTCACAAACCTGCAGATTTATAAATGATGACTCTCGTCCACAAATATGTTGAGGGAAGGCAACGAAGAGGATTTGAAAGCAAGGCAGAATTGCAGGAAACTGATTTCAGGAGGGAGATTCGAATCGCCTTAAAGCACAGGAAAAGCGGCAAAACCTCGACAATGATGCCCTTGGCCAAAAAGGGCGTATGCGTTTTTTCCTGAATATATTCAGGAAAAAACGCATACGCCCTTTTTGGCCAACCAAGCAACCTGGAAAGGCAAATCAGCGCTACAAAGAAGTCTCACTTCCCATCGGTCAAAAGGGCCATGCTGAATAAAGTGTCAAAACCAGAAATGCAAAACAGGCCATGGAGAAACGGGAGCCTGGCTACGCTGATGGGCGGCATGTAAATTGCCAACAGCCACTCTGGAGAAGTGCACGGTGTGTCCTGAAACATCGAAAAAACTCAGCTTAGGGAGCATAGGGCACTTCCACTCATGGGCGTATAAATTGGGAAAACTAAAAATCAGCAAGACACAGGCACCCCAAAGTTTAGGGCTGCTCTGTTGACAAGAACCTCCACTTCGTTACACCTTAAATATCCCAGGAAAGAGAAAAATGGATAAAGAAGTTGTGGTCCTTATGTACAATGGAATATCACTCAGCCATGAAATCAACTTCATAAGGCTAGTAGCAGCAAGATGAGTGGATTTAGGTAGGACGATTCTAAGTGAAATAAGTCACACAGAAAAAGATACTTATCATAAGATATCACTTATAGAGGGAATATAAAAACCGCTACCCTTGAACTGAATTACAAATCAGAGCAGGGTAACACGTTTAGAAAACACACTATGGCTGCTTAACGGGAAAGGTGAGGTGGGGTGATGCATAAAACAAGGGTTTCAAATTAGCTCAGATACCGTTCCATAAACCCAATGGGTAATAGACAAGACCTACTCCTTGCTCAGTGAATTGGATTCAACACCCCCTATTCACCACCCAAGAATATATCTGACTAGTAAGAATCTTAAAACCTATGCATTGATACCTCTCTGTAAGTGAGTGAAGTGGGTGTAAAGCGGCAAAAACACAGCAGTGAAAAGCAGGTAAACCCCATTATAAAAATCAATTACTTTTAAAAACCCGTGAAACAAAGACAGTGAAAGAGAGAGAAATTCTTACAAAATTCGTTCAGGGGCTGTGATGCCACGTGGATTGACCATATCTAGACCCACAGCTGATTGAGACATAAGGGTGGACACTCTTGGGGCTGAGAGGTTTGGTGAGGTTGGGTGAGCAAACGCAGACCCTTTAAAGTAATACTGCGTGGTACCCATCCCATGGGTCCCAAATCTCCAGGTTCAAGGGAATCTTCCTACATCGAAAGCATGCATGAGAAACCCAGAAGATGGTACACCGTGTGATCCGGAAAGGTTTTCAAAACGCACCTCATTTCTCATCTCCTTGTGCTCGTGTTTGCCATTCCAGCCGCTTTACTAGCAATCTCCCTCCTTGGAGAATCAGCACCTTTAACCTCCTGTTCCGTACAGGTTGCAATTTGTCCTGAGGATGAACGGGAAGAGGGGGAACCAATGAGAGACCAGCTCTAGGTGTTGGGACAGGCACAGGTCACTCTATTTTCCCATTAGGAAGAAGAATTAACCACAGGCTCAGCCTGCCGCCCGGGACCAGAATAGGGCAGGAAGCAATCCTGCGCTTTTGCGGCCAGCTCCCAAGAAAGCGAGTTAAAAAATGGAGCTCAGGGGCACTGCAATTCACAAACCTGCAGACTTATAAATGATGACTCTCGTCCACAAATATATTGAAGGAAGACAACGAAGAGGATTGGAAAGCAAGGCAGAATTGCAGGAAACAGATTTCAGGAGGGAGATTCGAATCGCCTTTAAAGCACAGGAAAAGCGGCAAAACCTCGACAATGATGCCCTTGGCCAAAAAGGGCGTATGCGTTTTTTCCTGAATATATTCAGGAAAAAACGCATACGCCCTTTTTGGCCAACCAAGCAACCTGGAAAGGCAAATCAGCGCTACAAAGAAGTCTCACTTCCCATCGGTCAAAAGGGCCATGCTGAATAAAGTGTCAAAACCAGAAATGCAAAACAGGCCATGGAGAAACGGGAGCCTGGCTACGCTGATGGGCGGCATGTAAATTGCCAACAGCCACTCTGGAGAAGTGCACGGTGTGTCCTGAAACATCGAAAAAACTCAGCTTAGGGAGCATAGGGCACTTCCACTCATGGGCGTATAAATTGGGAAAACTAAAAATCAGCAAGACACAGGCACCCCAAAGTTTAGGGCTGCTCTGTTGACAAGAACCTCCACTTCGTTACACCTTAAATATCCCAGGAAAGAGAAAAATGGATAAAGAAGTTGTGGTCCTTATGTACAATGGAATATCACTCAGCCATGAAATCAACTTCATAAGGCTAGTAGCAGCAAGATGAGTGGATTTAGGTAGGACGATTCTAAGTGAAATAAGTCACACAGAAAAAGATACTTATCATAAGATATCACTTATAGAGGGAATATAAAAACCGCTACCCTTGAACTGAATTACAAATCAGAGCAGGGTAACACGTTTAGAAAACACACTATGGCTGCTTAACGGGAAAGGTGAGGTGGGGTGATGCATAAAACAAGGGTTTCAAATTAGCTCAGATACCGTTCCATAAACCCAATGGGTAATAGACAAGACCTACTCCTTGCTCAGTGAATTGGACTCAATACCCCCTATTCACCACCCAAGAATATATCTGACTAGTAAGAATCTTAAAACCTATGCATTGATACCTCTCTGTAAGTGAGTGAAGTGGGTGTAAAGCGGCAAAAACACAGCAGTGAAAAGCAGGTAAACCCCATTATAAAAATCAATTACTTTTAAAAACCCGTGAAACAAAGACAGTGAAAGAGAGAGAAATTCTTAAAAAATTCGTTCAGGGGCTGTGATGCCACGTGGATTGACCATATCTAGACCCACAGCTGATTGAGACATAAGGGTGGACACTCTTGGGGCTGAGAGGTTTGGTGAGGTTGGGTGAGCAAACGCAGACCCTTTAAAGTAATACTGCGTGGTACCCATCCCATGGGTCCCAAATCTCCAGGTTCAAGGGAATCTTCCTACATCGAAAGCATGCATGAGAAACCCAGAAGATGGTACACCGTGTGATCCGGAAAGGTTTTCAAAACGCACCTCATTTCTCATCTCCTTGTGCTCGTGTTTGCCATTCCAGCCGCTTTACTAGCAATCTCCCTCCTTGGAGAATCAGCACCTTTAACCTCCTGTTCCGTACAGGTTGCAATTTGTCCTGAGGATGAACGGGAAGAGGGGGAACCAATGAGAGACTAGCTCTAGGTGTTGGGACAGGCACAGGTCACTCTATTTTCCCATCAGGAAGAAGAATTAACCACAGGCTCAGCCTGCCGCCCGGGACCAGAATAGGGCCTGAAGCAATCCTGCGCTTTTGCGGCCAGCTCCCAAGAAAGCGAGTTGAAAAATGGAGCTCAGGGGCACTGCAATTCACAAACCTGCAGATTTATAAATGATGACTCTCGTCCACAAATATGTTGAGGGAAGGCAACGAAGAGGATTTGAAAGCAAGGCAGAATTGCAGGAAACTGATTTCAGGAGGGAGATTCGAATCGCCTTAAAGCACAGGAAAAGCGGCAAAACCTCGACAATGATGCCCTTGGCCAAAAAGGGCGTATGCGTTTTTTCCTGAATATATTCAGGAAAAAACGCATACGCCCTTTTTGGCCAACCAAGCAACCTGGAAAGGCAAATCAGCGCTACAAAGAAGTCTCACTTCCCATCGGTCAAAAGGGCCATGCTGAATAAAGTGTCAAAACCAGAAATGCAAAACAGGCCATGGAGAAACGGGAGCCTGGCTACGCTGATGGGCGGCATGTAAATTGCCAACAGCCACTCTGGAGAAGTGCACGGTGTGTCCTGAAACATCGAAAAAACTCAGCTTAGGGAGCATAGGGCACTTCCACTCATGGGCGTATAAATTGGGAAAACTAAAAATCAGCAAGACACAGGCACCCCAAAGTTTAGGGCTGCTCTGTTGACAAGAACCTCCACTTCGTTACACCTTAAATATCCCAGGAAAGAGAAAAATGGATAAAGAAGTTGTGGTCCTTATGTACAATGGAATATCACTCAGCCATGAAATCAACTTCATAAGGCTAGTAGCAGCAAGATGAGTGGATTTAGGTAGGACGATTCTAAGTGAAATAAGTCACACAGAAAAAGATACTTATCATAAGATATCACTTATAGAGGGAATATAAAAACCGCTACCCTTGAACTGAATTACAAATCAGAGCAGGGTAACACGTTTAGAAAACACACTATGGCTGCTTAACGGGAAAGGTGAGGTGGGGTGATGCATAAAACAAGGGTTTCAAATTAGCTCAGATACCGTTCCATAAACCCAATAGGTAATAGACAAGACCTACTCCTTGCTCACTGAATTGGACTCAACACCCCCTATTCACCGCCCAAGAATATATCTGACTAGTAAGAATCTTAAAACCTATGCATTGATATCTCTCTGTAAGTGAGTCCAGTGGGTGTAAAGCGGCAAAAACACAGCAGTGAAAAGCAGGTAAACCCCATTATAAAAATCAATTACTTTTAAAAACCCGTGAAACAAAGACAGTGAAAGAGAGAGAAATTCTTACAAAATTCGTTCAGGGGCTGTGATGCCACGTGGATTGACCATATCTAGACCCACAGCTGATTGAGACATAAGGGTGGACACTCTTGGGGCTGAGAGGTTTGGTGAGGTTGGGTGAGCAAACGCAGACCCTTTAAAGTAATACTGCGTGGTACCCATCCCATGGGTCCCAAGTCTTCAGGTTCAAGGGAATCTTCCTACATCGAAAGCATGCATGAGAAATCCAGAAGATGGTACACCGTGTGATCCGGAAAGGTTTTCAAAACGCACCTCATTTCTCATCTCCTTGTGCTCGGGTTTGCCATTCCAGCCGCTTTACTAGCAATCTCCCTCCTTGGAGAATCAGCACCTTTAACCTCCTGTTCCGTACAGGTTGCAATTTGTCCTGAGGATGAACGGGAAGAGGGGGAACCAATGAGAGACCAGCTCTAGGTGTTGGGACAGGCACAGGTCACTCTATTTTCCCATTAGGAAGAAGAGTTAACCACAGGCTCAGCCTGCCGCCCGGGACCAGAATAGGGCAGGAAGCAATCCTGCGCTTTTGCGGCCAGCTCCCAAGAAAGCGAGTTAAAAAATGGAGCTCAGGGGCACTGCAATTCACAAACCTGCAGACTTATAAATGATGACTCTCGTCCACAAATATATTGAGGGAAGACAACGAAGAGGATTGGAAAGCAAGGCAGAATTGCAGGAAACAGATTTCAGGAGGGAGATTCGAATCGCCTTTAAAGCACAGGAAAAGCGGCAAAACCTCGACAATGATGCCCTTGGCCAAAAAGGGCGTATGCGTTTTTTCCTGAATATATTCAGGAAAAAACGCATACGCCCTTTTTGGCCAACCAAGCAACCTGGAAAGGCAAATCAGCGCTACAAAGAAGTCTCACTTCCCATCGGTCAAAAGGGCCATGCTGAATAAAGTGTCAAAACCAGAAATGCAAAACAGGCCATGGAGAAACGGGAGCCTGGCTACGCTGATGGGCGGCATGTAAATTGCCAACAGCCACTCTGGAGAAGTGCACGGTGTGTCCTGAAACATCGAAAAAACTCAGCTTAGGGAGCATAGGGCACTTCCACTCATGGGCGTATAAATTGGGAAAACTAAAAATCAGCAAGACACAGGCACCCCAAAGTTTAGGGCTGCTCTGTTGACAAGAACCTCCACTTCGTTACACCTTAAATATCCCAGGAAAGAGAAAAATGGATAAAGAAGTTGTGGTCCTTATGTACAATGGAATATCACTCAGCCATGAAATCAGCTTCATAAGGCTAGTAGCAGCAAGATGAGTGGATTTAGGTAGGACGATTCTAAGTGAAATAAGTCACACAGAAAAAGATACTTATCATAAGATATCACTTATAGAGGGAATATAAAAACCGCTACCCTTGAACTGAATTACAAATCAGAGCAGGGTAACACGTTTAGAAAACACACTATGGCTGCTTAACGGGAAAGGTGAGGTGGGGTGATGCATAAAACAAGGGTTTCAAATTAGCTCAGATACCGTTCCATAAACCCAATAGGTAATAGACAAGACCTACTCCTTGCTCACTGAATTGGACTCAACACCCCCTATTCACCGCCCAAGAATATATCTGACTAGTAAGAATCTTAAAACCTATGCATTGATATCTCTCTGTAAGTGAGTCCAGTGGGTGTAAAGCGGCAAAAACACAGCAGTGAAAAGCAGGTAAACCCCATTATAAAAATCAATTACTTTTAAAAACCCGTGAAACAAAGACAGTGAAAGAGAGAGAAATTCTTACAAAATTCGTTCAGGGGCTGTGATGCCACGTGGATTGACCATATCTAGACCCACAGCTGATTGAGACATAAGGGTGGACACTCTTGGGGCTGAGAGGTTTGGTGAGGTTGGGTGAGCAAACGCAGACCCTTTAAAGTAATACTGCGTGGTACCCATCCCATGGGTCCCAAGTCTTCAGGTTCAAGGGAATCTTCCTACATCGAAAGCATGCATGAGAAATCCAGAAGATGGTACACCGTGTGATCCGGAAAGGTTTTCAAAACGCACCTCATTTCTCATCTCCTTGTGCTCGGGTTTGCCATTCCAGCCGCTTTACTAGCAATCTCCCTCCTTGGAGAATCAGCACCTTTAACCTCCTGTTCCGTACAGGTTGCAATTTGTCCTGAGGATGAACGGGAAGAGGGGGAACCAATGAGAGACCAGCTCTAGGTGTTGGGACAGGCACAGGTCACTCTATTTTCCCATTAGGAAGAAGAGTTAACCACAGGCTCAGCCTGCCGCCCGGGACCAGAATAGGGCAGGAAGCAATCCTGCGCTTTTGCGGCCAGCTCCCAAGAAAGCGAGTTAAAAAATGGAGCTCAGGGGCACTGCAATTCACAAACCTGCAGACTTATAAATGATGACTCTCGTCCACAAATATATTGAGGGAAGACAACGAAGAGGATTGGAAAGCAAGGCAGAATTGCAGGAAACAGATTTCAGGAGGGAGATTCGAATCGCCTTTAAAGCACAGGAAAAGCGGCAAAACCTCGACAATGATGCCCTTGGCCAAAAAGGGCGTATGCGTTTTTTCCTGAATATATTCAGGAAAAAACGCATACGCCCTTTTTGGCCAACCAAGCAACCTGGAAAGGCAAATCAGCGCTACAAAGAAGTCTCACTTCCCATCGGTCAAAAGGGCCATGCTGAATAAAGTGTCAAAACCAGAAATGCAAAACAGGCCATGGAGAAACGGGAGCCTGGCTACGCTGATGGGCGGCATGTAAATTGCCAACAGCCACTCTGGAGAAGTGCACGGTGTGTCCTGAAACATCGAAAAAACTCAGCTTAGGGAGCATAGGGCACTTCCACTCATGGGCGTATAAATTGGGAAAACTAAAAATCAGCAAGACACAGGCACCCCAAAGTTTAGGGCTGCTCTGTTGACAAGAACCTCCACTTCGTTACACCTTAAATATCCCAGGAAAGAGAAAAATGGATAAAGAAGTTGTGGTCCTTATGTACAATGGAATATCACTCAGCCATGAAATCAGCTTCATAAGGCTAGTAGCAGCAAGATGAGTGGATTTAGGTAGGACGATTCTAAGTGAAATAAGTCACACAGAAAAAGATACTTATCATAAGATATCACTTATAGAGGGAATATAAAAACCGCTACCCTTGAACTGAATTACAAATCAGAGCAGGGTAACACGTTTAGAAAACACACTATGGCTGCTTAACGGGAAAGGTGAGGTGGGGTGATGCATAAAACAAGGGTTTCAAATTAGCTCAGATACCGTTCCATAAACCCAATGGGTAATAGACAAGACCTACTCCTTGCTCAGTGAATTGGACTCAATACCCCCTATTCACCACCCAAGAATATATCTGACTAGTAAGAATCTTAAAACCTATGCATTGATACCTCTCTGTAAGTGAGTCAAGTGGGTGTAAAGCGGCAAAAACACAGCAGTGAAAAGCAGGTAAACCCCATTATAAAAATCAATTACTTTTAAAAACCCGTGAAACAAAGACAATGAAAGAGAGAGAAATTCTTAAAAAATTCGTTCAGGGGCTGTGATGCCACGTGGATTGACCATATCTAGACCCACAGCTGATTGAGACATAAGGGTGGACACTCTTGGGGCTGAGAGGTTTGGTGAGGTTGGGTGAGCAAACGCAGACCCTTTAAAGTAATACTGCGTGGTACCCATCCCATGGGTCCCAAATCTCCAGGTTCAAGGGAATCTTCCTACATCGAAAGCATGCATGAGAAACCCAGAAGATGGTACACCGTGTGATCCGGAAAGGTTTTCAAAACGCACCTCATTTCTCATCTCCTTGTGCTCGTGTTTGCCATTCCAGCCGCTTTACTAGCAATCTCCCTCCTTGGAGAATCAGCACCTTTAACCTCCTGTTCCGTATAGGTTGCAATTTGTCCTGAGGATGAACGGGAAGAGGGGGAACCAATGAGAGACTAGCTCTAGGTGTTGGGACAGGCACAGGTCACTCTATTTTCCCATCAGGAAGAAGAATTAACCACAGGCTCAGCCTGCCGCCCGGGACCAGAATAGGGCCTGAAGCAATCCTGCGCTTTTGCGGCCAGCTCCCAAGAAAGCGAGTTGAAAAATGGAGCTCAGGGGCACTGCAATTCACAAACCTGCAGATTTATAAATGATGACTCTCGTCCACAAATATGTTGAGGGAAGGCAACGAAGAGGATTTGAAAGCAAGGCAGAATTGCAGGAAACTGATTTCAGGAGGGAGATTCGAATCGCCTTAAAGCACAGGAAAAGCGGCAAAACCTCGACAATGATGCCCTTGGCCAAAAAGGGCGTATGCGTTTTTTCCTGAATATATTCAGGAAAAAACGCATACGCCCTTTTTGGCCAACCAAGCAACCTGGAAAGGCAAATCAGCGCTACAAAGAAGTCTCACTTCCCATCGGTCAAAAGGGCCATGCTGAATAAAGTGTCAAAACCAGAAATGCAAAACAGGCCATGGAGAAACGGGAGCCTGGCTACGCTGATGGGCGGCATGTAAATTGCCAACAGCCACTCTGGAGAAGTGCACGGTGTGTCCTGAAACATCGAAAAAACTCAGCTTAGGGAGCATAGGGCACTTCCACTCATGGGCGTATAAATTGGGAAAACTAAAAATCAGCAAGACACAGGCACCCCAAAGTTTAGGGCTGCTCTGTTGACAAGAACCTCCACTTCGTTACACCTTAAATATCCCAGGAAAGAGAAAAAAGGATAAAGAAGTTGTGGTCCTTATGTACAATGGAATATCACTCAGCCATGAAATCAACTTCATAAGGCTAGTAGCAGCAAGATGAGTGGATTTAGGTAGGACGATTCTAAGTGAAATAAGTCACACAGAAAAAGATACTTATCATAAGATATCACTTATAGAGGGAATATAAAAACCGCTACCCTTGAACTGAATTACAAATCAGAGCAGGGTAACACGTTTAGAAAACACACTATGGCTGCTTAACGGGAAAGGTGAGGTGGGGTGATGCATAAAACAAGGGTTTCAAATTAGCTCAGATACCGTTCCATAAACCCAATAGGTAATAGAGAAGACCTACTCCTTGCTCAGTGAATTGGACTCAACACCCCCTATTCACCGCCCAAGAATATATCTGACTAGTAAGAATCTTAAAACCTATGCATTGATATCTCTCTGTAAGTGAGTCCAGTGGGTGTAAAGCGGCAAAAACACAGCAGTGAAAAGTAGGTAAACCCCATTATAAAAATCAATTACTTTTAAAAACCCGTGAAACAAAGACAGTGAAAGAGAGAGAAATTCTTACAAAATTCGTTCAGGGGCTGTGATGCCACCTGGATTGACCATATCTAGACCCACAGCTGATTGAGACATAAGGGTGGACACTCTTGGGGCTGAGAGGTTTGGTGAGGTTGGGTGAGCAAACGCAGACCCTTTAAAGTAATACTGCGTGGTACCCATCCCATGGGTCCCAAGTCTTCAGGTTCAAGGGAATCTTCCTACATCGAAAGCATGCATGAGAAATCCAGAAGATGGTACACCGTGTGATCCGGAAAGGTATTCAAAACGCACCTCATTTCTCATCTCCTTGTGCTCGGGTTTGCCATTCCAGCCGCTTTACTAGCAATCTCCCTCCTTGGAGAATCAGCACCTTTAACCTCCTGTTCCGTACAGGTTGCAATTTGTCCTGAGGATGAACGGGAAGAGGGGGAACCAATGAGAGACCAGCTCTAGGTGTTGGGACAGGCACAGGTCACTCTATTTTCCCATTAGGAAGAAGAATTAACCACAGGCTCAGCCTGCCGCCCGGGACCAGAATAGGGCAGGAAGCAATCCTGCGCTTTTGCGGCCAGCTCCCAAGAAAGCGAGTTAAAAAATGGAGCTCAGGGGCACTGCAATTCACAAACCTGCAGACTTATAAATGATGACTCTCGTCCACAAATATATTGAGGGAAGACAACGAAGAGGATTGGAAAGCAAGGCAGAATTGCAGGAAACAGATTTCAGGAGGGAGATTCGAATCGCCTTTAAAGCACAGGAAAAGCGGCAAAACCTCGACAATGATGCCCTTGGCCAAAAAGGGCGTATGCGTTTTTTCCTGAATATATTCAGGAAAAAACGCATACGCCCTTTTTGGCCAACCAAGCAACCTGGAAAGGCAAATCAGCGCTACAAAGAAGTCTCACTTCCCATCGGTCAAAAGGGCCATGCTGAATAAAGTGTCAAAACCAGAAATGCAAAACAGGCCATGGAGAAACGGGAGCCTGGCTGCGCTGATGGGCGGCATGTAAATTGCCAACAGCCACTCTGGAGAAGTGCACGGTGTGTCCTGAAACATCGAAAAAACTCAGCTTAGGGAGCATAGGGCACTTCCACTCATGGGCGTATAAATTGGGAAAACTAAAAATCAGCAAGACACAGGCACCCCAAAGTTTAGGGCTGCTCTGTTGACAAGAACCTCCACTTCGTTACACCTTAAATATCCCAGGAAAGAGAAAAATGGATAAAGAAGTTGTGGTCCTTATGTACAATGGAATATCACTCAGCCATGAAATCAACTTCATAAGGCTAGTAGCAGCAAGATGAGTGGATTTAGGTAGGACGATTCTAAGTGAAATAAGTCACACAGAAAAAGATACTTATCATAAGATATCACTTATAGAGGGAATATAAAAACCGCTACCCTTGAACTGAATTACAAATCAGAGCAGGGTAACACGTTTAGAAAACACACTATGGCTGCTTAACGGGAAAGGTGAGGTGGGGTGATGCATAAAACAAGGGTTTCAAATTAGCTCAGATACCGTTCCATAAACCCAATGGGTAATAGACAAGACCTACTCCTTGCTCAGTGAATTGGACTCAATACCCCCTATTCACCACCCAAGAATATATCTGACTAGTAAGAATCTTAAAACCTATGCATTGATACCTCTCTGTAAGTGAGTGAAGTGGGTGTAAAGCGGCAAAAACACAGCAGTGAAAAGCAGGTAAACCCCATTATAAAAATCAATTACTTTTAAAAACCCGTGAAACAAAGACAGTGAAAGAGAGAGAAATTCTTAAAAAATTCGTTCAGGGGCTGTGATGCCACGTGGATTGACCATATCTAGACCCACAGCTGATTGAGACATAAGGGTGGACACTCTTGGGGCTGAGAGGTTTGGTGAGGTTGGGTGAGCAAACGCAGACCCTTTAAAGTAATACTGCGTGGTACCCATCCCATGGGTCCCAAATCTCCAGGTTCAAGGGAATCTTCCTACATCGAAAGCATGCATGAGAAATCCAGAAGATGGTACACCATGTGATCCGGAAAGGTTTTCAAAACGCACCTCATTTCTCATCTCCTTGTGCTCGTGTTTGCCATTCCAGCCGCTTTACTAGCAATCTCCCTCCTTGGAGAATCAGCACCTTTAACCTCCTGTTCCGTACAGGTTGCAATTTGTCCTGAGGATGAACGGGAAGAGGGGGAACCAATGAGAGACTAGCTCTAGGTGTTGGGACAGGCACAGGTCACTCTATTTTCCCATCAGGAAGAAGAATTAACCACAGGCTCAGCCTGCCGCCCGGGACCAGAATAGGGCCTGAAGCAATCCTGCGCTTTTGCGGCCAGCTCCCAAGAAAGCGAGTTGAAAAATGGAGCTCAGGGGCACTGCAATTCACAAACCTGCAGATTTATAAATGATGACTCTCGTCCACAAATATGTTGAGGGAAGGCAACGAAGAGGATTTGAAAGCAAGGCAGAATTGCAGGAAACTGATTTCAGGAGGGAGATTCGAATCGCCTTAAAGCACAGGAAAAGCGGCAAAACCTCGACAATGATGCCCTTGGCCAAAAAGGGCGTATGCGTTTTTTCCTGAATATATTCAGGAAAAAACGCATACGCCCTTTTTGGCCAACCAAGCAACCTGGAAAGGCAAATCAGCGCTACAAAGAAGTCTCACTTCCCATCGGTCAAAAGGGCCATGCTGAATAAAGTGTCAAAACCAGAAATGCAAAACAGGCCATGGAGAAACGGGAGCCTGGCTACGCTGATGGGCGGCATGTAAATTGCCAACAGCCACTCTGGAGAAGTGCACGGTGTGTCCTGAAACATCGAAAAAACTCAGCTTAGGGAGCATAGGGCACTTCCACTCATGGGCGTATAAATTGGGAAAACTAAAAATCAGCAAGACACAGGCACCCCAAAGTTTAGGGCTGCTCTGTTGACAAGAACCTCCACTTCGTTACACCTTAAATATCCCAGGAAAGAGAAAAAAGGATAAAGAAGTTGTGGTCCTTATGTACAATGGAATATCACTCAGCCATGGAATCAACTTCATAAGGCTAGTAGCAGCAAGATGAGTGGATTTAGGTAGGACGATTCTAAGTGAAATAAGTCACACAGAAAAAGATACTTATCATAAGATATCACTTATAGAGGGAATATAAAAACCGCTACCCTTGAACTGAATTACAAATCAGAGCAGGGTAACACGTTTAGAAAACACACTATGGCTGCTTAACGGGAAAGGTGAGGTGGGGTGATGCATAAAACAAGGGTTTCAAATTAGCTCAGATACCGTTCCATAAACCCAATAGGTAATAGAGAAGACCTACTCCTTGCTCAGTGAATTGGACTCAACACCCCCTATTCACCGCCCAAGAATATATCTGACTAGTAAGAATCTTAAAACCTATGCATTGATATCTCTCTGTAAGTGAGTCCAGTGGGTGTAAAGCGGCAAAAACACAGCAGTGAAAAGTAGGTAAACCCCATTATAAAAATCAATTACTTTTAAAAACCCGTGAAACAAAGACAGTGAAAGAGAGAGAAATTCTTACAAAATTCGTTCAGGGGCTGTGATGCCACCTGGATTGACCATATCTAGACCCACAGCTGATTGAGACATAAGGGTGGACACTCTTGGGGCTGAGAGGTTTGGTGAGGTTGGGTGAGCAAACGCAGACCCTTTAAAGTAATACTGCGTGGTACCCATCCCATGGGTCCCAAGTCTTCAGGTTCAAGGGAATCTTCCTACATCGAAAGCATGCATGAGAAATCCAGAAGATGGTACACCGTGTGATTCGGAAAGGTATTCAAAACGCACCTCATTTCTCATCTCCTTGTGCTCGGGTTTGCCATTCCAGCCGCTTTACTAGCAATCTCCCTCCTTGGAGAATCAGCACCTTTAACCTCCTGTTCCGTACAGGTTGCAATTTGTCCTGAGGATGAACGGGAAGAGGGGGAACCAATGAGAGACCAGCTCTAGGTGTTGGGACAGGCACAGGTCACTCTATTTTCCCATTAGGAAGAAGAATTAACCACAGGCTCAGCCTGCCGCCCGGGACCAGAATAGGGCAGGAAGCAATCCTGCGCTTTTGCGGCCAGCTCCCAAGAAAGCGAGTTAAAAAATGGAGCTCAGGGGCACTGCAATTCACAAACCTGCAGACTTATAAATGATGACTCTCGTCCACAAATATATTGAGGGAAGACAACGAAGAGGATTGGAAAGCAAGGCAGAATTGCAGGAAACAGATTTCAGGAGGGAGATTCGAATCGCCTTTAAAGCACAGGAAAAGCGGCAAAACCTCGACAATGATGCCCTTGGCCAAAAAGGGCGTATGCGTTTTTTCCTGAATATATTCAGGAAAAAACGCATACGCCCTTTTTGGCCAACCAAGCAACCTGGAAAGGCAAATCAGCGCTACAAAGAAGTCTCACTTCCCATCGGTCAAAAGGGCCATGCTGAATAAAGTGTCAAAACCAGAAATGCAAAACAGGCCATGGAGAAACGGGAGCCTGGCTGCGCTGATGGGCGGCATGTAAATTGCCAACAGCCACTCTGGAGAAGTGCACGGTGTGTCCTGAAACATCGAAAAAACTCAGCTTAGGGAGCATAGGGCACTTCCACTCATGGGCGTATAAATTGGGAAAACTAAAAATCAGCAAGACACAGGCACCCCAAAGTTTAGGGCTGCTCTGTTGACAAGAACCTCCACTTCGTTACACCTTAAATATCCCAGGAAAGAGAAAAATGGATAAAGAAGTTGTGGTCCTTATGTACAATGGAATATCACTCAGCCATGAAATCAACTTCATAAGGCTAGTAGCAGCAAGATGAGTGGATTTAGGTAGGACGATTCTAAGTGAAATAAGTCACACAGAAAAAGATACTTATCATAAGATATCACTTATAGAGGGAATATAAAAACCGCTACCCTTGAACTGAATTACAAATCAGAGCAGGGTAACACGTTTAGAAAACACACTATGGCTGCTTAACGGGAAAGGTGAGGTGGGGTGATGCATAAAACAAGGGTTTCAAATTAGCTCAGATACCGTTCCATAAACCCAATGGGTAATAGACAAGACCTACTCCTTGCTCAGTGAATTGGACTCAATACCCCCTATTCACCACCCAAGAATATATCTGACTAGTAAGAATCTTAAAACCTATGCATTGATACCTCTCTGTAAGTGAGTGAAGTGGGTGTAAAGCGGCAAAAACACAGCAGTGAAAAGCAGGTAAACCCCATTATAAAAATCAATTACTTTTAAAAACCCGTGAAACAAAGACAGTGAAAGAGAGAGAAATTCTTAAAAAATTCGTTCAGGGGCTGTGATGCCACGTGGATTGACCATATCTAGACCCACAGCTGATTGAGACATAAGGGTGGACACTCTTGGGGCTGAGAGGTTTGGTGAGGTTGGGTGAGCAAACGCAGACCCTTTAAAGTAATACTGCGTGGTACCCATCCCATGGGTCCCAAATCTCCAGGTTCAAGGGAATCTTCCTACATCGAAAGCATGCATGAGAAATCCAGAAGATGGTACACCATGTGATCCGGAAAGGTTTTCAAAACGCACCTCATTTCTCATCTCCTTGTGCTCGTGTTTGCCATTCCAGCCGCTTTACTAGCAATCTCCCTCCTTGGAGAATCAGCACCTTTAACCTCCTGTTCCGTACAGGTTGCAATTTGTCCTGAGGATGAACGGGAAGAGGGGGAACCAATGAGAGACTAGCTCTAGGTGTTGGGACAGGCACAGGTCACTCTATTTTCCCATCAGGAAGAAGAATTAACCACAGGCTCAGCCTGCCGCCCGGGACCAGAATAGGGCCTGAAGCAATCCTGCGCTTTTGCGGCCAGCTCCCAAGAAAGCGAGTTGAAAAATGGAGCTCAGGGGCACTGCAATTCACAAACCTGCAGATTTATAAATGATGACTCTCGTCCACAAATATGTTGAGGGAAGGCAACGAAGAGGATTTGAAAGCAAGGCAGAATTGCAGGAAACTGATTTCAGGAGGGAGATTCGAATCGCCTTAAAGCACAGGAAAAGCGGCAAAACCTCGACAATGATGCCCTTGGCCAAAAAGGGCGTATGCGTTTTTTCCTGAATATATTCAGGAAAAAACGCATACGCCCTTTTTGGCCAACCAAGCAACCTGGAAAGGCAAATCAGCGCTACAAAGAAGTCTCACTTCCCATCGGTCAAAAGGGCCATGCTGAATAAAGTGTCAAAACCAGAAATGCAAAACAGGCCATGGAGAAACGGGAGCCTGGCTACGCTGATGGGCGGCATGTAAATTGCCAACAGCCACTCTGGAGAAGTGCACGGTGTGTCCTGAAACATCGAAAAAACTCAGCTTAGGGAGCATAGGGCACTTCCACTCATGGGCGTATAAATTGGGAAAACTAAAAATCAGCAAGACACAGGCACCCCAAAGTTTAGGGCTGCTCTGTTGACAAGAACCTCCACTTCGTTACACCTTAAATATCCCAGGAAAGAGAAAAATGGATAAAGAAGTTGTGGTCCTTATGTACAATGGAATATCACTCAGCCATGAAATCAACTTCATAAGGCTAGTAGCAGCAAGATGAGTGGATTTAGGTAGGACGATTCTAAGTGAAATAAGTCACACAGAAAAAGATACTTATCATAAGATATCACTTATAGAGGGAATATAAAAACCGCTACCCTTGAACTGAATTACAAATCAGAGCAGGGTAACACGTTTAGAAAACACACTATGGCTGCTTAACGGGAAAGGTGAGGTGGGGTGATGCATAAAACAAGGGTTTCAAATTAGCTCAGATACCGTTCCATAAACCCAATGGGTAATAGACAAGACCTACTCCTTGCTCAGTGAAATGGACTCAATACCCCCTATTCACCACCCAAGAATATATCTGACTAGTAAGAATCTTAAAACCTATGCATTGATACCTCTCTGTAAGTGAGTGAAGTGGGTGTAAAGCGGCAAAAACACAGCAGTGAAAAGCAGGTAAACCCCATTATAAAAATCAATTACTTTTAAAAACCCGTGAAACAAAGACAGTGAAAGAGAGAGAAATTCTTACAAAATTCGTTCAGGGGCTGTGATGCCACGTGGATTGACCATATCTAGACCCACAGCTGATTGAGACATAAGGGTGGACACTCTTGGGGCTGAGAGGTTTGGTGAGGTTGGGTGAGCAAACGCAGACCCTTTGAAGTAATACTGCGTGGTACCCATCCCATGGGACCCAAGTCTTCAGGTTCAAGGGAATCTTCCTACATCGAAAGCATGCATGAGAAATCCAGAAGATGGTACACCGTGTGATCCGGAAAGGTTTTCAAAACGCACCTCATTTCTCATCTCCTTATGCTCGGGTTTGCCATTCCAGCCGCTTTACTAGCAATCTCCCTCCTTGGAGAATCAGCACCTTTAACCTCCTGTTCCGTACAGGTTGCAATTTGTCCTGAGGATGAACGGGAAGAGGGGGAACCAATGAGAGACCAGCTCTAGGTGTTGGGACAGGCACAGGTCACTCTATTTTCCCATTAGGAAGAAGAATTAACCACAGGCTCAGCCTGCCGCCCGGGACCAGAATAGGGCAGGAAGCAATCCTGCGCTTTTGCGGCCAGCTCCCAAGAAAGCGAGTTAAAAAATGGAGCTCAGGGGCACTGCAATTCACAAACCTGCAGACTTATAAATGATGACTCTCGTCCACAAATATATTGAGGGAAGGCAACGAAGAGGATTGGAAAGCAAGGCAGAATTGCAGGAAACAGATTTCAGGAGGGAGATTCGAATCGCCTTTAAAGCACAGGAAAAGCGGCAAAACCTCGACAATGATGCCCTTGGCCAAAAAGGGCGTATGCGTTTTTTCCTGAATATATTCAGGAAAAAACGCATACGCCCTTTTTGGCCAACCAAGCAACCTGGAAAGGCAAATCAGCGCTACAAAGAAGTCTCACTTCCCATCGGTCAAAAGGGCCATGCTGAATAAAGTGTCAAAACCAGAAATGCAAAACAGGCCATGGAGAAACGGGAGCCTGGCTACGCTGATGGGCGGCATGTAAATTGCCAACAGCCACTCTGGAGAAGTGCACGGTGTGTCCTGAAACATCGAAAAAACTCAGCTTAGGGAGCATAGGGCACTTCCACTCATGGGCGTATAAATTGGGAAAACTAAAAATCAGCAAGACACAGGCACCCCAAAGTTTAGGGCTGCTCTGTTGACAAGAACCTCCACTTCGTTACACCTTAAATATCCCAGGAAAGAGAAAAATGGATAAAGAAGTTGTGGTCCTTATGTACAATGGAATATCACTCAGCCATGAAATCAACTTCATAAGGCTAGTAGCAGCAAGATGAGTGGATTTAGGTAGGACGATTCTAAGTGAAATAAGTCACACAGAAAAAGATACTTATCATAAGATATCACTTATAGAGGGAATATAAAAACCGCTACCCTTGAACTGAATTACAAATCAGAGCAGGGTAACACGTTTAGAAAACACACTATGGCTGCTTAACGGGAAAGGTGAGGTGGGGTGATGCATAAAACAAGGGTTTCAAATTAGCTCAGATACCGTTCCATAAACCCAATGGGTAATAGACAAGACCTACTCCTTGCTCAGTGAATTGGACTCAATACCCCCTATTCACCACCCAAGAATATATCTGACTAGTAAGAATCTTAAAACCTATGCATTGATACCTCTCTGTAAGTGAGTGAAGTGGGTGTAAAGCGGCAAAAACACAGCAGTGAAAAGCAGGTAAACCCCATTATAAAAATCAATTACTTTTAAAAACCCGTGAAACAAAGACAGTGAAAGAGAGAGAAATTCTTAAAAAATTCGTTCAGGGGCTGTGATGCCACGTGGATTGACCATATCTAGACCCACAGCTGATTGAGACATAAGGGTGGACACTCTTGGGGCTGAGAGGTTTGGTGAGGTTGGGTGAGCAAACGCAGACCCTTTAAAGTAATACTGCGTGGTACCCATCCCATGGGTCCCAAATCTCCAGGTTCAAGGGAATCTTCCTACATCGAAAGCATGCATGAGAAATCCAGAAGATGGTACACCGTGTGATCCGGAAAGGTTTTCAAAACGCACCTCATTTCTCATCTCCTTGTGCTCGTGTTTGCCATTCCAGCCGCTTTACTAGCAATCTCCCTCCTTGGAGAATCAGCACCTTTAACCTCCTGTTCCGTACAGGTTGCAATTTGTCCTGAGGATGAACGGGAAGAGGGGGAACCAATGAGAGACTAGCTCTAGGTGTTGGGACAGGCACAGGTCACTCTATTTTCCCATCAGGAAGAAGAATTAACCACAGGCTCAGCCTGCCGCCCGGGACCAGAATAGGGCCTGAAGCAATCCTGCGCTTTTGCGGCCAGCTCCCAAGAAAGCGAGTTGAAAAATGGAGCTCAGGGGCACTGCAATTCACAAACCTGCAGATTTATAAATGATGACTCTCCTCCACAAATATGTTGAGGGAAGGCAACGAAGAGGATTTGAAAGCAAGGCAGAATTGCAGGAAACTGATTTCAGGAGGGAGATTCGAATCGCCTTAAAGCACAGGAAAAGCGGCAAAACCTCGACAATGATGCCCTTGGCCAAAAAGGGCGTATGCGTTTTTTCCTGAATATATTCAGGAAAAAACGCATACGCCCTTTTTGGCCAACCAAGCAACCTGGAAAGGCAAATCAGCGCTACAAAGAAGTCTCACTTCCCATCGGTCAAAAGGGCCATGCTGAATAAAGTGTCAAAACCAGAAATGCAAAACAGGCCATGGAGAAACGGGAGCCTGGCTACGCTGATGGGCGGCATGTAAATTGCCAACAGCCACTCTGGAGAAGTGCACGGTGTGTCCTGAAACATCGAAAAAACTCAGCTTAGGGAGCATAGGGCACTTCCACTCATGGGCGTATAAATTGGGAAAACTAAAAATCAGCAAGACACAGGCACCCCAAAGTTTAGGGCTGCTCTGTTGACAAGAACCTCCACTTCGTTACACCTTAAATATCCCAGGAAAGAGAAAAATGGATAAAGAAGTTGTGGTCCTTATGTACAATGGAATATCACTCAGCCATGAAATCAACGTCATAAGGCTAGTAGCAGCAAGATGAGTGGATTTAGGTAGGACGATTCTAAGTGAAATAAGTCACACAGAAAAAGATACTTATCATAAGATATCACTTATAGAGGGAATATAAAAACCGCTACCCTTGAACTGAATTACAAATCAGAGCAGGGTAAAACGTTTAGAAAACACACTATGGCTGCTTAACGGGAAAGGTGAGGTGGGGTGATGCATAAAACAAGGGTTTCAAATTAGCTCAGATACCGTTCCATAAACCCAATAGGTAATAGACAAGACCTACTCCTTGCTCAGTGAATTGGACTCAACACCCCCTATTCACCGCCCAAGAATATATCTGACTAGTAAGAATCTTAAAACCTATGCATTGATATCTCTCTGTAAGTGAGTCCAGTGGGTGTAAAGCGGCAAAAACACAGCAGTGAAAAGCAGGTAAACCCCATTATAAAAATCAATTACTTTTAAAAACCCGTGAAACAAAGACAGTGAAAGAGAGAGAAATTCTTACAAAATTCGTTCAGGGGCTGTGATGCCACCTGGATTGACCATATCTAGACCCACAGCTGATTGAGACATAAGGGTGGACACTCTTGGGGCTGAGAGGTTTGGTGAGGTTGGGTGAGCAAACGCAGACCCTTTAAAGTAATACTGCGTGGTACCCATCCCATGGGTCCCAAGTCTTCAGGTTCAAGGGAATCTTCCTACATCGAAAGCATGCATGAGAAATCCAGAAGATGGTACACCGTGTGATCCGGAAAGGTTTTCAAAACGCACCTCATTTCTCATCTCCTTGTGCTCGGGTTTGCCATTCCAGCCGCTTTACTAGCAATCTGCCTCCTTGGAGAATCAGCACCTTTAACCTCCTGTTCCGTACAGGTTGCAATTTGTCCTGAGGATGAACGGGAAGAGGGGGAACCAATGAGAGACCAGCTCTAGGTGTTGGGACAGGCACAGGTCACTCTATTTTCCCATTAGGAAGAAGAATTAACCACAGGCTCAGCCTGCCGCCCGGGACCAGAATAGGGCAGGAAGCAATCCTGCGCTTTTGCGGCCAGCTCCCAAGAAAGCGAGTTAAAAAATGGAGCTCAGGGGCACTGCAATTCACAAACCTGCAGACTTATAAATGATGACTCTCGTCCACAAATATATTGAGGGAAGGCAACGAAGAGGATTGGAAAGCAAGGCAGAATTGCAGGAAACAGATTTCAGGAGGGAGATTCGAATCGCCTTTAAAGCACAGGAAAAGCGGCAAAACCTCGACAATGATGCCCTTGGTCAAAAAGGGCGTATGCGTTTTTTCCTGAATATATTCAGGAAAAAACGCATACGCCCTTTTTGGCCAACCAAGCAACCTGGAAAGGCAAATCAGCGCTACAAAGAAGTCTCACTTCCCATCGGTCAAAAGGGCCATGCTGAATAAAGTGTCAAAACCAGAAATGCAAAACAGGCCATGGAGAAACGGGAGCCTGGCTACGCTGATGGGCGGCATGTAAATTGCCAACAGCCACTCTGGAGAAGTGCACGGTGTGTCCTGAAACATCGAAAAAACTCAGCTTAGGGAGCATAGGGCACTTCCACTCATGGGCGTATAAATTGGGAAAACTAAAAATCAGCAAGACACAGGCACCCCAAAGTTTAGGGCTGCTCTGTTGACAAGAACCTCCACTTCGTTACACCTTAAATATCCCAGGAAAGAGAAAAATGGATAAAGAAGTTGTGGTCCTTATGTACAATGGAATATCACTCAGCCATGAAATCAACTTCATAAGGCTAGTAGCAGCAAGATGAGTGGATTTAGGTAGGACGATTCTAAGTGAAATAAGTCACACAGAAAAAGATACTTATCATAAGATATCACTTATAGAGGGAATATAAAAACCGCTACCCTTGAACTGAATTACAAATCAGAGCAGGGTAACACGTTTAGAAAACACACTATGGCTGCTTAACGGGAAAGGTGAGGTGGGGTGATGCATAAAACAAGGGTTTCAAATTAGCTCAGATACCGTTCCATAAACCCAATGGGTAATAGACAAGACCTACTCCTTGCTCAGTGAATTGGACTCAATACCCCCTATTCACCACCCAAGAATATATCTGACTAGTAAGAATCTTAAAACCTATGCATTGATACCTCTCAGTAAGTGAGTGAAGTGGGTGTAAAGCGGCAAAAACACAGCAGTGAAAAGCAGGTAAACCCCATTATAAAAATCAATTACTTTTAAAAACCCGTGAAACAAAGACAGTGAAAGAGAGAGAAATTCTTACAAAATTCGTTCAGGGGCTGTGATGCCACGTGGATTGACCATATCTAGACCCACAGCTGATTGAGACATAAGGGTGGACACTCTTGGGGCTGAGAGGTTTGGTGAGGTTGGGTGAGCAAACGCAGACCCTTTAAAGTAATACTGCGTGGTACCCATCCCATGGGTCCCAAATCTCCAGGTTCAAGGGAATCTTCCTACATCGAAAGCATGCATGAGAAACCCAGAAGATGGTACACCGTGTGATCCGGAAAGGTTTTCAAAACGCACCTCATTTCTCATCTCCTTGTGCTCGTGTTTGCCATTCCAGCCGCTTTACTAGCAATCTCCCTCCTTGGAGAATCAGCACCTTTAACCTCCTGTTCCGTACAGGTTGCAATTTGTCCTGAGGATGAACGGGAAGAGGGGGAACCAATGAGAGACTAGCTCTAGGTGTTGGGACAGGCACAGGTCACTCTATTTTCCCATCAGGAAGAAGAATTAACCACAGGCTCAGCCTGCCGCCCGGGACCAGAATAGGGCCTGAAGCAATCCTGCGCTTTTGCGGCCAGCTCCCAAGAAAGCGAGTTGAAAAATGGAGCTCAGGGGCACTGCAATTCACAAACCTGCAGATTTATAAATGATGACTCTCGTCCACAAATATGTTGAGGGAAGGCAACGAAGAGGATTTGAAAGCAAGGCAGAATTGTAGGAAACTGATTTCAGGAGGGAGATTCGAATCGCCTTAAAGCACAGGAAAAGCGGCAAAACCTCGACAATGATGCCCTTGGCCAAAAAGGGCGTATTTGTTTTTTCCTGAATATATTCAGGAAAAAACGCATACGCCCTTTTTGGCCAACCAAGCAACCTGGAAAGGCAAATCAGCGCTACAAAGAAGTCTCACTTCCCATCGGTCAAAAGGGCCATGCTGAATAAAGTGTCAAAACCAGAAATGCAAAACAGGCCATGGAGAAACGGGAGCCTGGCTACGCTGATGGGCGGCATGTAAATTGCCAACAGCCACTCTGGAGAAGTGCACGGTGTGTCCTGAAACATCGAAAAAACTCAGCTTAGGGAGCATAGGGCACTTCCACTCATGGGCGTATAAATTGGGAAAACTAAAAATCAGCAAGACACAGGCACCCCAAAGTTTAGGGCTGCTCTGTTGACAAGAACCTCCACTTCGTTACTCCTTAAATATCCCAGGAAAGAGAAAAATGGATAAAGAAGTTGTGGTCCTTATGTACAATGGAATATCACTCAGCCATGAAATCAACTTCATAAGGCTAGTAGCAGCAAGATGAGTGGATTTAGGTAGGACGATTCTAAGTGAAATAAGTCACACAGAAAAAGATACTTATCATAAGATATCACTTATAGAGGGAATATAAAAACCGCTACCCTTGAACTGAATTACAAATCAGAGCAGGGTAACACGTTTAGAAAACACACTATGGCTGCTTAACGGGAAAGGTGAGGTGGGGTGATGCATAAAACAAGGGTTTCAAATTAGCTCAGATACCGTTCCATAAACCCAATGGGTAATAGACAAGACCTACTCCTTGCTCAGTGAATTGGACTCAATACCCCCTATTCACCACCCAAGAATATATCTGACTAGTAAGAATCTTAAAACCTATGCATTGATACCTCTCTGTAAGTGAGTGAAGTGGGTGTAAATCGGCAAAAACACAGCAGTGAAAAGCAGGTAAACCCCATTATAAAAATCAATTACTTTTAAAAACCCGTGAAACAAAGACAGTGAAAGAGAGAGAAATTCTTACAAAATTCGTTCAGGGGCTGTGATGCCACGTGGATTGACCATATCTAGACCCACAGCTGATTGAGACATAAGGGTGGACACTCTTGGGGCTGAGAGGTTTGGTGAGGTTGGGTGAGCAAACGCAGACCCTTTAAAGTAATACTGCGTGGTACCCATCCCATGGGTCCCAAATCTCCAGGTTCAAGGGAATCTTCCTACATCGAAAGCATGCATGAGAAACCCAGAAGATGGTACACCGTGTGATCCGGAAAGGTTTTCAAAACGCACCTCATTTCTCATCTCCTTGTGCTCGTGTTTGCCATTCCAGCCGCTTTACTAGCAATCTCCCTCCTTGGAGAATCAGCACCTTTAACCTCCTGTTCCGTACAGGTTGCAATTTGTCCTGAGGATGAACGGGAAGAGGGGGAACCAATGAGAGACTAGCTCTAGGTGTTGGGACAGGCACAGGTCACTCTATTTTCCCATCAGGAAGAAGAATTAACCACAGGCTCAGCCTGCCGCCCGGGACCAGAATAGGGCCTGAAGCAATCCTGCGCTTTTGCGGCCAGCTCCCAAGAAAGCGAGTTGAAAAATGGAGCTCAGGGGCACTGCAATTCACAAACCTGCAGATTTATAAATGATGACTCTCGTCCACAAATATGTTGAGGGAAGGCAACGAAGAGGATTTGAAAGCAAGGCAGAATTGTAGGAAACTGATTTCAGGAGGGAGATTCGAATCGCCTTAAAGCACAGGAAAAGCGGCAAAACCTCGACAATGATGCCCTTGGCCAAAAAGGGCGTATGCGTTTTTTCCTGAATATATTCAGGAAAAAACGCATACGCCCTTTTTGGCCAACCAAGCAACCTGGAAAGGCAAATCAGCGCTACAAAGAAGTCTCACTTCCCATCGGTCAAAAGGGCCATGCTGAATAAAGTGTCAAAACCAGAAATGCAAAACAGGCCATGGAGAAACGGGAGCCTGGCTACGCTTATGGGCGGCATGTAAATTGCCAACAGCCACTCTGGAGAAGTGCACGGTGTGTCCTGAAACATCGAAAAAACTCAGCTTAGGGAGCATAGGGCACTTCCACTCATGGGCGTATAAATTGGGAAAACTAAAAATCAGCAAGACACAGGCACCCCAAAGTTTAGGGCTGCTCTGTTGACAAGAACCTCCACTTCGTTACTCCTTAAATATCCCAGGAAAGAGAAAAATGGATAAAGAAGTTGTGGTCCTTATGTACAATGGAATATCACTCAGCCATGAAATCAACTTCATAAGGCTAGTAGCAGCAAGATGAGTGGATTTAGGTAGGACGATTCTAAGTGAAATAAGTCACACAGAAAAAGATACTTATCATAAGATATCACTTATAGAGGGAATATAAAAACCGCTACCCTTGAACTGAATTACAAATCAGAGCAGGGTAACACGTTTAGAAAACACACTATGGCTGCTTAACGGGAAAGGTGAGGTGGGGTGATGCATAAAACAAGGGTTTCAAATTAGCTCAGATACCGTTCCATAAACCCAATGGGTAATAGACAAGACCTACTCCTTGCTCAGTGAATTGGACTCAATACCCCCTATTCACCACCCAAGAATATATCTGACTAGTAAGAATCTTAAAACCTATGCATTGATACCTCTCTGTAAGTGAGTGAAGTGGGTGTAAATCGGCAAAAACACAGCAGTGAAAAGCAGGTAAACCCCATTATAAAAATCAATTACTTTTAAAAACCCGTGAAACAAAGACAGTGAAAGAGAGAGAAATTCTTACAAAATTCGTTCAGGGGCTGTGATGCCACGTGGATTGACCATATCTAGACCCACAGCTGATTGAGACATAAGGGTGGACACTCTTGGGGCTGAGAGGTTTGGTGAGGTTGGGTGAGCAAACGCAGACCCTTTAAAGTAAAACTGCGTGGTACCCATCCCATGGGTCCCAAATCTCCAGGTTCAAGGGAATCTTCCTACATCGAAAGCATGCATGAGAAACCCAGAAGATGGTACACCGTGTGATCCGGAAAGGTTTTCAAAACGCACCTCATTTCTCATCTCCTTGTGCTCGTGTTTGCCATTCCAGCCGCTTTACTAGCAATCTCCCTCCTTGGAGAATCAGCACCTTTAACCTCCTGTTCCGTACAGGTTGCAATTTGTCCTGAGGATGAACGGGAAGAGGGGGAACCAATGAGAGACTAGCTCTAGGTGTTGGGACAGGCACAGGTCACTCTATTTTCCCATCAGGAAGAAGAATTAACCACAGGCTCAGCCTGCCGCCCGGGACCAGAATAGGGCCTGAAGCAATCCTGCGCTTTTGCGGCCAGCTCCCAAGAAAGCGAGTTGAAAAATGGAGCTCAGGGGCACTGCAATTCACAAACCTGCAGATTTATAAATGATGACTCTCCTCCACAAATATGTTGAGGGAAGGCAACGAAGAGGATTTGAAAGCAAGGCAGAATTGCAGGAAACTGATTTCAGGAGGGAGATTCGAATCGCCTTAAAGCACAGGAAAAGCGGCAAAACCTCGACAATGATGCCCTTGGCCAAAAAGGGCGTATGCGTTTTTTCCTGAATATATTCAGGAAAAAACGCATACGCCCTTTTTGGCCAACCAAGCAACCTGGAAAGGCAAATCAGCGCTACAAAGAAGTCTCGCTTCCCATCGGTCAAAAGGGCCATGCTGAATAAAGTGTCAAAACCAGAAATGCAAGACAGGCCATGGAGAAACGGGAGCCTGGCTACGCTGATGGGCGGGATGTAAATTGCCAACAGCCACTCTGGAGAAGTGCACGGTGTGTCCTGAAACATCTAAAAAACTCAGCTTAGGGAGCATAGGGCACTTCCACTCATGGGCGTATAAATTCGGAAAACTAAAAATCAGCAAGACACAGGCACCCCAAAGTTTAGGGCTGCTCTGTTGACAAGAACCTCCACTTCGTTACACCTTAAATATCCCAGGAAAGAGAAAAATGGATAAAGAAGTTGTGGTCCTTATGTACAATGGAATATCACTCAGCCATGAAATCAACGTCATAAGGCTAGTAGCAGCAAGATGAGTGGATTTAGGTAGGACGATTCTAAGTGAAATAAGTCACACAGAAAAAGATACTTATCATAAGATATCACTTATAGAGGGAATATAAAAACCGCAACCCTTGAACTGAATTACAAATCAGAGCAGGGTAACACGTTTAGAAAACACACTATGGCTGCTTAACGGGAAAGGTGAGGTGGGGTGATGCATAAAACAAGGGTTTCAAATTAGCTCAGATACCGTTCCATAAACCCAATAGGTAATAGACAAGACCTACTCCTTGCTCAGTGAATTGGACTCAACACCCCCTATTCACCACCCAAGAATATATCTGACTAGTAAGAATCTTAAAACCTATGCATTGATATCTCTCTGTAAGTGAGTCCAGTGGGTGTAAAGCGGCAAAAACACAGCAGTGAAAAGCAGGTAAACCCCATTATAAAAATCAATTACTTTTAAAAACCCGTGAAACAAATACAGTGAAAGAGAGAGAAATTCTTACAAAATTCGTTCAGGGGCTGTGATGCCACCTGGATTGACCATATCTAGACCCACAGCTGATTGAGACATAAGGGTGGACACTCTTGGGGCTGAGAGGTTTGGTGAGGTTGGGTGAGCAAACGCAGACCCTTTAAAGTAATACTGCGTGGTACCCATCCCATGGGTCCCAAGTCTTCAGGTTCAAGGGAATCTTCCTACATCGAAAGCATGCATGAGAAATCCAGAAGATGGTACACCGTGTGATCCGGAAAGGTTTTCAAAACGCACCTCATTTCTCATCTCCTTGTGCTCGGGTTTGCCATTCCAGCCGCTTTACTAGCAATCTCCCTCCTTGGAGAATCAGCACCTTTAACCTCCTGTTCCGTACAGGTTGCAATTTGTCCTGAGGATGAACGGGAAGAGGGGGAACCAATGAGAGACTAGCTCTAGGTGTTGGGACAGGCACAGGTCACTCTATTTTCCCATCAGGAAGAAGAATTAACCACAGGCTCAGCCTGCCGCCCGGGACCAGAATAGGGCCTGAAGCAATCCTGCGCTTTTGCGGCCAGCTCCCAAGAAAGCGAGTTGAAAAATGGAGCTCAGGGGCACTGCAATTCACAAACCTGCAGATTTATAAATGATGACTCTCGTCCACAAATATGTTGAGGGAAGGCAACGAAGAGGATTTGAAAGCAAGGCAGAATTGCAGGAAACTGATTTCAGGAGGGAGATTCGAATCGCCTTAAAGCACAGGAAAAGCGGCAAAACCTCGACAATGATGCCCTTGGCCAAAAAGGGCGTATGCGTTTTTTCCTGAATATATTCAGGAAAAAACGCATACGCCCTTTTTGGCCAACCAAGCAACCTGGAAAGGCAAATCAGCGCTACAAAGAAGTCTCACTTCCCATCGGTCAAAAGGGCCATGCTGAATAAAGTGTCAAAACCAGAAATGCAAAACAGGCCATGGAGAAACGGGAGCCTGGCTACGCTGATGGGCGGCATGTAAATTGCCAACAGCCACTCTGGAGAAGTGCACGGTGTGTCCTGAAACATCGAAAAAACTCAGCTTAGGGAGCATAGGGCACTTCCACTCATGGGCGTATAAATTGGGAAAACTAAAAATCAGCAAGACACAGGCACCCCAAAGTTTAGGGCTGCTCTGTTGACAAGAACCTCCACTTCGTTACACCTTAAATATCCCAGGAAAGAGAAAAATGGATAAAGAAGTTGTGGTCCTTATGTACAATGGAATATCACTCAGCCATGAAATCAACTTCATAAGGCTAGTAGCAGCAAGATGAGTGGATTTAGGTAGGACGATTCTAAGTGAAATAAGTCACACAGAAAAAGATACTTATCATAAGATATCACTTATAGAGGGAATATAAAAACCGCTACCCTTGAACTGAATTACAAATCAGAGCAGGGTAACACGTTTAGAAAACACACTATGGCTGCTTAACGGGAAAGGTGAGGTGGGGTGATGCATAAAACAAGGGTTTCAAATTAGCTCAGATACCGTTCCATAAACCCAATGGGTAATAGACAAGACCTACTCCTTGCTCAGTGAATTGGACTCAATACCCCCTATTCACCACCCAAGAATATATCTGACTAGTAAGAATCTTAAAACCTATGCATTGATACCTCTCTGTAAGTGAGTGAAGTGGGTGTAAAGCGGCAAAAACACAGCAGTGAAAAGCAGGTAAACCCCATTATAAAAATCAATTACTTTTAAAAACCCGTGAAACAAAGACAGTGAAAGAGAGAGAAATTCTTAAAAAATTCGTTCAGGGGCTGTGATGCCACGTGGATTGACCATATCTAGACCCACAGCTGATTGAGACATAAGGGTGGACACTCTTGGGGCTGAGAGGTTTGGTGAGGTTGGGTGAGCAAACGCAGACCCTTTAAAGTAATACTGCGTGGTACCCATCCCATGGGTCCCAAATCTCCAGGTTCAAGGGAATCTTCCTACATCGAAAGCATGCATGAGAAACCCAGAAGATGGTACACCGTGTGATCCGGAAAGGTTTTCAAAACGCACCTCATTTCTCATCTCCTTGTGCTCGTGTTTGCCATTCCAGCCGCTTTACTAGCAATCTCCCTCCTTGGAGAATCAGCACCTTTAACCTCCTGTTCCGTACAGGTTGCAATTTGTCCTGAGGATGAACGGGAAGAGGGGGAACCAATGAGAGACTAGCTCTAGGTGTTGGGACAGGCACAGGTCACTCTATTTTCCCATCAGGAAGAAGAATTAACCACAGGCTCAGCCTGCCGCCCGGGACCAGAATAGGGCCTGAAGCAATCCTGCGCTTTTGCGGCCAGCTCCCAAGAAAGCGAGTTGAAAAATGGAGCTCAGGGGCACTGCAATTCACAAACCTGCAGATTTATAAATGATGACTCTCCTCCACAAATATGTTGAGGGAAGGCAACGAAGAGGATTTGAAAGCAAGGCAGAATTGCAGGAAACTGATTTCAGGAGGGAGATTCGAATCGCCTTAAAGCACAGGAAAAGCGGCAAAACCTCGACAATGATGCCCTTGCCCAAAAAGGGCGTATGCGTTTTTTCCTGAATATATTCAGGAAAAAACGCATACGCCCTTTTTGGCCAACCAAGCAACCTGGAAAGTCAAATCAGCGCTACAAAGAAGTCTCGCTTCCCATCGGTCAAAAGGGCCATGCTGAATAAAGTGTCAAAACCAGAAATGCAAAACAGGCCATGGAGAAACGGGAGCCTGGCTACGCTGATGGGCGGCATGTAAATTGCCAACAGCCACTCTGGAGAAGTGCACGGTGTGTCCTGAAACATCGAAAAAACTCAGCTTAGGGAGCATAGGGCACTTCCACTCATGGGCGTATAAATTGGGAAAACTAAAAATCAGCAAGACACAGGCACCCCAAAGTTTAGGGCTGCTCTGTTGACAAGAACCTCCACTTCGTTACACCTTAAATATCCCAGGAAAGAGAAAAATGGATAAAGAAGTTGTGGTCCTTATGTACAATGGAATATCACTCAGCCATGAAATCAACTTCATAAGGCTAGTAGCAGCAAGATGAGTGGATTTAGGTAGGACGATTCTAAGTGAAATAAGTCACACAGAAAAAGATACTTATCATAAGATATCACTTATAGAGGGAATATAAAAACCGCTACCCTTGAACTGAATTACAAATCAGAGCAGGGTAACACGTTTAGAAAACACACTATGGCTGCTTAACGGGAAAGGTGAGGTGGGGTGATGCATAAAACAAGGGTTTCAAATTAGCTCAGATACCGTTCCATAAACCCAATAGGTAATAGACAAGACCTACTCCTTGCTCAGTGAATTGGACTCAACACCCCCTATTCACCGCCCAAGAATATATCTGACTAGTAAGAATCTTAAAACCTATGCATTGATATCTCTCTGTAAGTGAGTCCAGTGGGTGTAAAGCGGCAAAAACACAGCAGTGAAAAGCAGGTAAACCCCATTATAAAAATCAATTACTTTTAAAAACCCGTGAAACAAAGACAGTGAAAGAGAGAGAAATTCTTACAAAATTCGTTCAGGGGCTGTGATGCCACCTGGATTGACCATATCTAGACCCACAGCTGATTGAGACATAAGGGTGGACACTCTTGGGGCTGAGAGGTTTGGTGAGGTTGGGTGAGCAAACGCAGACCCTTTAAAGTAATACTGCGTGGTACCCATCCCATGGGTCCCAAGTCTTCAGGTTCAAGGGAATCTTCCTACATCGAAAGCATGCATGAGAAATCCAGAAGATGGTACACCGTGTGATCCGGAAAGGTTTTCAAAACGCACCTCATTTCTCATCTCCCTGTGCTCGGGTTTGCCATTCCAGCCGCTTTACTAGCAATCTCCCTCCTTGGAGAATCAGCACCTTTAACCTCCTGTTCCGTACAGGTTGCAATTTGTCCTGAGGATGAACGGGAAGAGGGGGAACCAATGAGAGACCAGCTCTAGGTGTTGGGACAGGCACAGGTCACTCTATTTTCCCATTAGGAAGAAGAATTAACCACAGGCTCAGCCTGCCGCCCGGGACCAGAATAGGGCAGGAAGCAATCCTGCGCTTTTGCGGCCAGCTCCCAAGAAAGCGAGTTAAAAAATGGAGCTCAGGGGCACTGCAATTCACAAACCTGCAGACTTATAAATGATGACTCTCGTCCACAAATATATTGAGGGAAGACAACGAAGAGGATTGGAAAGCAAGGCAAAATTGCAGGAAACAGATTTCAGGAGGGAGATTCGAATCGCCTTTAAAGCACAGGAAAAGCGGCAAAACCTCGACAATGATGCCCTTGGCCAAAAAGGGCGTATGCGTTTTTTCCTGAATATATTCAGGAAAAAACGCATACGCCCTTTTTGGCCAACCAAGCAACCTGGAAAGGCAAATCAGCGCTACAAAGAAGTCTCACTTCCCATCGGTCAAAAGGGCCATGCTGAATAAAGTGTCAAAACCAGAAATGCAAAACAGGCCATGGAGAAACGGGAGCCTGGCTACGCTGATGGGCGGCATGTAAATTGCCAACAGCCACTCTGGAGAAGTGCACGGTGTGTCCTGAAACATCGAAAAAACTCAGCTTAGGGAGCATAGGGCACTTCCACTCATGGGCGTATAAATTGGGAAAACTAAAAATCAGCAAGACACAGGCACCCCAAAGTTTAGGGCTGCTCTGTTGACAAGAACCTCCACTTCGTTACACCTTAAATATCCCAGGAAAGAGAAAAATGGATAAAGAAGTTGTGGTCCTTATGTACAATGGAATATCACTCAGCCATGAAATCAACTTCATAAGGCTAGTAGCAGCAAGATGAGTGGATTTAGGTAGGACGATTCTAAGTGAAATAAGTCACACAGAAAAAGATACTTATCATAAGATATCACTTATAGAGGGAATATAAAAACCGCTACCCTTGAACTGAATTACAAATCAGAGCAGGGTAATACGTTTAGAAAACACACTATGGCTGCTTAACGGGAAAGGTGAGGTGGGGTGATGCATAAAACAAGGGTTTCAAATTAGCTCAGATACCGTTCCATAAACCCAATGGGTAATAGACAAGACCTACTCCTTGCTCAGTGAATTGGACTCAATACCCCCTATTCACCACCCAAGAATATATCTGACTAGTAAGAATCTTAAAACCTATGCATTGATACCTCTCTGTAAGTGAGTGAAGTGGGTGTAAAGCGGCAAAAACACAGCAGTGAAAAGCAGGTAAACCCCATTATAAAAATCAATTACTTTTAAAAACCCGTGAAACAAAGACAGTGAAAGAGAGAGAAATTCTTAAAAAATTCGTTCAGGGGCTGTGATGCCACGTGGATTGACCATATCTAGACCCACAGCTGATTGAGACATAAGGGTGGACACTCTTGGGGCTGAGAGGTTTGGTGAGGTTGGGTGAGCAAACGCAGACCCTTTAAAGTAATACTGCGTGGTACCCATCCCATGGGTCCCAAATCTCCAGGTTCAAGGGAATCTTCCTACATCGAAAGCATGCATGAGAAATCCAGAAGATGGTACACCGTGTGATCCGGAAAGGTTTTCAAAACGCACCTCATTTCTCATCTCCTTGTGCTCGTGTTTGCCATTCCAGCCGCTTTACTAGCAATCTCCCTCCTTGGAGAATCAGCACCTTTAACCTCCTGTTCCGTACAGGTTGCAATTTGTCCTGAGGATGAACGGGAAGAGGGGGAACCAATGAGAGACTAGCTCTAGGTGTTGGGACAGGCACAGGTCACTCTATTTTCCCATCAGGAAGAAGAATTAACCACAGGCTCAGCCTGCCGCCCGGGACCAGAATAGGGCCTGAAGCAATCCTGCGCTTTTGCGGCCAGCTCCCAAGAAAGCGAGTTGAAAAATGGAGCTCAGGGGCACTGCAATTCACAGACCTGCAGATTTATAAATGATGACTCTCCTCCACAAATATGTTGAGGGAAGGCAACGAAGAGGATTTGAAAGCAAGGCAGAATTGCAGGAAACTGATTTCAGGAGGGAGATTCGAATCGCCTTAAAGCACAGGAAAAGCGGCAAAACCTCGACAATGATGCCCTTGGCCAAAAAGGGCGTATGCGTTTTTTCCTGAATATATTCAGGAAAAAACGCATACGCCCTTTTTGGCCAACCAAGCAACCTGGAAAGGCAAATCAGCGCTACAAAGAAGTCTCACTTCCCATCGGTCAAAAGGGCCATGCTGAATAAAGTGTCAAAACCAGAAATGCAAAACAGGCCATGGAGAAACGGGAGCCTGGCTACGCTGATGGGCGGCATGTAAATTGCCAACAGCCACTCTGGAGAAGTGCACGGTGTGTCCTGAAACATCGAAAAAACTCAGCTTAGGGAGCATAGGGCACTTCCACTCATGGGCGTATAAATTGGGAAAACTAAAAATCAGCAAGACACAGGCACCCCAAAGTTTAGGGCTGCTCTGTTGACAAGAACCTCCACTTCGTTACACCTTAAATATCCCAGGAAAGAGAAAAATGGATAAAGAAGTTGTGGTCCTTATGTACAATGGAATATCACTCAGCCATGAAATCAACTTCATAAGGCTAGTAGCAGCAAGATGAGTGGATTTAGGTAGGACGATTCTAAGTGAAATAAGTCACACAGAAAAAGATACTTATCATAAGATATCACTTATAGAGGGAATATAAAAACCGCTACCCTTGAACTGAATTACAAATCAGAGCAGGGTAACACGTTTAGAAAACACACTATGGCTGCTTAACGGGAAAGGTGAGGTGGGGTGATGCATAAAACAAGGGTTTCAAATTAGCTCAGATACCGTTCCATAAACCCAATAGGTAATAGACAAGACCTACTCCTTGCTCAGTGAATTGGACTCAACACCCCCTATTCACCGCCCAAGAATATATCTGACTAGTAAGAATCTTAAAACCTATGCATTGATATCTCTCTGTAAGTGAGTCCAGTGGGTGTAAAGCGGCAAAAACACAGCAGTGAAAAGCAGGTAAACCCCATTATAAAAATCAATTACTTTTAAAAACCCGTGAAACAAAGACAGTGAAAGAGAGAGAAATTTTTACAAAATTCGTTCAGGGGCTGTGATGCCACCTGGATTGACCATATCTAGACCCACAGCTGATTGAGACATAAGGGTGGACACTCTTGGGGCTGAGAGGTTTGGTGAGGTTGGGTGAGCAAACGCAGACCCTTTAAAGTAATACTGCGTGGTACCCATCCCATGGGTCCCAAGTCTTCAGGTTCAAGGGAATCTTCCTACATCGAAAGCATGCATGAGAAATCCAGAAGATGGTACACCGTGTGATCCGGAAAGATTTTCAAAACGCACCTCATTTCTCATCTCCTTGTGCTCGGGTTTGCCATTCCAGCCGCTTTACTAGCAATCTCCCTCCTTGGAGAATCAGCACCTTTAACCTCCTGTTCCGTACAGGTTGCAATTTGTCCTGAGGATGAACGGGAAGAGGGGGAACCAATGAGAGACCAGCTCTAGGTGTTGGGACAGGCACAGGTCACTCTATTTTCCCATTAGGAAGAAGAATTAACCACAGGCTCAGCCTGCCGCCCGGGACCAGAATAGGGCAGGAAGCAATCCTGCGCTTTTGCGGCCAGCTCCCAAGAAAGCGAGTTAAAAAATGGAGCTCAGGGGCACTGCAATTCACAAACCTGCAGACTTATAAATGATGACTCTCGTCCACAAATATATTGAGGGAAGGCAACGAAGAGGATTGGAAAGCAAGGCAGAATTGCAGGAAACAGATTTCAGGAGGGAGATTCGAATCGCCTTTAAAGCACAGGAAAAGCGGCAAAACCTCGACAATGATGCCCTTGGCCAAAAAGGGCGTATGCGTTTTTTCCTGAATATATTCAGGAAAAAACGCATACGCCCTTTTTGGCCAACCAAGCAACCTGGAAAGGCAAATCAGCGCTACAAAGAAGTCTCACTTCCCATCGGTCAAAAGGGCCATGCTGAATAAAGTGTCAAAACCAGAAATGCAAAACAGGCCATGGAGAAACGGGAGCCTGGCTACGCTGATGGGCGGCATGTAAATTGCCAACAGCCACTCTGGAGAAGTGCACGGTGTGTCCTGAAACATCGAAAAAACTCAGCTTAGGGAGCATAGGGCACTTCCACTCATGGGCGTATAAATTGGGAAAACTAAAAATCAGCAAGACACAGGCACCCCAAAGTTTAGGGCTGCTCTGTTGACAAGAACCTCCACTTCGTTACACCTTAAATATCCCAGGAAAGAGAAAAATGGATAAAGAAGTTGTGGTCCTTATGTACAATGGAATATCACTCAGCCATGAAATCAACTTCATAAGGCTAGTAGCAGCAAGATGAGTGGATTTAGGTAGGACGATTCTAAGTGAAATAAGTCACACAGAAAAAGATACTTATCATAAGATATCACTTATAGAGGGAATATAAAAACCGCTACCCTTGAACTGAATTACAAATCAGAGCAGGGTAACACGTTTAGAAAACACACTATGGCTGCTTAACGGGAAAGGTGAGGTGGGGTGATGCATAAAACAAGGGTTTCAAATTAGCTCAGATACCGTTCCATAAACCCAATGGGTAATAGACAAGACCTACTCCTTGCTCAGTGAATTGGACTCAATACCCCCTATTCACCACCCAAGAATATATCTGACTAGTAAGAATCTTAAAACCTATGCATTGATACCTCTCTGTAAGTGAGTGAAGTGGGTGTAAAGCGGCAAAAACACAGCAGTGAAAAGCAGGTAAACCCCATTATAAAAATCAATTACTTTTAAAAACCCGTGAAACAAAGACAGTGAAAGAGAGAGAAATTCTTAAAAAATTCGTTCAGGGGCTGTGATGCCACGTGGATTGACCATATCTAGACCCACAGCTGATTGAGACATAAGGGTGGACACTCTTGGGGCTGAGAGGTTTGGTGAGGTTGGGTGAGCAAACGCAGACCCTTTAAAGTAATACTGCGTGGTACCCATCCCATGGGTCCCAAATCTCCAGGTTCAAGGGAATCTTCCTACATCGAAAGCATGCATGAGAAACCCAGAAGATGGTACACCGTGTGATCCGGAAAGGTTTTCAAAACGCACCTCATTTCTCATCTCCTTGTGCTCGTGTTTGCCATTCCAGCCGCTTTACTAGCAATCTCCCTCCTTGGAGAATCAGCACCTTTAACCTCCTGTTCCGTACAGGTTGCAATTTGTCCTGAGGATGAACGGGAAGAGGGGGAACCAATGAGAGACTAGCTCTAGGTGTTGGGACAGGCACAGGTCACTCTATTTTCCCATCAGGAAGAAGAATTAACCACAGGCTCAGCCTGCCGCCCGGGACCAGAATAGGGCCTGAAGCAATCCTGCGCTTTTGCGGCCAGCTCCCAAGAAAGCGAGTTGAAAAATGGAGCTCAGGGGCACTGCAATTCACAAACCTGCAGACTTATAAATGATGACTCTCGTCCACAAATATATTGAGGGAAGGCAACGAAGAGGATTTGAAAGCAAGGCAGAATTGCAGGAATCAGATTTCAGGAGGGAGATTCGAATCGCCTTTAAAGCACAGCAAAAGTGGCAAAACCTCGACAATGATGACCTTGGCCAAAAAGGGCGTATGCGTTTTTTCCTGAATATATTCAGGAAAAAACGCATACGCCCTTTTTGGCCAACCAAGCAACCTGGAAAGGCAAATCAGCGCTACAAAGAAGTCTCGCTTCCCATCGGTCAAAAGGGCCATGCTGAATAAAGTGTCAAAACCAGAAATGCAAGACAGCCAATTGAGAAACGGGAGCCTGGCTACGCTGATGGGAGGGATGTAAATTGCCAACAGCCACTCTGGAGAAGTCCACGGTGTGTCCTGAAACATCTAAAAAACTCAGCTTAGGGAGCATAGGGCACTTCCACTCATGGGCGTATAAATTGGGAAAACTAAAAATCAGCAAGACACAGGCACCCCAAAGTTTAGGGCTGCTCTGTTGACAAGACCCTCCACTTCGTTACACCTTAAATATCCCAGGAAAGAGAAAAATGGATAAAGAAGTTGTGGTCCTTATGTACAATGGAATATCACTCATCCATGAAATCAACGTCATAAGGCTAGTAGCAGCAAGATGAGTGGATTTAGGTAGGACGATTCTAAGTGAAATAAGTCACACAGAAAAAGATACTTATCATAAGATATCACTTATAGAGGGAATATAAAAACCGCTACCCTTGAACTGAATTACAAATCAGAGCAGGGTCACACGTTTAGAAAACACACTATGGCTGCTTAAAGGGAAAGGTGAGGTGGGGTGATGCATAAAACAAGGGTTTCAAATTAGCTCAGATACCGTTCCATAAACCCAATAGGTAATAGACAAGACCTACTCCTTGCTCAGTGAATTGGACTCAACACCCCCTATTCACCGCCCAAGAATATACCTGACTAGTAAGAATCTTAAAACCTATGCATTGATATCTCTCTCTAAGTGAGTCAAGTGGGTGTAAAGCGGCAAAAACACAGCAGTGAAAAGCAGGTAAACCCCATTATAAAAATCAATTACTTTTAAAAACCCGTGAAACAAAGACAGTGAAAGAGAGAGAAATTATTACAAAATTCGTTCAGGTGCTGTGATGCCACCTGGATTGACCATATCTAGACCCACAGCTGATTGAGACATAAGGGTGGACACTCTTGGGGCTGAGAGTTTTGGTGAGGTTGGGTGAGCAAACGCAGACCCTTTAAAGTAATACTGCGTGGTACCTATCCCATGGGTCCCAAATCTCCAGGTTCAAGGGAATCTTCCTACATCGAAAACATGCATGAGAAACTCAGAAGATGGTACACCGTGTGATCGGGAAAGGTTTCTAAAACGCACCACATTTCTGATCTCCTTGTGCTCGGGTTCGCCTTTCCAGCCGCTTTACTAGCAATCTCCCTCCTTGGAGAATCAGCACTTTTAACCTCCTGTTCCGTACAGGTTGCAATTTGTCCTGAGGATGAACGGGAAGAGGGGGAACCAATGAGAGACTAGCTCTAGGTGTTGGGACAGGCACAGGTCTTTCTATTTTCCCATCAGGAAGAAGAATTAACCAGAGGCTCAGCCTGCCGCCCGGGACCAGAATAGGGCCTGAAGCAATCCTGCGCTTTTGCGGGCAGCTCCCAAGAAAGCGAGTTGAAAAATGGAGCTCAGGGGCACTGCAATTCACAAATCTGCAGACTTATAAATGATGACTCTCGTCCACAAATATATTGAGGGAAGGCAACGAAGAGGATTGGAAAGCAAGGCAGAATTGCAGGAAACAGATTTCAGGAGGGAGATTCGAATCGCCTTTAAAGCACAGGAAAAGCGGCAAAACCTCGACAATGATGCCCTTGGCCAAAAAGGGCGTATGCGTTTTTTCCTGACTATATTCAGGAAAAAACGCATACGCCCTTTTTGGCCCACCAAGCAACCTGGAAAGGCAAATCAGCGCTACAAAGAAGTCTCGCTTCCCATCGGTCAAAAGGGCCATGCTGAATAAAGTGTCAAAACCAGAAATGCAGGACAGGACATGGAGAAACCGGAGCCTGGCTACGCTGATGGGCGGGATGTAAATTGCCAACAGCCACTCTGGAGAAGTGCACGGTGTGTCCTGAAACATCTAAAAAACTCAGCTTAGGGAGCATAGGGCACTTCCACTCATGGGCGTATAAATTCGGAAAACTAAAAATCAGCAAGACACAGGCACCCCAAAGTTTAGGGCTGCTCTGTTGACAAGAACCTCCACTTCGTTACACCTTAAATATTCCAGGAAAGAGAAAAATGGATAAAGAAGTTGTGGTCCTTATGTACAATGGAATATCACTCAGCCATGAAATCAACGTCATAAGGCTAGTAGCAGCATGATGAGTGGATTTAGGTACGACGATTCTAAGTGAAATAAGTCACACAGAAAAAGACACTTATCATAAGATATCACTTATAGAGGGAATGTAAAAACCGCTACCCTTGAACTGAATTACAAAACAGAATAGAGTCACACGTTTAGAAAACACACTATGGCTGCTTAACGGGAAAGGTGAGGCGGGGTGATGCTAAAACAAGGGATTCAAATTAGCTCAGATACCGTTCCATAAACCCAATATGTAATAGACAAGACCTACTCCTTGCTCAATGAATTGGACTCAACACCCCGTATTCACCGCCCAAGAATATATCTGACTAGTAAGAATCTTAAAACCTATGTATTGATAACTCTCTGTAAGTGAGTCAAGTGGGTGTAAAGCGGCAGAATCACAGCAGTGAAAAGCTGCTAAACCCCATTATAAAAATCAATTACTTTTAAAAACCCGTGAAACAAAGACAGTGAAAGAGAGAGAAATTCTTACAAAATTCGTTCAGGGGCTGTGATGCCACCTGGATTTACGATATCTAGACCCACAGCTGATTGAGTCATAAGGGTGGATACTCTTGGGGCTGAGAGGTTTGGTGAGGTTGGGTGAGCAAACGCAGACCCTTTAAAGTAATACTGCGTGTACCCATCCCATTGGTCCCAAATCTCCAGGTTCAAGGGCATCTTCCTCCATCGAAAACATGCATGAGAAACCCAGAAGATGGTACACCGTGTGATCGGGAAAGGTTTCCAAAACGCATCTCATTTCTCATCTCCTTGTGCTCGAGTTCGCCATTCCAGCTGCTTTACTAGCAATCTCCCTTCTTGGAGAATCAGCACCTTTAACCTCCTGTTCCGTACAGGTTGCAATTTGTCCTGAGGATGAACGGGAAGAGGGGGAACCAATGAGAGACTAGCTCTAGGTGTTGGGACAGGCACAGGTCACTCTATTTTCCCATCAGGAAGAAGAATTAACCACAGGCTCAGCCTGCCGCCCGGGACCAGAATAGGGCCTGAAGCAATCCTGCGCTTTTGCGGCCAGCTCCCAAGAAAGCGAGTTGAAAAATGGAGCTCAGGGGCACTGCAATTCACAAACCTGCAGACTTATAAATGATGACTCTCGTCCACAAATATATTGAGGGAAAGCAACGAAGACGATTTGAAAGCAAGGCAGAATTGCAGGAAACAGATTTCAGGAGGGAGATTCGAATCGCCTTTAAAGCACAGGAAAAGCGGCAAAACCTCGACAATGATGCCCTTGGCCAAAAAGGGCGTATGCGTTTTTTCCTGAATATATTCAGGAAAAAACGCATACGCCCTTTTTGGCCAACCAAGCAACCTGGAAAGGCAAATCAGCGCTACAAAGAAGTCTCGCTTCCCATCGGTCAAAAGGGCCATGCTGAATAAAGTGTCAAATCCAGAAATGCAAGACAGGCCATGGAGAAACGGGAGCCTGGCTACGCTGATGGGCGGGATGTAAATTGCCAACAGCCACTCTGGAGAAGTGCACGGTGTGTCCTGAAACATCGAAAAAAATCAGCTTAGGGAGCATAGGGCACTTCCACTCATGGGCGAATAAATTGGGAAAACTAAAAAATCAGCAAGACACAGGCACCCCAAAGTTTAGGGCTGCTCTGTTGAGAAGAACCTCCACTTCGTTACACCTTAAATATCCCAGGAAAGAGAAAAATGGATAAAGAAGTTGTGGTCCTTATGTACAATGGAATATCACTCAGCCATGAAATCAACGTCATAAGGCTAGTAGCAGCATGATGAGTGGATTTAGGTACCACGATTCTAAGTGAAATAAGTCACACAGAAAAAGACACTTATCATAAGATATCACTTATAGAAGGAATGTAAAAACCGCTACCCTTGAACTGAATTACAAAACAGAGTAGAGTCACATGTTTAGAAAACACACTATGGCTGCTTAACGGGAAAGGTGAGGCGGGGTGATGCTAAAACAAGGGATTCAAATTAGCTCAGATACCGTTCCATAAACCCAATATGTAATAGACAAGACCTACACCTTGCTCAATGAATTGGACTCAACACCCCCTATTCACAGCCCAAGAACATATCTGACTAGTAAGAATTTTAAAACCTATGTATTGATAACTCTCTGTAAGTGAGTCAAGTGGGTGTAAAGCGGCAGAAACACAGCAGTGACAAGCTGCTAAACCCCATTATAAAAATCAATTACTTTTAAAAACCCGTGAAACAAAGACAGTGAAAGAGAGAGAAATTCTTACAAAGTTCGCTCAGGGGTTGTGATGCCACCTGATTGACGATATCTAGACCCACAGCTGATTGAGACATAAGGGTGGATACTCTTGGGGCTGAGAGGTTTGGTGAGGTTGGGTGAGCAAACGCAGACCCTTTAAAGTAATACTGCGTGGTACCCATCCCATGGGTGCCAAATCTCCAGGTTCAAGGGCATCTTCCTCCATCGAAAACATGCATGAGAAATCCAGAAGATGGTACACCGTGTGATCGGGAAAGGTTTCCAAAACGCACCTCATTTCTCATCTCCTTGTGCTCGGGTTCGCCATTCCAGCTGCTTTACTAGCAATCTCCCTCCTTGGAGAATCAGCACCTTTAACCTCCTGTTCCGTACAGGTTGCAATTTGTCCTGAGGATGAACGGGAAGAGGGGGAACCAATGAGAGACTAGCTCTAGGTGTTGGGACAGGCACAGGTCACTCTATTTTCCCATCAGGAAGAAGAATTAACCACAGGCTCAGCCTGCCGCCCGGGACAAGAATAGGGCCTGAAGCAATCCTGCGCTTTTGCGGCCAGCTCCCAAGAAAGCGAGTTGAAAAATGGAGCTCAAGGGCACTGCAATTCACAAACCTGCAGACTTATAAATGATGACTCTCGTCCACAAATATATTGAGGGAAGGCAACGAAGAGGATTTGAAAGCAAGGCAGAATTGCAGGAAACAGATTTCAGGAGGGAGATTCGAATCGCCTTTAAAGCACAGGAAAAGCGGCAAAACCTCGACAATGATGCCCTTGGCCAAAATGGGCATATGCGTTTTTTCCTGAATATATTCAGGAAAAAACGCATACGCACATTTTGGCCAACCAAGCAACCTGGAAAGGCAAATCAGCGCTACAAAGAAGTCTCGCTTCCCATCGGTCAAAAGGGCCATGCTGAATAAAGTGTCAAAACCAGAAATGCAAGACAGCCCATGGAGAAACGGGAGCCTGGCTACGCTGATGGGCGGGATGTAAATTGCCAACAGCCACTCTGGAGAAGTACACGGTGTGTCCTGAAACATCTAAAAAAATCAGCTTAGGGAGCATAGGGCACTTCCACTCATGGGCGTATAAATTGGGAAAACTAAAAATCAGCAAGACACAGGCACCCCAAAGTTTAGGGCTGCTCTGTTGACAAGAACCTCCACCTCGTTACACCTTAAATGTCCCAGAAAAGAGAAAAATGGATAAAGAAGTTGTTATCCTTATGTACAATGGAATATCACTCATCCATGAAATCAACGTCATAAGGCTAGTAGCAGCAAGATGAGTGGATTTAGGTAGGACGATTCTAAGTGAAATAAGTCACACAGAAAAAGATACTTATCATAAGATATCACTTATAGAGGGAATATAAAAACCGCTACCCTTGAACTGAATTACAAATCAGAGCAGGGTCACACGTTTAGAAAACACACTATGGCTGCTTAAAGGGAAAGGTGAGGTGGGGTGATGCATAAAACAAGGGTTTCAAATTAGCTCAGATACCGTTCCATAAACCCAATAGGTAATAGACAAGACCTACTCCTTGCTCAGTGAATTGGACTCAACACCCCCTATTCACCGCCCAAGAATATACCTGACTAGTAAGAATCTTAAAACCTATGCATTGATATCTCTCTCTAAGTGAGTCAAGTGGGTGTAAAGCGGCAAAAACACAGCAGTGAAAAGCAGGTAAACCCCATTATAAAAATCAATTACTTTTAAAAACCCGTGAAACAAAGACAGTGAAAGAGAGAGAAATTATTACAAAATTCGTTCAGGGGCTGTGATGCCACCTGGATTGACCATATCTAGACCCACAGCTGATTGAGACATAAGGGTGGACACTCTTGGGGCTGAGAGTTTTGGTGAGGTTGGGTGAGCAAACGCAGACCCTTTAAAGTAATACTGCGTGGTACCTATCCCATGGGTCCCAAATCTCCAGGTTCAAGGGAATCTTCCTACATCGAAAACATGCATGAGAAACTCAGAAGATGGTACACCGTGTGATCGGGAAAGGTTTCTAAAACGCACCACATTTCTGATCTCCTTGTGCTCGGGTTCGCCTTTCCAGCCGCTTTACTAGCAATCTCCCTCCTTGGAGAATCACCACTTTTAACCTCCTGTTCCGTACAGGTTGCAATTTGTCCTGAGGATGAACGGGAAGAGGGGGAACCAATGAGAGACTAGCTCTAGGTGTTGGGACAGGCACAGGTCTTTCTATTTTCCCATCAGGAAGAAGAATTAACCAGAGGCTCAGCCTGCCGCCCGGGACCAGAATAGGGCCTGAAGCAATCCTGCGCTTTTGCGGGCAGCTCCCAAGAAAGCGAGTTGAAAAATGGAGCTCAGGGGCACTGCAATTCACAAATCTGCAGACTTATAAATGATGACTCTCGTCCACAAATATATTGAGGGAAGGCAACGAAGAGGATTGGAAAGCAAGGCAGAATTGCAGGAAACAGATTTCAGGAGGGAGATTCGAATCGCCTTTAAAGCACAGGAAAAGCGGCAAAACCTCGACAATGATGCCCTTGGCCAAAAAGGGCGTATGCGTTTTTTCCTGACTATATTCAGGAAAAAACGCATACGCCCTTTTTGGCCCACCAAGCAACCTGGAAAGGCAAATCAGCGCTACAAAGAAGTCTCGCTTCCCATCGGTCAAAAGGGCCATGCTGAATAAAGTGTCAAAACCAGAAATGCAGGACAGGACATGGAGAAACCGGAGCCTGGCTACGCTGATGGGCGGGATGTAAATTGCCAACAGCCACTCTGGAGAAGTGCACGGTGTGTCCTGAAACATCTAAAAAACTCAGCTTAGGGAGCATAGGGCACTTCCACTCATGGGCGTATAAATTCGGAAAACTAAAAATCAGCAAGACACAGGCACCCCAAAGTTTAGGGCTGCTCTGTTGACAAGAACCTCCACTTCGTTACACCTTAAATATTCCAGGAAAGAGAAAAATGGATAAAGAAGTTGTGGTCCTTATGTACAATGGAATATCACTCAGCCATGAAATCAACGTCATAAGGCTAGTAGCAGCATGATGAGTGGATTTAGGTACGACGATTCTAAGTGAAATAAGTCACACAGAAAAAGACACTTATCATAAGATATCACTTATAGAGGGAATGTAAAAACCGCTACCCTTGAACTGAATTACAAAACAGAATAGAGTCACACGTTTAGAAAACACACTATGGCTGCTTAACGGGAAAGGTGAGGCGGGGTGATGCTAAAACAAGGGATTCAAATTAGCTCAGATACCGTTCCATAAACCCAATATGTAATAGACAAGACCTACTCCTTGCTCAATGAATTGGACTCAACACCCCGTATTCACCGCCCAAGAATATATCTGACTAGTAAGAATCTTAAAACCTATGTATTGATAACTCTCTGTAAGTGAGTCAAGTGGGTGTAAAGCGGCAGAATCACAGCAGTGAAAAGCTGCTAAACCCCATTATAAAAATCAATTACTTTTAAAAACCCGTGAAACAAAGACAGTGAAAGAGAGAGAAATTCTTACAAAATTCGTTCAGGGGCTGTGATGCCACCTGGATTTACGATATCTAGACCCACAGCTGATTGAGTCATAAGGGTGGATACTCTTGGGGCTGAGAGGTTTGGTGAGGTTGGGTGAGCAAACGCAGACCCTTTAAAGTAATACTGCGTGTACCCATCCCATTGGTCCCAAATCTCCAGGTTCAAGGGCATCTTCCTCCATCGAAAACATGCATGAGAAACCCAGAAGATGGTACACCGTGTGATCGGGAAAGGTTTCCAAAACGCATCTCATTTCTCATCTCCTTGTGCTCGAGTTCGCCATTCCAGCTGCTTTACTAGCAATCTCCCTTCTTGGAGAATCAGCACCTTTAACCTCCTGTTCCGTACAGGTTGCAATTTGTCCTGAGGATGAACGGGAAGAGGGGGAACCAATGAGAGACTAGCTCTAGGTGTTGGGACAGGCACAGGTCACTCTATTTTCCCATCAGGAAGAAGAATTAACCACAGGCTCAGCCTGCCGCCCGGGACCAGAATAGGGCCTGAAGCAATCCTGCGCTTTTGCGGCCAGCTCCCAAGAAAGCGAGTTGAAAAATGGAGCTCAGGGGCACTGCAATTCACAAACCTGCAGACTTATAAATGATGACTCTCGTCCACAAATATATTGAGGGAAAGCAACGAAGACGATTTGAAAGCAAGGCAGAATTGCAGGAAACAGATTTCAGGAGGGAGATTCGAATCGCCTTTAAAGCACAGGAAAAGCGGCAAAACCTCGACAATGATGCCCTTGGCCAAAAAGGGCGTATGCGTTTTTTCCTGAATATATTCAGGAAAAAACGCATACGCCCTTTTTGGCCAACCAAGCAACCTGGAAAGGCAAATCAGCGCTACAAAGAAGTCTCGCTTCCCATCGGTCAAAAGGGCCATGCTGAATAAAGTGTCAAATCCAGAAATGCAAGACAGGCCATGGAGAAACGGGAGCCTGGCTACGCTGATGGGCGGGATGTAAATTGCCAACAGCCACTCTGGAGAAGTGCACGGTGTGTCCTGAAACATCGAAAAAAATCAGCTTAGGGAGCATAGGGCACTTCCACTCATGGGCGAATAAATTGGGAAAACTAAAAAATCAGCAAGACACAGGCACCCCAAAGTTTAGGGCTGCTCTGTTGAGAAGAACCTCCACTTCGTTACACCTTAAATATCCCAGGAAAGAGAAAAATGGATAAAGAAGTTGTGGTCCTTATGTACAATGGAATATCACTCAGCCATGAAATCAACGTCATAAGGCTAGTAGCAGCATGATGAGTGGATTTAGGTACCACGATTCTAAGTGAAATAAGTCACACAGAAAAAGACACTTATCATAAGATATCACTTATAGAAGGAATGTAAAAACCGCTACCCTTGAACTGAATTACAAAACAGAGTAGAGTCACATGTTTAGAAAACACACTATGGCTGCTTAACGGGAAAGGTGAGGCGGGGTGATGCTAAAACAAGGGATTCAAATTAGCTCAGATACCGTTCCATAAACCCAATATGTAATAGACAAGACCTACACCTTGCTCAATGAATTGGACTCAACACCCCCTATTCACCGCCCAAGAACATATCTGACTAGTAAGAATTTTAAAACCTATGTATTGATAACTCTCTGTAAGTGAGTCAAGTGGGTGTAAAGCGGCAGAAACACAGCAGTGACAAGCTGCTAAACCCCATTATAAAAATCAATTACTTTTAAAAACCCGTGAAACAAAGACAGTGAAAGAGAGAGAAATTCTTACAAAGTTCGCTCAGGGGTTGTGATGCCACCTGATTGACGATATCTAGACCCACAGCTGATTGAGACATAAGGGTGGATACTCTTGGGGCTGAGAGGTTTGGTGAGGTTGGGTGAGCAAACGCAGACCCTTTAAAGTAATACTGCGTGGTACCCATCCCATGGGTGCCAAATCTCCAGGTTCAAGGGCATCTTCCTCCATCGAAAACATGCATGAGAAATCCAGAAGATGGTACACCGTGTGATCGGGAAAGGTTTCCAAAACGCACCTCATTTCTCATCTCCTTGTGCTCGGGTTCGCCATTCCAGCTGCTTTACTAGCAATCTCCCTCCTTGGAGAATCAGCACCTTTAACCTCCTGTTCCGTACAGGTTGCAATTTGTCCTGAGGATGAACGGGAAGAGGGGGAACCAATGAGAGACTAGCTCTAGGTGTTGGGACAGGCACAGGTCACTCTATTTTCCCATCAGGAAGAAGAATTAACCACAGGCTCAGCCTGCCGCCCGGGACAAGAATAGGGCCTGAAGCAATCCTGCGCTTTTGCGGCCAGCTCCCAAGAAAGCGAGTTGAAAAATGGAGCTCAAGGGCACTGCAATTCACAAACCTGCAGACTTATAAATGATGACTCTCGTCCACAAATATATTGAGGGAAGGCAACGAAGAGGATTTGAAAGCAAGGCAGAATTGCAGGAAACAGATTTCAGGAGGGAGATTCGAATCGCCTTTAAAGCACAGGAAAAGCGGCAAAACCTCGACAATGATGCCCTTGGCCAAAATGGGCATATGCGTTTTTTCCTGAATATATTCAGGAAAAAACGCATACGCACATTTTGGCCAACCAAGCAACCTGGAAAGGCAAATCAGCGCTACAAAGAAGTCTCGCTTCCCATCGGTCAAAAGGGCCATGCTGAATAAAGTGTCAAAACCAGAAATGCAAGACAGCCCATGGAGAAACGGGAGCCTGGCTACGCTGATGGGCGGGATGTAAATTGCCAACAGCCACTCTGGAGAAGTACACGGTGTGTCCTGAAACATCTAAAAAAATCAGCTTAGGGAGCATAGGGCACTTCCACTCATGGGCGTATAAATTGGGAAAACTAAAAATCAGCAAGACACAGGCACCCCAAAGTTTAGGGCTGCTCTGTTGACAAGAACCTCCACCTCGTTACACCTTAAATGTCCCAGAAAAGAGAAAAATGGATAAAGAAGTTGTTATCCTTATGTACAATGGAATATCACTCAGCCATGAAATCAACGTCATAAGGCTAGTAGCAGCAAGATGAGTGGATTTAGGTAGGACGATTCTAAGTGAAATAAGTCACACAGAAAAAGATACTTATCATAAGATATCACTTATAGAGGGAATATAAAAACCGCTACCCTTGAACTGAATTACAAATCAGAGCAGGGTCACACGTTTAGAAAACACACTATGGCTGCTTAAAGGGAAAGGTGAGGTGGGGTGATGCATAAAACAAGGGTTTCAAATTAGCTCAGATACCGTTCCATAAACCCAATAGGTAATAGACAAGACCTACTCCTTGCTCAGTGAATTGGACTCAACACCCCCTATTCACCGCCCAAGAATATACCTGACTAGTAAGAATCTTAAAACCTATGCATTGATATCTCTCTCTAAGTGAGTCAAGTGGGTGTAAAGCGGCAAAAACACAGCAGTGAAAAGCAGGTAAACCCCATTATAAAAATCAATTACTTTTAAAAACCCGTGAAACAAAGACAGTGAAAGAGAGAGAAATTATTACAAAATTCGTTCAGGGGCTGTGATGCCACCTGGATTGACCATATCTAGACCCACAGCTGATTGAGACATAAGGGTGGACACTCTTGGGGCTGAGAGTTTTGGTGAGGTTGGGTGAGCAAACGCAGACCCTTTAAAGTAATACTGCGTGGTACCTATCCCATGGGTCCCAAATCTCCAGGTTCAAGGGAATCTTCCTACATCGAAAACATGCATGAGAAACTCAGAAGATGGTACACCGTGTGATCGGGAAAGGTTTCTAAAACGCACCACATTTCTGATCTCCTTGTGCTCGGGTTCGCCTTTCCAGCCGCTTTACTAGCAATCTCCCTTCTTGGAGAATCAGCACCTTTAACCTCCTGTTCCGTACAGGTTGCAATTTGTCCTGAGGATGAACGGGAAGAGGGGGAACCAATGAGAGACTAGCTCTAGGTGTTGGGACAGGCACAGGTCACTCTATTTTCCCATCAGGAAGAAGAATTAACCACAGGCTCAGCCTGCCGCCCGGGACCAGAATAGGGCCTGAAGCAATCCTGCGATTTTGCGGCCAGCTCCCAAGAAAGCGAGTTGAAAAATGGAGCTCAGGGGCACTGCAATTCACAAACCTGCAGACTTATAAATGATGACTCTCATCCACAAATATATTGAGGGAAAGCAACGAAGACGATTTGAAAGCAAGGCAGAATTGCAGGAAACAGATTTCAGGAGGGAGATTCGAATCGCCTTTAAAGCACAGGAAAAGCGGCAAAACCTCGACAATGATGCCCTTGGCCAAAAAGGGCGTATGCGTTTTTTCCTGAATATATTCAGGAAAAAACGCATACGCCCTTTTTGGCCAACCAAGCAACCTGGAAAGGCAACTCAGCGCTACAAAGAAGTCTCGCTTCCCATCGGTCAAAAGGGCCCTGCTGAATAAAGTGTCAAAACCAGAAATGCAGGACAGGACATGGAGAAATGGGAGCCTGGCTACGCTGATGGGCGGGATGTAAATTGCCAACAGCCACTCTGGAGAAGTGCACGGTGTGTCCTGAAACATCTAAAAAACTCAGCTTAGGGAGCATAGGGCACTTCCACTCATGGGCGTATAAATTGGGAAAACTAAAAATCAGCAAGACACAGGCACCCCAAAGTTTAGGGCTGCTCTGTTGACAAGAACCTCCACCTCGATACACCTTAAATGTCCCAGAAAAGAGAAAAATGGATAAAGAAGTTGTGGTCCTTATGTACAATGGAATATCACTCATCCATGAAATCAACGTCATAAGGCTAGTAGCAGCAAGATGAGTGGATTTAGGTAGGACGATTCTAAGTGAAATAAGTCACACAGAAAAAGATACTTATCATAAGATATCACTTATAGAGGGAATATAAAAACCGCTACCCTTGAACTGAATTACAAATCAGAGCAGGGTCACACGTTTAGAAAACACAGTATGGCTGCTTAACGGGAAAGGTGCGGTGGGGTGATGCATAAAACAAGGGTTTCAAATTAGCTCACATATCGTTCCATAAACCCAATAGGTAATAGACAAGACCTACTCCTTGCTCAGTGAATTGGACTCAACACCCCCTATTCACCGCCCAAGAATATATCTGACTAGTAAGAATCTTAAAACCTATGCATTGATATCTCTCTGTAAGTGAGTCAAGTGGGTGTAATGCGGCAAAAACACAGCAGTGAAAAGCAGGTAAACCCCATTATAAAAATCAATTACTTTTAAAAACCCGTGAAACAAAGACAGTGAAAGAGAGAGAAACTCTTACAAAATTCTTTCAGGGGCTGTGATGCCACCTGGATTGACCATATCTAGACCCACAGCTGATTGAGACATAAGGGTGGACACTCTTGGGACTGAGAGTTTTGGTGAGGTTGGGTGAGCAAACGCAGACCCTTTGAAGTAATACTGCGTGGTACCCATCCCATGGGTCCCAAATCTCCAGGTTCAAGGGCATCTTCCTACATCGAAAACATGCATGAGAAACCCAGAAGATGGTACACCGTGTGATTCGGAAAGGTTTCTAAAACGAACCTCATTTCTCATCTCCTTGTGCTCGGGTTCGCTATTCCAGCCGCTTTACTAGCAATCTCCCTCTTTGGAGAATCAGCACCTTTAACCTCCTGTTCCGTACAGGTTGCAATTTGTCCTGAGGATGAACGGGAAGAGGGAGAACCAATGAGAGACTAGGTCTAGGTGTTGGGACAGGCACAGGTCACTATATTTTCCCATCAGGAAGAAGAATTAACCACAGGCTCAGCCGGCCGCCCGGGACCAGAATACGGCCTGAAGAAATCCTGCTCTTTTGCGGCCACTTCCCAAGAAAGCGAGTTGAAAAATGGAGCTCAGGGGCACTGCAATTCACAAACCTGCAGACTTATAAATGATGACTCTCGTCCACAAATATATTGAGGGAAGGCAACGAAGAGGATTTGAAAGCAAGGCAGAATTGCAGGAAACAGATTTCAGGAGGGAGATTCGAATCGCCTTTAAAGCACAGCAAAAGTGGCAAAACCTCGACAATGATGACCTTGGCCAAAAAGGGCGTATGCGTTTTTTCCTGAATATATTCAGGAAAAAACGCATACGCCCTTTTTGGCCAACCAAGCAACCTGGAAAGGCAAATCAGCGCTACAAAGAAGTCTCGCTTCCCATCGGTCAAAAGGGCCATGCTGAATAAAGTGTCAAAACCAGAAATGCAAGACAGCCCATTGAGAAACGGGAGCCTGGCTACGCTGATGGGAGGGATGTAAATTGCCAACAGCCACTCTGGAGAAGTCCACGGTGTGTCCTGAAACATCTAAAAAACTCAGCTTAGGGAGCATAGGGCACTTCCACTCATGGGCGTATAAATTGGGAAAACTAAAAATCAGCAAGACACAGGCACCCCAAAGTTTAGGGCTGCTCTGTTGACAAGAACCTCCACCTCGTTACACCTTAAATATCCCAGGAAAGAGAAAAATGGATAAAGAAGTTGTGGTCCTTATGTACAATGGAATATCACTCAGCCATGAAATCAACGTCATAAGGCTAGTAGCAGCAAGATGAGTGGATTTAGGTAGGACGATTCTAAGTGAAATAAGTCACACAGAAAAAGATACTTATCATAAGATATCACTTATAGAGGGAATATAAAATCCGCTACCCTTGAACTGAATTACAAATCAGAGCAGGGTCACACGTTTAGAAAACACACTATGGCTGCTTAACGGGAAAGGTGAGGTGGGGTGATGCATAAAACAAGGGTTTCAAATTAGCTCAGATACCATTCCATAAACCCAATAGGTAATAGACAAGACCTACTCCTTGCTCAGTGAATTGGAATCAACACCCCCTATTCACCGCCCAAGAATATATCTGACTAGTAAGAATCTTAAAACCTATGCATTGATATCTCTCTGTAACTGAGTCAAGTGGGTGTAAAGCGGCAAAAACACAGCAGTGAAAAGCAGGTAAACCCCATTATAAAAATCAATTACTTTTAAAAACCCGTGAAACAAAGACAGTGAAAGAGAGAGAAATTCTTACAAAATTCGTTCAGGGGCTGTGATGCCACCTGGATTGACCCTATCTAGACCCACAGCTGATTGAGACATAAGGGTGGACACTCTTGGGACTGAGAGGTTTGGTGACGTTGGGTGAGCAAACGCAGTCCCTTTGAAGTAATACTGCGTGGTACCCATCCCATGGGTCCCAAATCTCCAGGTTCAAGGGCATCTTCCTACATCGAAAACATGCATGAGAAACCCAGAAGATGGTACACCGTGTGATGCGGAAAGGTTTCTAAAACGCACCTCATTTCTCATCTCCTTGTGCTCGGGTTCGCCATTCCAGCCGCTTTACTAGCAATCTCTCTCCTTGGAGAATCAGCACCTTTAACCTCCTGTTCCGTACAGGTTGCAATTTGTCCTGAGGATGAACGGGAAGAGGGGAAACAATGAGAGACTAGCTCTAGGTGTTGGGACAGGCACAGGTCACTCTATTTTCCCATCAGAAAGAAGAATTAACCACAGTCTCAGCCTGCCGCCCGGGACCAGAATAGGGCCTGAAGCAATCCTGCGCTTTTGCGGCCAGCTCCCAAGAAAGCGAGTTGAAAAATGGAGCTCAGGGGCACTGCAATTCACAAATCTGCAGACTTATAAATGATGACTCTCGTCCACAAATATATTGAGGGAAGGCAACGAAGAGGATTTGAAAGCAAGGCAGAATTGCAGGAAACAGATTTCAGGAGGGAGATTCGAATCGCCTTTAAAGCACAGGAAAAGCGGCAAAACCTCGACAATGATGCCCTTGGCCAAAAAGGGCGTATGCGTTTTTTCCTGACTATATTCAGGAAAAAACGCATACGCCCTTTTTGGCCAACCAAGCAACCTGGAAAGGCAAATCAGCGCTACAAAGAAGTCTCGCTTCCCATCGGTCAAAAGGGCCATGCTGAATAAAGTGTCAAAACCAGAAATGCAAAACAGGCCATGGAGAAACAGGAGCCTGGCTACGCTGATGGGCGGGATGTAAATTGCCAACAGCCACTCTGGAGAAGTGCACGGTGTGTCCTGAAACATCGAAAAAACTCAGCTTTGGGAGCATAGGGCACTTCCACTCATGGGCGTATAAATTGGGAAAACTAAAAATCAGCAAGACACAGGCACCCCAAAGTTTAGGGCTGCTCTGTTGACAAGAACCTCCACTTCGTTACACCTTAAATATCCCAGGAAAGAGAAAAATGGATAAAGAAGTTGTGGTCCTTATGTACAATGGAATATCACTCAGCCATGAAATCAACGTCATAAGGCTAGTAGCAGCAAGATGAGTGGATTTAGGTAGGACGATTCTAAGTGAAATAAGTCACACAGAAAAAGATACTTATCATAAGATATTACTTATACAGGGAATATAAAAACCGCTACCCTTGAACTGAATTACAAATCAGAGCAGGGTCACACGTTTAGAAAACACACTATGGCTGCTTAAAGGCAAAGGTGAGGTGGGGTGATGCATAAAACAAGGGTTTCAAATTAGCTCAGATACCGTTCCATAAACCCAATAGGTAATAGACAAGACCTACTCCTTGCTCAGTGAATTGGACTCAACACCCCCTATTCACCGCCCAAGAATATATCTGACTAGTAAGAATCTTAAAACCTATGCATTGATATCTCTCTGTAAGTGAGTCCAGTGGGTGTAAAGCGGCAAAAACACAGCAGTGAAAAGCAGGTAAACCCCATTATAAAAATCAATTACTTTTAAAAACCCGTGAAACAAAGACAGTGAAAGAGAGAGAAATTCTTACAAAATTCGTTCAGGGGCTGTGATGCCACCTGGATTGACCATATCTAGACCCACAGTTGATTGAGACATAAGGGTGGACACTCTTGGGGCTGAGAGGTTTGGTGAGGTTGGGTGAGCAAACGCAGACCCTTTAAAGTAATACTGCGTGGTACCCATCCCATGGGTCCCAAATCTCCAGGTTCAAGGGCATCTTCCTACATCGAAAGCATGCATGAGAAACCCAGAAGATGGTACACCGTGTGATCCGGAAAGGTTTTCAAAACACACCTCATTTCTCATCTCCTTGTGCTCGGGTTTGCCATTCCAGCCGCTTTACTAGCAATCTCCCTCCTTGGAGAATCAGCACCTTTAACCTCCTGTTCCGTACAGGTTGCAATTTGTCCTGAGGATGAACGGGAAGAGGGGGAACCAATGAGAGACTAGCTCTAGGTGTTGGGACAGGCACAGGTCACTCTATTTTCCCATCAGGAAGAAGAATTAACCACAGGCTCAGCCTGCCGCCCGGGACCAGAATAGGGTCTGAAGCAATCCTGCGCTTTTGCGGCCAGCTCCCAAGAAAGCGAGTTGAAAAATGGAGCTCAGGGGCACTGCAATTCACAAACCTGCAGACTTATAAATGATGACTCTCGTCCACAAATATATTCAGGGAAGGCAACGAAGAGGATTGGAAAGCAAGGCAGAATTGCAGGAAACAGATTTCAGGAGGGAGATTCGAATCGCCTTTAAAGCACAGGAAAAGCGGCAAAACCTCGACAATGATGCCCTTGGCCAAAAAGGGCGTATGCGTTTTTTCCTGACTATATTCAGGAAAAAACGCATACGCCCTTTTTGGCCAACCAAGCAACCTGGAAAGGCAAATCAGCGCTACAAAGAAGTCTCGCTTCCCATCGGTCAAAAGGGCCATGCTGAATAAAGTGTCAAAACCAGAAATGCAAAACAGGCCATGGAGAAACAGGAGCCTGGCTACGCTGATGGGCGGGATGTAAATTGCCAACAGCCACTCTGGAGAAGTGCACGGTGTGTCCTGAAACATCGAAAAAAATCAGCTTAGGGAGCATAGGGCACTTCCACTCATGGGCGTATAAATTGGGAAAACTAAAAATCAGCAAGACACAGGCACCCCAAAGTTTAGGGCTGCTCTGTTGACAAGAACCTCCACTTCGTTATACCTTAAATATCCCAGGAAAGAGAAAAATGGATAAAGAAGTTGTGGTCCTTATGTACAATGGAATATCACTCAGCCATGAAATCAACGTCATAAGGCTAGTAGCAGCAAGATGAGTGGATTTAGGTAGGACGATTCTAAGTGAAATAAGTCACACAGAAAAAGATACTTATCATAAGATATCACTTATAGAGGGAATATAAAAACCGCTACCCTTGAACTGAATTACAAATCAGAGCAGGGTCACACGTTTAGAAAACACACTATGGCTGCTTAAAGGCAAAGGTGAGGTGGGGTGATGCATAAAACAAGGGTTTCAAATTAGCTCAGATACCGTTCCATAAACCCAATAGGTAATAGACAAGACCTACTCCTTGCTCAGTGAATTGGACTCAACACCCCCTATTCACCGCCCAAGAATATATCTGACTAGTAAGAATCTTAAAACCTATGCATTGATATCTCTCTGTAAGTGAGTCCAGTGGGTGTAAAGCGGCAAAAACACAGCAGTGAAAAGCAGGTAAACCCCATTATAAAAATCAATTACTTTTAAAAACCCGTGAAACAAAGACAGTGAAAGAGAGAGAAATTCTTACAAAATTCGTTCAGGGGCTGTGATGCCACCTGGATTGACCATATCTAGACCCACAGTTGATTGAGACATAAGGGTGGACACTCTTGGGGCTGAGAGGTTTGGTGAGGTTGGGTGAGCAAACGCAGACCCTTTAAAGTAATACTGCGTGGTACCCATCCCATGGGTCCCAAATCTCCAGGTTCAAGGGCATCTTCCTACATCGAAAGCATGCATGAGAAACCCAGAAGATGGTACACCGTGTGATCCGGAAAGGTTTTCAAAACACACCTCATTTCTCATCTCCTTGTGCTCGGGTTTGCCATTCCAGCCGCTTTACTAGCAATCTCCCTCCTTGGAGAATCAGCACCTTTAACCTCCTGTTCCGTACAGGTTGCAATTTGTCCTGAGGATGAACGGGAAGAGGGGGAACCAATGAGAGACTAGCTCTAGGTGTTGGGACAGGCACAGGTCACTCTATTTTCCCATCAGGAAGAAGAATTAACCACAGGCTCAGCCTGCCGCCCGGGACCAGAATAGGGTCTGAAGCAATCCTGCGCTTTTGCGGCCAGCTCCCAAGAAAGCGAGTTGAAAAATGGAGCTCAGGGGCACTGCAATTCACAAACCTGCAGACTTATAAATGATGACTCTCGTCCACAAATATATTCAGGGAAGGCAACGAAGAGGATTGGAAAGCAAGGCAGAATTGCAGGAAACAGATTTCAGGAGGGAGATTCGAATCGCCTTTAAAGCACAGGAAAAGCGGCAAAACCTCGACAATGATGCCCTTGGCCAAAAAGGGCGTATGCGTTTTTTCCTGACTATATTCAGGAAAAAACGCATACGCCCTTTTTGGCCAAGCAAGCAACCTGGAAAGGCAAATCAGCGCTACAAAGAAGTCTCGCTTCCCATCGGTCAAAAGGGCCATGCTGAATAAAGTGTCAAAACCAGAAATGCAAAACAGGCCATGGAGAAACGGGAGCGTGGCAACGCTGATCGGCGGGATGTAAATTGCCAACAGCCACTCTGGAGAAGTGCACGGTGTGTCCTGAAACATCGAAAAAACTCAGCTTAGGGAGCATAGGGCACTTCCACTCATGGGCGTATAAATTGGGAAAACTAAAAATCAGCAAGACACAGGCACCCCAAAGTTTAGGGCTGCTCTGTTGACAAGAACCTCCACTTCGTTACACCTTAAATATCCCAGGAAAGAGAAAAATGGATAAAGAAGTTGTGGTCCTTATGTACAATGGAATATCACTCAGCCATGAAATCAACGTCATAAGGCTAGTAGCAGCAAGATGAGTGGATTTAGGTAGGACGATTCTAAGTGAAATAAGTCACACAGAAAAAGATACTTATCATAAGATATCACTTATAGAGGGAATATAAAAACCGCTACCCTTGAACTGAATTACAAATCAGAGCAGGGTCACACGTTTAGAAAACACACTATGGCTGCTTAACGGGAAAGGTGAGGTGGGGTGATGCATAAAACAAGGGTTTCAAATTAGCTCAGATACCGTTCCATAAACCCAATAGGTAATAGACAAGACCTACTCCTTGCTCAGTGAATTGGACTCAACACCCCCTATTCACCGCCCAAGAATATATCTGACTAGTAAGAATCTTAAAACCTATGCATTGATATCTCTCTCTAAGTGAGTCAAGTGGGTGTAAAGCGGCAAAAACACAGCAGTGAAAAGCAGGTAAACCCCATTATAAAAATCAATTACTTTAAACACCCGTGAAACAAGGACAGTGAAAGAGAGAGAAATTCTTACAAAATTCGTTCAGGGGCTGTGATGCCACCTGGATTGACCATATCTAGACCCACAGTTGATTGAGACATAAGGGTGGACACTCTTGGGGCTGAGAGGTTTGGTGAGGTTGGGTGAGCAAACGCAGACCCTTTAAAGTAATACTGCGTGGTACCCATCCCATGCGTCCCAAATCTCCAGGTTCAAGGGCATCTTCCTACATCGAAAGCATGCATGAGAAACCCAGAAGATGGTACACCGTGTGATCCGGAAAGGTTTTCAAAACGCACCTCATTTCTCATCTCCTTGTGCTCGGGTTTGCCATTCCAGCCGCTTTACTAGCAATCTCCCTCCTTGGAGAATCAGCACCTTTAACCTCCTGTTCCGTACAGGTTGCAATTTGTCCTGAGGATGAACGGGAAGAGGGGGAACCAATGAGAGACTAGCTCTAGGTGTTGGGACAGGCACAGGTCACTCTATTTTCCCATCAGGAAGAAGAATTAACCACAGGCTCAGCCTGCCGCCCGGGACCAGAATAGGGTCTGAAGCAATCCTGCGCTTTTGCGGCCAGCTCCCAAGAAAGCGAGTTGAAAAATGGAGCTCAGGGGCACTGCAATTCACAAACCTGCAGACTTATAAATGATAACTCTCGTCCACAAATATATTCAGGGAAGGCAACGAAGAGGATTGGAAAGCAAGGCAGAATTGCAGGAAACAGATTTCAGGAGGGAGATTCGAATCGCCTTTAAAGCACAGGAAAAGCGGCAAAACCTCGACAATGATGCCCTTGGCCAAAAAGGGCGTATGCGTTTTTTCCTGACTATATTCAGGAAAAAACGCATACGCCCTTTTTGGCCAACCAAGCAACCTGGAAAGGCAAATCAGCGCTACAAAGAAGTCTCGCTTCCCATCGGTCAAAAGGGCCATGCTGAATAAAGTGTCAAAACCAGAAATGCAAAACAGGCCATGGAGAAACAGGAGCCTGGCTACGCTGATGGGCGGGATGTAAATTGCCAACAGCCACTCTGGAGAAGTGCACGGTGTGTCCTGAAACATCGAAAAAAATCAGCTTAGGGAGCATAGGGCACTTCCACTCATGGGCGTATAAATTGGGAAAACTAAAAATCAGCAAGACACAGGCACCCCAAAGTTTAGGGCTGCTCTGTTGACAAGAACCTCCACTTCGTTATACCTTAAATATCCCAGGAAAGAGAAAAATGGATAAAGAAGTTGTGGTCCTTATGTACAATGGAATATCACTCAGCCATGAAATCAACGTCATAAGGCTAGTAGCAGCAAGATGAGTGGATTTAGGTAGGACGATTCTAAGTGAAATAAGTCACACAGAAAAAGATACTTATCATAAGATATCACTTAGAGAGGGAATATAAAAACCGCTACCCTTGAACTGAATTACAAATCAGAGCAGGGTCACACGTTTAGAAAACACACTATGGCTGCTTAACGGCAAAGGTGAGGTGGGGTGATGCATAAAACAAGGGTTTCAAATTAGCTCAGATACCGTTCCATAAACCCAATAGGTAATAGACAAGACCTACTCCTTGCTCAGTGAATTGGACTCAACACCCCCTATTCACCGCCCAAGAATATATCTGACTAGTAAGAATCTTAAAACCTATGCATTGATATCTCTCTGTAAGTGAGTCAAGTGGGTGTAAAGCGGCAAAAACACAGCAGTGAAAAGCAGGTAAACCCCACTATAAAAATCAATTACTTTTAAAAACCCGTGAAACAAAGACAGTGAAAGAGAGAGAAATTCTTACAAAATTCGTTCAGGGGCTGTGATGCCACCTGGATTGACCATATCTAGACCCACAGTTGATTGAGACATAAGGGTGGACACTCTTGGGGCTGAGAGGTTTGGTGAGGTTGGGTGAGCAAACGCAGACCCTTTAAAGTAATACTGCGTGGTACCCATCCCATGGGTCCCAAATCTCCAGGTTCAAGGGCATCTTCCTACATCGAAAGCATGCATGAGAAACCCAGAAGATGGTACACCGTGTGATCCGGAAAGGTTTTCAAAACGCACCTCATTTCTCATCTCCTTGTGCTCGGGTTTGCCATTCCTGCCGCTTTACTAGCAATCTCCCTCCTTGGAGAATCAGCACCTTTAACCTCCTGTTCCGTACAGGTTGCAATTTGTCCTGAGGATGAACGGGAAGAGGGGGAACCAATGAGAGACTAGCTCTAGGTGTTGGGACAGGCACAGGTCACTCTATTTTCCCATCAGGAAGAAGAATTAACCAGAGGCTCAGCCTGCCGCCCGGGACCAGAATAGGGTCTGAAGCAATCCTGCGCTTTTGCGGCCAGCTCCCAAGAAAGCGAGTTGAAAAATGGAGCTCAGGGGCACTGCAATTCACAAACCTGCAGACTTATAAATGATGACTCTCGTCCACAAATATATTCAGGGAAGGCAACGAAGAGGATTGGAAAGCAAGGCAGAATTGCAGGAAACAGATTTCAGGAGGGAGATTCGAATCGCCTTTAAAGCACAGGAAAAGCGGCAAAACCTCGACAATGATGCCCTTGGCCAAAAAGGGCGTATGCGTTTTTTCCTGACTATATTCAGGAAAAAACGCATACGCCCTTTTTGGCCAACCAAGCAACCTGGAAAGGCAAATCAGCGCTACAAAGAAGTCTCGCTTCCCATCGGTCAAAAGGGCCATGCTGAATAAAGTGTCAAATCCAGAAATGCAAAACAGGCCATGGAGAAACAGGAGCCTTGCTACGCTGATGGGCGGGATGTAAATTGCCAACAGCCACTCTGGAGAAGTGCACGGTGTGTCCTGAAACATCGAAAAAAATCAGCTTAGGGAGCATAGGGCACTTCCACTCATGGGCGTATAAATTGGGAAAACTAAAAATCAGCAAGACACAGGCACCCCAAAGTTTAGGGCTGCTCTGTTGACAAGAACCTCCACTTCGTTATACCTTAAATATCCCAGGAAAGAGAAAAATGGATAAAGAAGTTGTGGTCCTTATGTACAATGGAATATCACTCAGCCATGAAATCAACGTCATAAGGCTAGTAGCAGCAAGATGAGTGGATTTAGGTAGGACGATTCTAAGTGAAATAAGTCACACAGAAAAAGATACTTATCATAAGATATCACTTATAGAGGGAATATAAAAACCGCTACCCTTGAACTGAATTACAAATCAGAGCAGGGTCACACGTTTAGAAAACACACTATGGCTGCTTAACGGCAAAGGTGAGGTGGGGTGATGCATAAAACAAGGGTTTCAAATTAGCTCAGATACCGTTCCATAAACCCAATAGGTAATAGACAAGACCTACTCCTTGCTCAGTGAATTGGACTCAACACCCCCTATTCACCGCCCAAGAATATATCTGACTAGTAAGAATCTTAAAACCTATGCATTGATATCTCTCTGTAAGTGAGTCAAGTGGGTGTAAAGCGGCAAAAACACAGCAGTGAAAAGCAGGTAAACCCCATTATAAAAATCAATTACTTTTAAAAACCCGTGAAACAAAGACAGTGAAAGAGAGAGAAATTCTTACAAAATTCGTTCAGGGGCTGTGATGCCACCTGGATTGACCATATCTAGACCCACAGTTGATTGAGACATAAGGGTGGACACTCTTGGGGCTGAGAGGTTTGGTGAGGTTGGGTGAGCAAACGCAGACCCTTTAAAGTAATACTGCGTGGTACCCATCCCATGGGTCCCAAATCTCCAGGTTCAAGGGCATCTTCCTACATCGAAAACATGCATGAGAAACCCAGAAGATGGTACACCGTGTGATCCGGAAAGGTTTTCAAAACGCACCTCATTTCTCATCTCCTTGTGCTCGGGTTTGCCATTCCAGCCGCTTTACTAGCAATCTCCCTCCTTGGAGAATCAGCACCTTTAACCTCCTGTTCCGTACAGGTTGCAATTTGTCCTGAGGATGAACGGGAAGAGGGGGAACCAATGAGAGACTAGCTCTAGGTGTTGGGACAGGCACAGGTCACTCTATTTTCCCATCAGGAAGAAGAATTAACCAGAGGCTCAGCCTGCCGCCCGGGACCAGAATAGGGCCTGAAGCAATCCTGCGCTTTTGCAGCCAGCTCCCAAGAAAGCGAGTTGAAAAATGGAGCTCAGGGGCACTGCAATTCACAAACCTGCAGACTTATAAATGATGACTCTCGTCCACAAATATACTGAGGGAAGGCAACGAAGAGGATTTGAAAGCAAGGCGGAATTGCAGGAAAGAGATTTCAGGAGGGAGATTCGAATCGCCTTTAAAGCACAGGAAAAGCGGCAAAACATCGACAATGATGCACTTGGCCAAAAAGGGCGTATGCGTTTTTTCCTGACTATATTCAGGAAAAAACGCATACGCCCTTTTTGGCCAAGCAAGCAACCTGGAAAGGCAAATCAGCGCTACAAAGAAGTCTCGCTTCCCATCGGTCAAAAGGGCCATGCTGAATAAAGTGTCAAAACCAGAAATGCAAAACAGGCCATGGAGAAACGGGAGCGTGGCTACGCTGATCGGCGGGATGTAAATTGCCAACAGCCACTCTGGAGAAGTGCACGGTGTGTCCTGAAACATCTAAAAAACTCAGCTTAGGGAGCATAGGGCACTTCCACTCATGGGCGTATAAATTGGGAAAACTAAAAATCAGCAAGACACAGGCACCCCAAAGTTTAGGGCTGCTCTGTTGACAAGAACCTCCACTTCGTTACACCTTAAATATCCCAGGAAAGAGAAAAATGGATAAAGAAGTTGTGGTCCTTATGTACAATGGAATATCACTCAGCCATGAAATCAACGTCATAAGGCTAGTAGCAGCAAGATGAGTGGATTTAGGTAGGACGATTCTAAGTGAAATAAGTCACACAGAAAAAGATACTTATCATAAGATATCACTTATAGAGGGAATATAAAAACCGCTACCCTTGAACTGAATTACAAATCAGAGCAGGGTCACACGTTTAGAAAACACACTATGGCTGCTTAACGGCAAAGGTGAGGTGGGGTGATGCATAAAACAAGGGTTTCAAATTAGCTCAGATACCGTTCCATAAACCCAATAGGTAATAGACAAGACCTACTCCTTGCTCAGTGAATTGGACTCAACACCCCCTATTCACCGCCCAAGAATATATCTGACTAGTAAGAATCTTAAAACCTATGCATTGATATCTCTCTGTAAGTGAGTCAAGTGGGTGTAAAGCGGCAAAAACACAGCAGTGAAAAGCTGGTAAACCCCATTATAAAAATCAATTACTTTTAAAAACCCGTGAAACAAAGACAGTGAAAGAGAGAGAAATTCTTACAAAATTCGTTCAGGGGCTGTGATGCCACCTGGATTGACCATATCTAGACCCACAGTTGATTGAGACATAAGGGTGGACACTCTTGGGGCTGAGAGGTTTGGTGAGGTTGGGTGAGCAAACGCAGACCCTTTAAAGTAATACTGCGTGGTACCCATCCCATGGGTCCCAAATCTCCAGGTTCAAGGGCATCTTCCTACATCGAAAGCATGCATGAGAAACCCAGAAGATGGTACACCGTGTGATCCGGAAAGGTTTTCAAAACGCACCTCATTTCTCATCTCCTTGTGCTCGGGTTTGCCATTCCAGCCGCTTTACTAGCAATCTCCCTCCTTGGAGAATCAGCACCTTTAACCTCCTGTTCCGTACAGGTTGCAATTTGTCCTGAGGATGAACGGGAAGAGGGGGAACCAATGAGAGACTAGCTCTAGGTGTTGGGACAGGCACAGGTCACTCTATTTTCCCATCAGGAAGAAGAATTAACCAGAGGCTCAGCCTGCCGCCCGGGACCAGAATAGGGTCTGAAGCAATCCTGCGCTTTTGCGGCCAGCTCCCAAGAAAGCGAGTTGAAAAATGGAGCTCAGGGGCACTGCAATTCACAAACCTGCAGACTTATAAATGATGACTCTCGTCCACAAATATACTGAGGGAAGGCAACGAAGAGGATTTGAAAGCAAGGCGGAATTGCAGGAAAGAGATTTCAGGAGGGAGATTCGAATCGCCTTTAAAGCACAGGAAAAGCGGCAAAACATCGACAATGATGCACTTGGCCAAAAAGGGCGTATGCGTTTTTTCCTGACTATATTCAGGAAAAAACGCATACGCCCTTTTTGGCCAAGCAAGCAACCTGGAAAGGCAAATCAGCGCTACAAAGAAGTCTCGCTTCCCATCGGTCAAAAGGGCCATGCTGAATAAAGTGTCAAAACCAGAAATGCAAAACAGGCCATGGAGAAACGGGAGCGTGGCTACGCTGATCGGCGGGATGTAAATTGCCAACAGCCACTCTGGAGAAGTGCACGGTGTGTCCTGAAACATCTAAAAAACTCAGCTTAGGGAGCATAGGGCACTTCCACTCATGGGCGTATAAATTGGGAAAACTAAAAATCAGCAAGACACAGGCACCCCAAAGTTTAGGGCTGCTCTGTTGACAAGAACCTCCACTTCGTTACACCTTAAATATCCCAGGAAAGAGAAAAATGGATAAAGAAGTTGTGGTCCTTATGTACAATGGAATATCACTCAGCCATGAAATCAACGTCATAAGGCTAGTAGCAGCAAGATGAGTGGATTTAGGTAGGACGATTCTAAGTGAAATAAGTCACACAGAAAAAGATACTTATCATAAGATATCACTTATAGAGGGAATATAAAAACCGCTACCCTTGAACTGAATTACAAATCAGAGCAGGGTCACACGTTTAGAAAACACACTATGGCTGCTTAACGGCAAAGGTGAGGTGGGGTGATGCATAAAACAAGGGTTTCAAATTAGCTCAGATACCGTTCCATAAACCCAATAGGTAATAGACAAGACCTACTCCTTGCTCAGTGAATTGGACTCAACACCCCCTATTCACCGCCCAAGAATATATCTGACTAGTAAGAATCTTAAAACCTATGCATTGATATCTCTCTGTAAGTGAGTCAAGTGGGTGTAAAGCGGCAAAAACACAGCAGTGAAAAGCTGGTAAACCCCATTATAAAAATCAATTACTTTTAAAAACCCGTGAAACAAAGACAGTGAAAGAGAGAGAAATTCTTACAAAATTCGTTCAGGGGCTGTGATGCCACCTGGATTGACCATATCTAGACCCACAGTTGATTGAGACATAAGGGTGGACACTCTTGGGGCTGAGAGGTTTGGTGAGGTTGGGTGAGCAAACGCAGACCCTTTAAAGTAATACTGCGTGGTACCCATCCCATGGGTCCCAAATCTCCAGGTTCAAGGGCATCTTCCTACATCGAAAGCATGCATGAGAAACCCAGAAGATGGTACACCGTGTGATCCGGAAAGGTTTTCAAAACGCACCTCATTTCTCATCTCCTTGTGCTCGGGTTTGCCATTCCAGCCGCTTTACTAGCAATCTCCCTCCTTGGAGAATCAGCACCTTTAACCTCCTGTTCCGTACAGGTTGCAATTTGTCCTGAGGATGAACGGGAAGAGGGGGAACCAATGAGAGACTAGCTCTAGGTGTTGGGACAGGCACAGGTCACTCTATTTTCCCATCAGGAAGAAGAATTAACCAGAGGCTCAGCCTGCCGCCCGGGACCAGAATAGGGTCTGAAGCAATCCTGCGCTTTTGCGGCCAGCTCCCAAGAAAGCGAGTTGAAAAATGGAGCTCAGGGGCACTGCAATTCACAAACCTGCAGACTTATAAATGATGACTCTCGTCCACAAATATATTCAGGGAAGGCAACGAAGAGGATTGGAAAGCAAGGCAGAATTGCAGGAAACAGATTTCAGGAGGGAGATTCGAATCGCCTTTAAAGCACAGGAAAAGTGGCAAAACCTCGACAATGATGCCCTTGGCCAAAAAGGGCGTATGCGTTTTTTCCTGACTATATTCAGGAAAAAACGCATACGCCCTTTTTGGCCAACCAAGCAACCTGGAAAGGCAAATCAGCGCTACAAAGAAGTCTCGCTTCCCATCGGTCAAAAGGGCCATGCTGAATAAAGTGTCAAAACCAGAAATGCAAAACAGGCCATGGAGAAACAGGAGCCTGGCTACGCTGATGGGCGGGATGTAAATTGCCAACAGCAACTCTGGAGAAGTGCACGGTGTGTCCTGAAACATCGAAAAAAATCAGCTTAGGGAGCATAGGGCACTTCCACTCATGGGCGTATAAATTGGGAAAACTAAAAATCAGCAAGACACAGGCACCCCAAAGTTTAGGGCTGCTCTGTTGACAAGAACCTCCACTTCGTTATACCTTAAATATCCCAGGAAAGAGAAAAATGGATAAAGAAGTTGTGGTCCTTATGTACAATGGAATATCACTCAGCCATGAAATCAACGTCATAAGGCTAGTAGCAGCAAGATGAGTGGATTTAGGTAGGACGATTCTAAGTGAAATAAGTCACACAGAAAAAGATACTTATCATAAGATATCACTTATAGAGGGAATATAAAAACCGCTACCCTTGAACTGAATTACAAATCAGAGCAGGGTCACACGTTTAGAAAACACACTATGGCTGCTTAACGGCAAAGGTGAGGTGGGGTGATGCATAAAACAAGGGTTTCAAATTAGCTCAGATACCGTTCCATAAACCCAATAGGTAATAGACAAGACCTACTCCTTGCTCAGTGAATTGGACTCAACACCCCCTATTCACCGCCCAAGAATATATCTGACTAGTAAGAATCTTAAAACCTATGCATTGATATCTCTCTGTAAGTGAGTCAAGTGGGTGTAAAGCGGCAAAAACACAGCAGTGAAAAGCAGGTAAACCCCATTATAAAAATCAATTACTTTTAAAAACCCGTGAAACAAAGACAGTGAAAGAGAGAGAAATTCTTACAAAATTCGTTCAGGGGCTGTGATGCCACCTGGATTGACCATATCTAGACCCACAGTTGATTGAGACATAAGGGTGGACACTCTTGGGGCTGAGAGGTTTGGTGAGGCTGGGTGAGCAAACGCAGACCATTTAAAGTAATACTGCGTGGTACCCATCCCATGGGTCCCAAATCTCCAGGTTCAAGGGCATCTTCCTACATCGAAAACATGCATGAGAAACCCAGAAGATGGTACACCGTGTGATCCGGAAAGGTTTTCAAAACGCACCTCATTTCTCATCTCCTTGTGCTCGGGTTTGCCATTCCAGCCGCTTTACTAGCAATCTCCCTCCTTGGAGAATCAGCACCTTTAACCTCCTGTTCCGTACAGGTTGCAATTTGTCCTGAGGATGAACGGGAAGAGGGGGAACCAATGAGAGACTAGCTCTAGGTGTTGGGACAGGCACAGGTCACTCTATTTTCCCATCAGGAAGAAGAATTAACCACAGGCTCAGCCTGCCGCCCGGGACCAGAATAGGGTCTGAAGCAATCCTGCGCTTTTGCGGCCAGCTCCCAAGAAAGCGAGTTGAAAAATGGAGCTCAGGGGCACTGCAATTCACAAACCTGCAGACTTATAAATGATAACTCTCGTCCACAAATATATTCAGGGAAGGCAACGAAGAGGATTGGAAAGCAAGGCAGAATTGCAGGAAACAGATTTCAGGAGGGAGATTCGAATCGCCTTTAAAGCACAGGAAAAGCGGCAAAACCTCGACAATGATGCCCTTGGCCAAAAAGGGCGTATGCGTTTTTTCCTGACTATATTCAGGAAAAAACGCATACGCCCTTTTTGGCCAACCAAGCAACCTGGAAAGGCAAATCAGCGCTACAAAGAAGTCTCGCTTCCCATCGGTCAAAAGGGCCATGCTGAATAAAGTGTCAAAACCAGAAATGCAAAACAGGCCATGGAGAAACAGGAGCCTGGCTACGCTGATGGGCGGGATGTAAATTGCCAACAGCCACTCTGGAGAAGTGCACGGTGTGTCCTGAAACATCGAAAAAAATCAGCTTAGGGAGCATAGGGCACTTCCACTCATGGGCGTATAAATTGGGAAAACTAAAAATCAGCAAGACACAGGCACCCCAAAGTTTAGGGCTGCTCTGTTGACAAGAACCTCCACTTCGTTATACCTTAAATATCCCAGGAAAGAGAAAAATGGATAAAGAAGTTGTGGTCCTTATGTACAATGGAATATCACTCAGCCATGAAATCAATGTCATAAGGCTAGTAGCAGCAAGATGAGTGGATTTAGGTAGGACGATTCTAAGTGAAATAAGTCACACAGAAAAAGATACTTATCATAAGATATCACTTAGAGAGGGAATATAAAAACCGCTACCCTTGAACTGAATTACAAATCAGAGCAGGGTCACACGTTTAGAAAACACACTATGGCTGCTTAACGGCAAAGGTGAGGTGGGGTGATGCATAAAACAAGGGTTTCAAATTAGCTCAGATACCGTTCCATAAACCCAATAGGTAATAGACAAGACCTACTCCTTGCTCAGTGAATTGGACTCAACACCCCCTATTCACCGCCCAAGAATATATCTGACTAGTAAGAATCTTAAAACCTATGCATTGATATCTCTCTCTAAGTGAGTCAAGTGGGTGTAAAGCGGCAAAAACACAGCAGTGAAAAGCAGGTAAACCCCATTATAAAAATCAATTACTTTTAAAAACCCGTGAAACAAAGACAGTGAAAGAGAGAGAAATTCTTACAAAATTCGTTCAGGGGCTGTGATGCCACCTGGATTGACCATATCTAGACCCACAGTTGATTGAGACATAAGGGTGGACACTCTTGGGGCTGAGAGGTTTGGTGAGGTTGGGTGAGCAAACGCAGACCCTTTAAAGTAATACTGCGTGGTACCCATCCCAGGGGTCCCAAATCTCCAGGTTCAAGGGCATCTTCCTACATCGAAAGCATGCATGAGAAACCCAGAAGATGGTACACCGTGTGATCCGGAAAGGTTTTCAAAACGCACCTCATTTCTCATCTCCTTGTGCTCGGGTTTGCCATTCCTGCCGCTTTACTAGCAATCTCCCTCCTTGGAGAATCAGCACCTTTAACCTCCTGTTCCGTACAGGTTGCAATTTGTCCTGAGGATGAACGGGAAGAGGGGGAACCAATGAGAGACTAGCTCTAGGTGTTGGGACAGGCACAGGTCACTCTATTTTCCCATCAGGAAGAAGAATTAACCACAGGCTCAGCCTGCCGCCCGGGACCAGAATAGGGTCTGAAGCAATCCTGCGCTTTTGCGGCCAGCTCCCAAGAAAGCGAGTTGAAAAATGGAGCTCAGGGGCACTGCAATTCACAAACCTGCAGACTTATAAATGATGACTCTCGTCCACAAATATATTCAGGGAAGGCAACGAAGAGGATTGGAAAGCAAGGCAGAATTGCAGGAAACAGATTTCAGGAGGGAGATTCGAATCGCCTTTAAAGCACAGGAAAAGCGGCAAAACCTCGACAATGATGCCCTTGGCCAAAAAGGGCGTATGCGTTTTTTCCTGACTATATTCAGGAAAAAACGCATACGCCCTTTTTGGCCAACCAAGCAACCTGGAAAGGCAAATCAGCGCTACAAAGAAGTCTCGCTTCCCATCGGTCAAAAGGGCCATGCTGAATAAAGTGTCAAAACCAGAAATGCAAAACAGGCCATGGAGAAACAGGAGCCTTGCTACGCTGATGGGCGGGATGTAAATTGCCAACAGCCACTCTGGAGAAGTGCACGGTGTGTCCTGAAACATCGAAAAAAATCAGCTTAGGGAGCATAGGGCACTTCCACTCATGGGCGTATAAATTGGGAAAACTAAAAATCAGCAAGACACAGGCACCCCAAAGTTTAGGGCTGCTCTGTTGACAAGAACCTCCACTTCGTTATACCTTAAATATCCCAGGAAAGAGAAAAATGGATAAAGAAGTTGTGGTCCTTATGTACAATGGAATATCACTCAGCCATGAAATCAACGTCATAAGGCTAGTAGCAGCAAGATGAGTGGATTTAGGTAGGACGATTCTAAGTGAAATAAGTCACACAGAAAAAGATACTTATCATAAGATATCACTTATAGAGGGAATATAAAAACCGCTACCCTTGAACTGAATTACAAATCAGAGCAGGGTCACACGTTTAGAAAACACACTATGGCTGCTTAACGGCAAAGGTGAGGTGGGGTGATGCATAAAACAAGGGTTTCAAATTAGCTCAGATACCGTTCCATAAACCCAATAGGTAATAGACAAGACCTACTCCTTGCTCAGTGAATTGGACTCAACACCCCCTATTCACCGCCCAAGAATATATCTGACTAGTAAGAATCTTAAAACCTATGCATTGATATCTCTCTGTAAGTGAGTCAAGTGGGTGTAAAGCGGCAAAAACACAGCAGTGAAAAGCAGGTAAACCCCATTATAAAAATCAATTACTTTTAAAAACCCGTGAAACAAAGACAGTGAAAGAGAGAGAAATTCTTACAAAATTCGTTCAGGGGCTGTGATGCCACCTGGATTGACCATATCTAGACCCACAGTTGATTGAGACATAAGGGTGGACACTCTTGGGGCTGAGAGGTTTGGTGAGGTTGGGTGAGCAAACGCAGACCCTTTAAAGTAATACTGCGTGGTACCCATCCCATGGGTCCCAAATCTCCAGGTTCAAGGGCATCTTCCTACATCGAAAACATGCATGAGAAACCCAGAAGATGGTACACCGTGTGATCCGGAAAGGTTTTCAAAACGCACCTCATTTCTCATCTCCTTGTGCTCGGGTTTGCCATTCCAGCCGCTTTACTAGCAATCTCCCTCCTTGGAGAATCAGCACCTTTAACCTCCTGTTCCGTACAGGTTGCAATTTGTCCTGAGGATGAACGGGAAGAGGGGGAACCAATGAGAGACTAGCTCTAGGTGTTGGGACAGGCACAGGTCACTCTATTTTCCCATCAGGAAGAAGAATTAACCAGAGGCTCAGCCTGCCGCCCGGGACCAGAATAGGGCCTGAAGCAATCCTGCGCTTTTGCAGCCAGCTCCCAAGAAAGCGAGTTGAAAAATGGAGCTCAGGGGCACTGCAATTCACAAACCTGCAGACTTATAAATGATGACTCTCGTCCACAAATATACTGAGGGAAGGCAACGAAGAGGATTTGAAAGCAAGGCGGAATTGCAGGAAAGAGATTTCAGGAGGGAGATTCGAATCGCCTTTAAAGCACAGGAAAAGCGGCAAAACATCGACAATGATGCACTTGGCCAAAAAGGGCGTATGCGTTTTTTCCTGACTATATTCAGGAAAAAACGCATACGCCCTTTTTGGCCAAGCAAGCAACCTGGAAAGGCAAATCAGCGCTACAAAGAAGTCTCGCTTCCCATCGGTCAAAAGGGCCATGCTGAATAAAGTGTCAAAACCAGAAATGCAAAACAGGCCATGGAGAAACGGGAGCGTGGCTACGCTGATCGGCGGGATGTAAATTGCCAACAGCCACTCTGGAGAAGTGCACGGTGTGTCCTGAAACATCTAAAAAACTCAGCTTAGGGAGCATAGGGCACTTCCACTCATGGGCGTATAAATTGGGAAAACTAAAAATCAGCAAGACACAGGCACCCCAAAGTTTAGGGCTGCTCTGTTGACAAGAACCTCCACTTCGTTACACCTTAAATATCCCAGGAAAGAGAAAAATGGATAAAGAAGTTGTGGTCCTTATGTACAATGGAATATCACTCAGCCATGAAATCAACGTCATAAGGCTAGTAGCAGCAAGATGAGTGGATTTAGGTAGGACGATTCTAAGTGAAATAAGTCACACAGAAAAAGATACTTATCATAAGATATCACTTATAGAGGGAATATAAAAACCGCTACCCTTGAACTGAATTACAAATCAGAGCAGGGTCACACGTTTAGAAAACACACTATGGCTGCTTAACGGCAAAGGTGAGGTGGGGTGATGCATAAAACAAGGGTTTCAAATTAGCTCAGATACCGTTCCATAAACCCAATAGGTAATAGACAAGACCTACTCCTTGCTCAGTGAATTGGACTCAACACCCCCTATTCACCGCCCAAGAATATATCTGACTAGTAAGAATCTTAAAACCTATGCATTGATATCTCTCTGTAAGTGAGTCAAGTGGGTGTAAAGCGGCAAAAACACAGCAGTGAAAAGCTGGTAAACCCCATTATAAAAATCAATTACTTTTAAAAACCCGTGAAACAAAGACAGTGAAAGAGAGAGAAATTCTTACAAAATTCGTTCAGGGGCTGTGATGCCACCTGGATTGACCATATCTAGACCCACAGTTGATTGAGACATAAGGGTGGACACTCTTGGGGCTGAGAGGTTTGGTGAGGTTGGGTGAGCAAACGCAGACCCTTTAAAGTAATACTGCGTGGTACCCATCCCATGGGTCCCAAATCTCCAGGTTCAAGGGCATCTTCCTACATCGAAAGCATGCATGAGAAACCCAGAAGATGGTACACCGTGTGATCCGGAAAGGTTTTCAAAACGCACCTCATTTCTCATCTCCTTGTGCTCGGGTTTGCCATTCCAGCCGCTTTACTAGCAATCTCCCTCCTTGGAGAATCAGCACCTTTAACCTCCTGTTCCGTACAGGTTGCAATTTGTCCTGAGGATGAACGGGAAGAGGGGGAACCAATGAGAGACTAGCTCTAGGTGTTGGGACAGGCACAGGTCACTCTATTTTCCCATCAGGAAGAAGAATTAACCAGAGGCTCAGCCTGCCGCCCGGGACCAGAATAGGGTCTGAAGCAATCCTGCGCTTTTGCGGCCAGCTCCCAAGAAAGCGAGTTGAAAAATGGAGCTCAGGGGCACTGCAATTCACAAACCTGCAGACTTATAAATGATGACTCTCGTCCACAAATATATTCAGGGAAGGCAACGAAGAGGATTGGAAAGCAAGGCAGAATTGCAGGAAACAGATTTCAGGAGGGAGATTCGAATCGCCTTTAAAGCACAGGAAAAGCGGCAAAACCTCGACAATGATGCCCTTGGCCAAAAAGGGCGTATGCGTTTTTTCCTGACTATATTCAGGAAAAAACGCATACGCCCTTTTTGGCCAACCAAGCAACCTGGAAAGGCAAATCAGCGCTACAAAGAAGTCTCGCTTCCCATCGGTCAAAAGGGCCATGCTGAATAAAGTGTCAAAACCAGAAATGCAAAACAGGCCATGGAGAAACAGGAGCCTGGCTACGCTGATGGGCGGGATGTAAATTGCCAACAGCAACTCTGGAGAAGTGCACGGTGTGTCCTGAAACATCGAAAAAAATCAGCTTAGGGAGCATAGGGCACTTCCACTCATGGGCGTATAAATTGGGAAAACTAAAAATCAGCAAGACACAGGCACCCCAAAGTTTAGGGCTGCTCTGTTGACAAGAACCTCCACTTCGTTATACCTTAAATATCCCAGGAAAGAGAAAAATGGATAAAGAAGTTGTGGTCCTTATGTACAATGGAATATCACTCAGCCATGAAATCAACGTCATAAGGCTAGTAGCAGCAAGATGAGTGGATTTAGGTAGGACGATTCTAAGTGAAATAAGTCACACAGAAAAAGATACTTATCATAAGATATCACTTATAGAGGGAATATAAAAACCGCTACCCTTGAACTGAATTACAAATCAGAGCAGGGTCACACGTTTAGAAAACACACTATGGCTGCTTAACGGCAAAGGTGAGGTGGGGTGATGCATAAAACAAGGGTTTCAAATTAGCTCAGATACCGTTCCATAAACCCAATAGGTAATAGACAAGACCTACTCCTTGCTCAGTGAATTGGACTCAACACCCCCTATTCACCGCCCAAGAATATATCTGACCAGTAAGAATCTTAAAACCTATGCATTGATATCTCTCTGTAAGTGAGTCAAGTGGGTGTAAAGCGGCAAAAACACAGCAGTGAAAAGCAGGTAAACCCCATTATAAAAATCAATTACTTTTAAAAACCCGTGAAACAAAGACAGTGAAAGAGAGAGAAATTCTTACAAAATTCGTTCAGGGGCTGTGATGCCACCTGGATTGACCATATCTAGACCCACAGTTGATTGAGACATAAGGGTGGACACTCTTGGGGCTGAGAGGTTTGGTGAGGCTGGGTGAGCAAACGCAGACCCTTTAAAGTAATACTGCGTGGTACCCATCCCATGGGTCCCAAATCTCCAGGTTCAAGGGCATCTTCCTACATCGAAAACATGCATGAGAAACCCAGAAGATGGTACACCGTGTGATCCGGAAAGGTTTTCAAAACGCACCTCATTTCTCATCTCCTTGTGCTCGGGTTTGCCATTCCAGCCGCTTTACTAGCAATCTCCCTCCTTGGAGAATCAGCACCTTTAACCTCCTGTTCCGTACAGGTTGCAATTTGTCCTGAGGATGAACGGGAAGAGGGGGAACCAATGAGAGACTAGCTCTAGGTGTTGGGACAGGCACAGGTCACTCTATTTTCCCATCAGGAAGAAGAATTAACCAGAGGCTCAGCCTGCCGCCCGGGACCAGAATAGGGCCTGAAGCAATCCTGCGCTTTTGCAGCCAGCTCCCAAGAAAGCGAGTTGAAAAATGGAGCTCAGGGGCACTGCAATTCACAAACCTGCAGACTTATAAATGATGACTCTCGTCCACAAATATACTGAGGGAAGGCAACGAAGAGGATTTGAAAGCAAGGCGGAATTGCAGGAAAGAGATTTCAGGAGGGAGATTCGAATCGCCTTTAAAGCACAGGAAAAGCGGCAAAACATCGACAATGATGCACTTGGCCAAAAAGGGCGTATGCGTTTTTTCCTGACTATATTCAGGAAAAAACGCATACGCCCTTTTTGGCCAACCAAGCAACCTGGAAAGGCAAATCAGCGCTACAAAGAAGTCTCGCTTCCCATCGGTCAAAAGGGCCATGCTGAATAAAGTGTCAAAACCAGAAATGCAAAACAGGCCATGGAGAAACAGGAGCCTGGCTACGCTGATGGGCGGGATGTAAATTGCCAACAGCCACTCTGGAGAAGTGCACGGTGTGTCCTGAAACATCGAAAAAAATCAGCTTAGGGAGCATAGGGCACTTCCACTCATGGGCGTATAAATTGGGAAAACTAAAAATCAGCAAGACACAGGCACCCCAAAGTTTAGGGCTGCTCTGTTGACAAGAACCTCCACTTCGTTATACCTTAAATATCCCAGGAAAGAGAAAAATGGATAAAGAAGTTGTGGTCCTTATGTACAATGGAATATCACTCAGCCATGAAATCAACGTCATAAGGCTAGTAGCAGCAAGATGAGTGGATTTAGGTAGGACGATTCTAAGTGAAATAAGTCACACAGAAAAAGATACTTATCATAAGATATCACTTATAGAGGGAATATAAAAACCGCTACCCTTGAACTGAATTACAAATCAGAGCAGGGTCACACGTTTAGAAAACACACTATGGCTGCTTAACGGCAAAGGTGAGGTGGGGTGATGCATAAAACAAGGGTTTCAAATTAGCTCAGATACCGTTCCATAAACCCAATAGGTAATAGACAAGACCTACTCCTTGCTCAGTGAATTGGACTCAACACCCCCTATTCACCGCCCAAGAATATATCTGACTAGTAAGAATCTTAAAACCTATGCATTGATATCTCTCTGTAAGTGAGTCAAGTGGGTGTAAAGCGGCAAAAACACAGCAGTGAAAAGCAGGTAAACCCCATTATAAAAATCAATTACTTTTAAAAACCCGTGAAACAAAGACAGTGAAAGAGAGAGAAATTCTTACAAAATTCGTTCAGGGGCTGTGATGCCACCTGGATTGACCATATCTAGACCCACAGTTGATTGAGACATAAGGGTGGACACTCTTGGGGCTGAGAGGTTTGGTGAGGTTGGGTGAGCAAACGCAGACCCTTTAAAGTAATACTGCGTGGTACCCATCCCATGGGTCCCAAATCTCCAGGTTCAAGGGCATCTTCCTACATCGAAAACATGCATGAGAAACCCAGAAGATGGTACACCGTGTGATCCGGAAAGGTTTTCAAAACGCACCTCATTTCTCATCTCCTTGTGCTCGGGTTTGCCATTCCAGCCGCTTTACTAGCAATCTCCCTCCTTGGAGAATCAGCACCTTTAACCTCCTGTTCCGTACAGGTTGCAATTTGTCCTGAGGATGAACGGGAAGAGGGGGAACCAATGAGAGACTAGCTCTAGGTGTTGGGACAGGCACAGGTCACTCTATTTTCCCATCAGGAAGAAGAATTAACCAGAGGCTCAGCCTGCCGCCCGGGACCAGAATAGGGCCTGAAGCAATCCTGCGCTTTTGCAGCCAGCTCCCAAGAAAGCGAGTTGAAAAATGGAGTTCAGGGGCACTGCAATTCACAAACCTGCAGACTTATAAATGATGACTCTCGTCCACAAATATACTGAGGGAAGGCAACGAAGAGGATTTGAAAGCAAGGCGGAATTGCAGGAAAGAGATTTCAGGAGGGAGATTCGAATCGCCTTTAAAGCACAGGAAAAGCGGCAAAACATCGACAATGATGCACTTGGCCAAAAAGGGCGTATGCGTTTTTTCCTGACTATATTCAGGAAAAAACGCATACGCCCTTTTTGGCCAAGCAAGCAACCTGGAAAGGCAAATCAGCGCTACAAAGAAGTCTCGCTTCCCATCGGTCAAAAGGGCCATGCTGAATAAAGTGTCAAAACCAGAAATGCAAAACAGGCCATGGAGAAACGGGAGCGTGGCTACGCTGATCGGCGGGATGTAAATTGCCAACAGCCACTCTGGAGAAGTGCACGGTGTGTCCTGAAACATCTAAAAAACTCAGCTTAGGGAGCATAGGGCACTTCCACTCATGGGCGTATAAATTGGGAAAACTAAAAATCAGCAAGACACAGGCACCCCAAAGTTTAGGGCTGCTCTGTTGACAAGAACCTCCACTTCGTTATACCTTAAATATCCCAGGAAAGAGAAAAATGGATAAAGAAGTTGTGGTCCTTATGTACAATGGAATATCACTCAGCCATGAAATCAACGTCATAAGGCTAGTAGCAGCAAGATGAGTGGATTTAGGTAGGACGATTCTAAGTGAAATAAGTCACACAGAAAAAGATACTTATCATAAGATATCACTTATAGAGGGAATATAAAAACCGCTACCCTTGAACTGAATTACAAATCAGAGCAGGGTCACACGTTTAGAAAACACACTATGGCTGCTTAACGGCAAAGGTGAGGTGGGGTGATGCATAAAACAAGGGTTTCAAATTAGCTCAGATACCGTTCCATAAACCCAATAGGTAATAGACAAGACCTACTCCTTGCTCAGTGAATTGGACTCAACACCCCCTATTCACCGCCCAAGAATATATCTGACTAGTAAGAATCTTAAAACCTATGCATTGATATCTCTCTGTAAGTGAGTCAAGTGGGTGTAAAGCGGCAAAAACACAGCAGTGAAAAGCAGGTAAACCCCATTATAAAAATCAATTACTTTTAAAAACCCGTGAAACAAAGACAGTGAAAGAGAGAGAAATTCTTACAAAATTCGTTCAGGGGCTGTGATGCCACCTGGATTGACCATATCTAGACCCACAGTTGATTGAGACATAAGGGTGGACACTCTTGGGGCTGAGAGGTTTGGTGAGGTTGGGTGAGCAAACGCAGACCCTTTAAAGTAATACTGCGTGGTACCCATCCCATGGGTCCCAAATCTCCAGGTTCAAGGGCATCTTCCTACATCGAAAACATGCATGAGAAACCCAGAAGATGGTACACCGTGTGATCCGGAAAGGTTTTCAAAACGCACCTCATTTCTCATCTCCTTGTGCTCGGGTTTGCCATTCCAGCCGCTTTACTAGCAATCTCCCTCCTTGGAGAATCAGCACCTTTAACCTCCTGTTCCGTACAGGTTGCAATTTGTCCTGAGGATGAACGGGAAGAGGGGGAACCAATGAGAGACTAGCTCTAGGTGTTGGGACAGGCACAGGTCACTCTATTTTCCCATCAGGAAGAAGAATTAACCAGAGGCTCAGCCTGCCGCCCGGGACCAGAATAGGGCCTGAAGCAATCCTGCGCTTTTGCAGCCAGCTCCCAAGAAAGCGAGTTGAAAAATGGAGTTCAGGGGCACTGCAATTCACAAACCTGCAGACTTATAAATGATGACTCTCGTCCACAAATATACTGAGGGAAGGCAACGAAGAGGATTTGAAAGCAAGGCGGAATTGCAGGAAAGAGATTTCAGGAGGGAGATTCGAATCGCCTTTAAAGCACAGGAAAAGCGGCAAAACATCGACAATGATGCACTTGGCCAAAAAGGGCGTATGCGTTTTTTCCTGACTATATTCAGGAAAAAACGCATACGCCCTTTTTGGCCAAGCAAGCAACCTGGAAAGGCAAATCAGCGCTACAAAGAAGTCTCGCTTCCCATCGGTCAAAAGGGCCATGCTGAATAAAGTGTCAAAACCAGAAATGCAAAACAGGCCATGGAGAAACGGGAGCGTGGCTACGCTGATCGGCGGGATGTAAATTGCCAACAGCCACTCTGGAGAAGTGCACGGTGTGTCCTGAAACATCTAAAAAACTCAGCTTAGGGAGCATAGGGCACTTCCACTCATGGGCGTATAAATTGGGAAAACTAAAAATCAGCAAGACACAGGCACCCCAAAGTTTAGGGCTGCTCTGTTGACAAGAACCTCCACTTCGTTACATCTTAAATATCCCAGGAAAGAGAAAAATGGATAAAGAAGTTGTGGTCCTTATGTACAATGGAATATCACTCAGCCATGAAATCAACGTCATAAGGCTAGTAGCAGCAAGATGAGTGGATTTAGGTAGGACGATTCTAAGTGAAATAAGTCACACAGAAAAAGATACTTATCATAAGATATCACTTATAGAGGGAATATAAAAACCGCTACCCTTGAACTGAATTACAAATCAGAGCAGGGTCACACGTTTAGAAAACACACTATGGCTGCTTAACGGCAAAGGTGAGGTGGGGTGATGCATAAAACAAGGGTTTCAAATTAGCTCAGATACCGTTCCATAAACCCAATAGGTAATAGACAAGACCTACTCCTTGCTCAGTGAATTGGACTCAACACCCCCTATTCACCGCCCAAGAATATATCTGACTAGTAAGAATCTTAAAACCTATGCATTGATATCTCTCTGTAAGTGAGTCAAGTGGGTGTAAAGCGGCAAAAACACAGCAGTGAAAAGCTGGTAAACCCCATTATAAAAATCAATTACTTTTAAAAACCCGTGAAACAAAGACAGTGAAAGAGAGAGAAATTCTTACAAAATTCGTTCAGGGGCTGTGATGCCACCTGGATTGACCATATCTAGACCCACAGTTGATTGAGACATAAGGGTGGACACTCTTGGGGCTGAGAGGTTTGGTGAGGTTGGGTGAGCAAACGCAGACCCTTTAAAGTAATACTGCGTGGTCCCCATCCCATGGGTCCCAAATCTCCAGGTTCAAGGGCATCTTCCTACATCGAAAGCATGCATGAGAAACCCAGAAGATGGTACACCGTGTGATCCGGAAAGGTTTTCAAAACGCACCTCATTTCTCATCTCCTTGTGCTCGGGTTTGCCATTCCAGCCGCTTTACTAGCAATCTCCCTCCTTGGAGAATCAGCACCTTTAACCTCCTGTTCCGTACAGGTTGCAATTTGTCCTGAGGATGAACGGGAAGAGGGGGAACCAATGAGAGACTAGCTCTAGGTGTTGGGACAGGCACAGGTCACTCTATTTTCCCATCAGGAAGAAGAATTAACCAGAGGCTCAGCCTGCCGCCCGGGACCAGAATAGGGTCTGAAGCAATCCTGCGCTTTTGCGGCCAGCTCCCAAGAAAGCGAGTTGAAAAATGGAGCTCAGGGGCACTGCAATTCACAAACCTGCAGACTTATAAATGATGACTCTCGTCCACAAATATATTGAGGGAAGGCAACGAAGAGGATTGGAAAGCAAGGCAGAATTGCAGGAAACAGATTTCAGGAGGGAGATTCGAATCGCCTTTAAAGCACAGGAAAAGCGGCAAAACCTCGACAATGATGCCCTTGGCCAAAAAGGGCGTATGCGTTTTTTCCTGACTATATTCAGGAAAAAACGCATACGCCCTTTTTGGCCAACCAAGCAACCTGGAAAGGCAAATCAGCGCTACAAAGAAGTCTCGCTTCCCATCGGTCAAAAGGGCCATGCTGAATAAAGTGTCAAAACCAGAAATGCAAAACAGGCCATGGAGAAACAGGAGCCTGGCTACGCTGATGGGCGGGATGTAAATTGCCAACAGCCACTCTGGAGAAGTGCACGGTGTGTCCTGAAACATCGAAAAAAATCAGCTTAGGGAGCATAGGGCACTTCCACTCATGGGCGTATAAATTGGGAAAACTAAAAATCAGCAAGACACAGGCACCCCAAAGTTTAGGGCTGCTCTGTTGACAAGAACCTCCACTTCGTTATACCTTAAATATCCCAGGAAAGAGAAAAATGGATAAAGAAGTTGTGGTCCTTATGTACAATGGAATATCACTCAGCCATGAAATCAACGTCATAAGGCTAGTAGCAGCAAGATGAGTGGATTTAGGTAGGACGATTCTAAGTGAAATAAGTCACACAGAAAAAGATACTTATCATAAGATATCACTTATAGAGGGAATATAAAAACCGCTACCCTTGAACTGAATTACAAATCAGAGCAGGGTCACACGTTTAGAAAACACACTATGGCTGCTTAACGGCAAAGGTGAGGTGGGGTGATGCATAAAACAAGGGTTTCAAATTAGCTCAGATACCGTTCCATAAACCCAATAGGTAATAGACAAGACCTACTCCTTGCTCAGTGAATTGGACTCAACACCCCCTATTCACCGCCCAAGAATATATCTGACTAGTAAGAATCTTAAAACCTATGCATTGATATCTCTCTGTAAGTGAGTCAAGTGGGTGTAAAGCGGCAAAAACACAGCAGTGAAAAGCAGGTAAACCCCATTATAAAAATCAATTACTTTTAAAAACCCGTGAAACAAAGACAGTGAAAGAGAGAGAAATTCTTACAAAATTCGTTCAGGGGCTGTGATGCCACCTGGATTGACCATATCTAGACCCACAGTTGATTGAGACATAAGGGTGGACACTCTTGGGGCTGAGAGGTTTGGTGAGGTTGGGTGAGCAAACGCAGACCCTTTAAAGTAATACTGCGTGGTACCCATCCCATGGGTCCCAAATCTCCAGGTTCAAGGGCATCTTCCTACATCGAAAACATGCATGAGAAACCCAGAAGATGGTACACCGTGTGATCCGGAAAGGTTTTCAAAACGCACCTCATTTCTCATCTCCTTGTGCTCGGGTTTGCCATTCCAGCCGCTTTACTAGCAATCTCCCTCCTTGGAGAATCAGCACCTTTAACCTCCTGTTCCGTACAGGTTGCAATTTGTCCTGAGGATGAACGGGAAGAGGGGGAACCAATGAGAGACTAGCTCTAGGTGTTGGGACAGGCACAGGTCACTCTATTTTCCCATCAGGAAGAAGAATTAACCAGAGGCTCAGCCTGCCGCCCGGGACCAGAATAGGGCCTGAAGCAATCCTGCGCTTTTGCAGCCAGCTCCCAAGAAAGCGAGTTGAAAAATGGAGCTCAGGGGCACTGCAATTCACAAACCTGCAGACTTATAAATGATGACTCTCGTCCACAAATATACTGAGGGAAGGCAACGAAGAGGATTTGAAAGCAAGGCGGAATTGCAGGAAAGAGATTTCAGGAGGGAGATTCGAATCGCCTTTAAAGCACAGGAAAAGCGGCAAAACATCGACAATGATGCACTTGGCCAAAAAGGGCGTATGCGTTTTTTCCTGACTATATTCAGGAAAAAACGCATACGCCCTTTTTGGCCAACCAAGCAACCTGGAAAGGCAAATCAGCGCTACAAAGAAGTCTCGCTTCCCATCGGTCAAAAGGGCCATGCTGAATAAAGTGTCAAAACCAGAAATGCAAAACAGGCCATGGAGAAACGGGAGCGTGGCTACGCTGATCGGCGGGATGTAAATTGCCAACAGCCACTCTGGAGAAGTGCACGGTGTGTCCTGAAACATCGAAAAAACTCAGCTTAGGGAGCATAGGGCACTTCCACTCATGGGCGTATAAATTGGGAAAACTAAAAATCAGCAAGACACAGGCACCCCAAAGTTTAGGGATGCTCTGTTGACAAGAACCTCCACTTCGTTACACCTTAAATATCCCAGGAAAGAGAAAAATGGATAAAGAAGTTGTGGTCCTTATGTACAATGGAATATCACTCAGCCATGAAATCAACGTCATAAGGCTAGTAGCAGCAAGATGAGTGGATTTAGGTAGGACGATTCTAAGTGAAATAAGTCACACAGAAAAAGATACTTATCATAAGATATCACTTATAGAGGGAATATAAAAACCGCTACCCTTGAACTGAATTACAAATCAGAGCAGGGTCACACGTTTAGAAAACACACTATGGCTGCTTAACGGCAAAGGTGAGGTGGGGTGATGCATAAAACAAGGGTTTCAAATTAGCTCAGATACCGTTCCATAAACCCAATAGGTAATAGACAAGACCTACTCCTTGCTCAGTGAATTGGACTCAACACCCCCTATTCACCGCCCAAGAATATATCTGACTAGTAAGAATCTTAAAACCTATGCATTGATATCTCTCTGTAAGTGAGTCAAGTGGGTGTAAAGCGGCAAAAACACAGCAGTGAAAAGCAGGTAAACCCCATTATAAAAATCAATTACTTTTAAAAACCCGTGAAACAAAGACAGTGAAAGAGAGAGAAATTCTTACAAAATTCGTTCAGGGGCTGTGATGCCACCTGGATTGACCATATCTAGACCCACAGTTGATTGAGACATAAGGGTGGACACTCTTGGGGCTGAGAGGTTTGGTGAGGTTGGGTGAGCAAACGCAGACCCTTTAAAGTAATACTGCGTGGTACCCATCCCATGGGTCCCAAATCTCCAGGTTCAAGGGCATCTTCCTACATCGAAAGCATGCATGAGAAACCCAGAAGATGGTACACCGTGTGATCCGGAAAGGTTTTCAAAACGCACCTCATTTCTCATCTCCTTGTGCTCGGGTTTGCCATTCCAGCCGCTTTACTAGCAATCTCCCTCCTTGGAGAATCAGCACTTTTAACCTCCTGTTCCGTACAGGTTGCAATTTGTCCTGAGAATGAACGGGAAGAGGGGGAACCAATGAGAGACTAGCTCTAGGTGTTGGGACAGGCACAGGTCACTCTATTTTCCCATCAGGAAGAAGAATTAACCACAGGCTCAGCCTGCCGCCCGGGACCAGAATAGGGTCTGAAGCAATCCTGCGCTTTTGCGGCCAGCTCCCAAGAAAGCGAGTTGAGAAATGGAGCTCAGGGGCACTGCAATTCACAAACCTGCAGACTTATAAATGATGACTCTCGTCCACAAATATATTTTGGGAAGGCAACGAAGAGGATTGGAAAGCAAGGCAGAATTGCAGGAAACAGATTTCAGGAGGGAGATTCGAATCGCCTTTAAAGCACAGGAAAAGCGGCAAAACCTCGACAATGATGCCCTTGGCCAAAAAGGGCGTATGCGTTTTTTCCTGACTATATTCAGGAAAAAACGCATACGCCCTTTTTGGCCAACCAAGCAACCTGGAAAGGCAAATCAGCGCTACAAAGAAGTCTCACTTCCCATCGGTCAAAAGGGCCATGCTGAATAAAGTGTCAAAACCAGAAATGCAAAACAGGCCATGGAGAAACAGGAGCCTGGCTACGCTGATGGGCGGGATGTAAATTGCCAACAGCCACTCTGGAGAAGTGCACGGTGTGTCCTGAAACATCGAAAAAAATCAGCTTAGGGAGCATAGGGCACTTCCACTCATGGGCGTATAAATTGGGAAAACTAAAAATCAGCAAGACACAGGCACCCCAAAGTTTAGGGCTGCTCTGTTGACAAGAACCTCCACTTCGTTATACCTTAAATATCCCAGGAAAGAGAAAAATGGATAAAGAAGTTGTGGTCCTTATGTACAATGGAATATCACTCAGCCATGAAATCAACGTCATAAGGCTAGTAGCAGCAAGATGAGTGGATTTAGGTAGGACGATTCTAAGTGAAATAAGTCACACAGAAAAAGATACTTATCATAAGATATCACTTATAGAGGGAATATAAAAACCGCTACCCTTGAACTGAATTACAAATCAGAGCAGGGTCACACGTTTAGAAAACACACTATGGCTGCTTAATGGCAAAGGTGAGGTGGGGTGATGCATAAAACAAGGGTTTCAAATTAGCTCAGATACCGTTCCATAAACCCAATAGGTAATAGACAAGACCTACTCCTTGCTCAGTGAATTGGACTCAACACCCCCTATTCACCGACCAAGAATATATCTGACTAGTAAGAATCTTAAAACCTATGCATTGATATCTCTCTGTAAGTGAGTCAAGTGGGTGTAAAGCGGCAAAAACACAGCAGTGAAAAGCAGGTAAACCCCATTATAAAAATCAATTACTTTTAAAAACCCGTGAAACAAAGACAGTGAAAGAGAGAGAAATTCTTACAAAATTCGTTCAGGGGCTGTGATGCCACCTGGATTGACCATATCTAGACCCACAGTTGATTGAGACATAAGGGTGGACACTCTTGGGGCTGAGAGGTTTGGTGAGGTTGGGTGAGCAAACGCAGACCCTTTAAAGTAATACTGCGTGGTACCCATCCCATGGGTCCCAAATCTCCAGGTTCAAGGGCATCTTCCTACATCGAAAACATGCATGAGAAACCCAGAAGATGGTACACCGTGTGATCCGGAAAGGTTTTCAAAACGCACCTCATTTCTCATCTCCTTGTGCTCGGGTTTGCCATTCCAGCCGCTTTACTAGCAATCTCCCTCCTTGGAGAATCAGCACCTTTAACCTCCTGTTCCGTACAGGTCGCAATTTGTCCTGAGGATGAACGGGAAGAGGGGGAACCAATGAGAGACTAGCTCTAGGTGTTGGGACAGGCACAGGTCACTCTATTTTCCCATCAGGAAGAAGAATTAACCAGAGGCTCAGCCTGCCGCCCGGGACCAGAATAGGGCCTGAAGCAATCCTGCGCTTTTGCAGCCAGCTCCCAAGAAAGCGAGTTGAAAAATGGAGCTCAGGGGCACTGCAATTCACAAACCTGCAGACTTATAAATGATGACTCTCGTCCACAAATATACTGAGGGAAGGCAACGAAGAGGATCTGAAAGCAAGGCGGAATTGCAGGAAAGAGATTTCAGGAGGGAGATTCGAATCGCCTTTAAAGCACAGGAAAAGCGGCAAAACATCGACAATGATGCACTTGGCCAAAAAGGGCGTATGCGTTTTTTCCTGACTATATTCAGGAAAAAACGCATACGCCCTTTTTGGCCAAGCAAGCAACCTGGAAAGGCAAATCAGCGCTACAAAGAAGTCTCGCTTCCCATCGGTCAAAAGGGCCATGCTGAATAAAGTGTCAAAACCAGAAATGCAAAACAGGCCATGGAGAAACGGGAGCGTGGCTACGCTGATCGGCGGGATGTAAATTGCCAACAGCCACTCTGGAGAAGTGCACGGTGTGTCCTGAAACATCGAAAAAACTCAGCTTAGGGAGCATAGGGCACTTCCACTCATGGGCGTATAAATTGGGAAAACTAAAAATCAGCAAGACACAGGCACCCCAAAGTTTAGGGATGCTCTGTTGACAAGAACCTCCACTTCGTTACACCTTAAATATCCCAGGAAAGAGAAAAATGGATAAAGAAGTTGTGGTCCTTATGTACAATGGAATATCACTCAGCCATGAAATCAACGTCATAAGGCTAGTAGCAGCAAGATGAGTGGATTTAGGTAGGACGATTCTAAGTGAAATAAGTCACACAGAAAAAGATACTTATCATAAGATATCACTTATAGAGGGAATATAAAAACCGCTACCCTTGAACTGAATTACAAATCAGAGCAGGGTCACACGTTTAGAAAACACACTATGGCTGCTTAACGGCAAAGGTGAGGTGGGGTGATGCATAAAACAAGGGTTTCAAATTAGCTCAGATACCGTTCCATAAACCCAATAGGTAATAGACAAGACCTACTCCTTGCTCAGTGAATTGGACTCAACACCCCCTATTCACCGCCCAAGAATATATCTGACTAGTAAGAATCTTAAAACCTATGCATTGATATCTCTCTGTAAGTGAGTCAAGTGGGTGTAAAGCGGCAAAAACACAGCAGTGAAAAGCAGGTAAACCCCATTATAAAAAGCAATTACTTTTAAAAACCCGTGAAACAAAGACAGTGAAAGAGAGAGAAATTCTTACAAAATTCGTTCAGGGGCTGTGATGCCACCTGGATTGACCATATCTAGACCCACAGTTGATTGAGACATAAGGGTGGACACTCTTGGGGCTGAGAGGTTTGGTGAGGTTGGGTGAGCAAACGCAGACCCTTTAAAGTAATACTGCGTGGTACCCATCCCATGGGTCCCAAATCTCCAGGTTCAAGGGCATCTTCCTACATCGAAAGCATGCATGAGAAACCCAGAAGATGGTACACCGTGTGATCCGGAAAGGTTTTCAAAACGCACCTCATTTCTCATCTCCTTGTGCTCGGGTTTGCCATTCCAGCCGCTTTACTAGCAATCTCCCTCCTTGGAGAATCAGCACCTTTAACCTCCTGTTCCGTACAGGTTGCAATTTGTCCTGAGAATGAACGGGAAGAGGGGGAACCAATGAGAGACTAGCTCTAGGTGTTGGGACAGGCACAGGTCACTCTATTTTCCCATCAGGAAGAAGAATTAACCAGAGGCTCAGCCTGCCGCCCGGGACCAGAATAGGGTCTGAAGCAATCCTGCGCTTTTGCGGCCAGCTCCCAAGAAAGCGAGTTGAGAAATGGAGCTCAGGGGCACTGCAATTCACAAACCTGCAGACTTATAAATGATGACTCTCGTCCACAAATATATTTTGGGAAGGCAACGAAGAGGATTGGAAAGCAAGGCAGAATTGCAGGAAACAGATTTCAGGAGGGAGATTCGAATCGCCTTTAAAGCACAGGAAAAGCGGCAAAACCTCGACAATGATGCCCTTGGCCAAAAAGGGCGTATGCGTTTTTTCCTGACTATATTCAGGAAAAAACGCATACGCCCTTTTTGGCCAACCAAGCAACCTGGAAAGGCAAATCAGCGCTACAAAGAAGTCTCGCTTCCCATCGGTCAAAAGGGCCATGCTGAATAAAGTGTCAAAACCAGAAATGCAAAACAGGCCATGGAGAAACAGGAGCCTGGCTACGCTGATGGGCGGGATGTAAATTGCCAACAGCCACTCTGGAGAAGTGCACGGTGTGTCCTGAAACATCGAAAAAAATCAGCTTAGGGAGCATAGGGCACTTCCACTCATGGGCGTATAAATTGGGAAAACTAAAAATCAGCAAGACACAGGCACCCCAAAGTTTAGGGCTGCTCTGTTGACAAGAACCTCCACTTCGTTATACCTTAAATATCCCAGGAAAGAGAAAAATGGATAAAGAAGTTGTGGTCCTTATGTACAATGGAATATCACTCAGCCATGAAATCAACGTCATAAGGCTAGTAGCAGCAAGATGAGTGGATTTAAGTAGGACGATTCTAAGTGAAATAAGTCACACAGAAAAAGATACTTATCATAAGATATCACTTATAGAGGGAATATAAAAACCGCTACCCTTGAACTGAATTACAAATCAGAGCAGGGTCACACGTTTAGAAAACACACTATGGCTGCTTAACGGCAAAGGTGAGGTGGGGTGATGCATAAAACAAGGGTTTCAAATTAGCTCAGATACCGTTCCATAAACCCAATAGGTAATAGACAAGACCTACTCCTTGCTCAGTGAATTGGACTCAACACCCCCTATTCACCGCCCAAGAATATATCTGACTAGTAAGAATCTTAAAACCTATGCATTGATATCTCTCTGTAAGTGAGTCAAGTGGGTGTAAAGCGGCAAAAACACAGCAGTGAAAAGCAGGTAAACCCCATTATAAAAATCAATTACTTTTAAAAACCCGTGAAACAAAGACAGTGAAAGAGAGAGAAATTCTTACAAAATTCGTTCAGGGGCTGTGATGCCACCTGGATTGACCATATCTAGACCCACAGATGATTGAGACATAAGGGTGGACACTCTTGGGGCTGAGAGGTTTGGTGAGGTTGGGTGAGCAAACGCAGACCCTTTAAAGTAATACTGCGTGGTACCCATCCCATGGGTCCCAAATCTCCAGGTTCAAGGGCATCTTCCTACATCGAAAGCATGCATGAGAAACCCAGAAGATGGTACACCGTGTGATCCGGAAAGGTTTTCAAAACGCACCTCATTTCTCATCTCCTTGTGCTCGGGTTTGCCATTCCAGCCGCTTTACTAGCAATCTCCCTCCTTGGAGAATCAGCACCTTTAACCTCCTGTTCCGTACAGGTTGCAATTTGTCCTGAGAATGAACGGGAAGAGGGGGAACCAATGAGAGACTAGCTCTAGGTGTTGGGACAGGCACAGGTCATTCCATTTTCCCATCAGGAAGAAGAATTAACCACAGGCTCAGCCTGCCGCCCGGGACCAGAATAGGGTCTGAAGCAATCCTGCGCTTTTGCGGCCAGCTCCCAAGAAAGCGAGTTGAGAAATGGAGCTCAGGGGCACTGCAATTCACAAACCTGCAGACTTATAAATGATGACTCTCGTCCACAAATATATTCAGGGAAGGCAACGAAGAGAATTGGAAAGCAAGGCAGAATTGCAGGAAACAGATTTCAGGAGGGAGATTCGAATCGCCTTTAAAGCACAAGAAAAGCGGCAAAACCTCGACAATGATGCACTTGGCCAAAAAGGGCGTATGCGTTTTTTCCTGACTATATTCAGGAAAAAACGCATACGCCCTTTTTGGCCAACCAAGCAACCTGGAAAGGCAAATCAGCGCTACAAAGAAGTCTCGCTTCCCATCGGTCAAAAGGGCCATGCTGAATAAAGTGTCAAAACCAGAAATGCAAAACAGGCCATGGAGAAACAGGAGCCTGGCTACGCTGATGGGCGGGATGTAAATTGCCAACAGCCACTCTGGAGAAGTGCACGGTGTGTCCTGAAACATCTAAAAAACTCAGCTTAGGGAGCATAGGGCACTTCCACTCATGGGCGTATAAATTGGGAAAACTAAAAATCAGCAAGACACAGGCACCCCAAAGTTTAGGGCTGCTCTGTTGACAAGAACCTCCACTTCGTTATACCTTAAATATCCCAGGAAAGAGAAAAATGGATAAAGAAGTTGTGGTCCTTATGTACAATGGAATATCACTCAGCCATGAAATCAACGTCATAAGGCTAGTAGCAGCAAGATGAGTGGATTTAGGTAGGACGATTCTAAGTGAAATAAGTCACACAGAAAAAGATACTTATCATAAGATATCACTTATAGAGGGAATATGAAAACCGCTACCCTTGAACTGAATTACAAATCAGAGCAGGGTCACACGTTTAGAAAACACACTATGGCTGCTTAACGGCAAAGGTGAGGTGGGGTGATGCATAAAACAAGGGTTTCAAATTAGCTCAGATACCGTTCCATAAACCCAATAGGTAATAGACAAGACCTACTCCTTGCTCAGTGAATTGGACTCAACACCCCCTATTCACCGCCCAAGAATATATCTGACTAGTAAGAATCTTAAAACCTATGCATTGATATCTCTCTGTAAGTGAGTCAAGTGGGTGTAAAGCGGCAAAAACACAGCAGTGAAAAGCAGGTAAACCCCATTATAAAAATCAATTACTTTTAAAAACCCGTGAAACAAAGACAGTGAAAGAGAGAGAAATTCTTACAAAATTCGTTCAGGGGCTGTGATGCCACCTGGATTGACCATATCTAGACCCACAGTTGATTGAGACATAAGGGTGGACACTCTTGGGGCTGAGAGGTTTGGTGAGGTTGGGTGAGCAAACGCAGACCCTTTAAAGTAATACTGCGTGGTACCCATCCCATGGGTCCCAAATCTCCAGGTTCAAGGGCATCTTCCTACATCGAAAACATGCATGAGAAACCCAGAAGATGGTACACCGTGTGATCCGGAAAGGTTTTCAAAACGCACCTCATTTCTCATCTCCTTGTGCTCGGGTTTGCCATTCCAGCCGCTTTACTAGCAATCTCCCTCCTTGGAGAATCAGCACCTTTAACCTCCTGTTCCGTACAGGTTGCAATTTGTCCTGAGGATGAACGGGAAGAGGGGGAACCAATGAGAGACTAGCTCTAGGTGTTGGGACAGGCACAGGTCACTCTATTTTCCCATCAGGAAGAAGAATTAACCACAGGCTCAGCCTGCCGCCCGGGACCAGAATAGGGTCTGAAGCAATCCTGCGCTTTTGCGGCCAGCTCCCAAGAAAGCGAGTTGAAAAATGGAGCTCAGGGGCACTGCAATTCACAAACCTGCAGACTTATAAATGATGACTCTCGTCCACAAATATACTGAGGGAAGGCAACGAAGAGGATTTGAAAGCAAGGCGGAATTGCAGGAAAGAGATTTCAGGAGGGAGATTCGAATCGCCTTTAAAGTACAGATAAAGCGGCAAAACATCGACAATGATGCACTTGGCCAAAAAGGGCGTATGCGTTTTTTCCTGACTATATTCAGGAAAAAACGCATACGCCCTTTTTGGCCAACCAAGCAACCTGGAAAGGCAAATCAGCGCTACAAAGAAGTCTCGCTTCCCATCGGTCAAAAGGGCCATGCTGAATAAAGTGTCAAAACCAGAAATGCAAAACAGGCCATGGAGAAACGGGAGCGTGGCTACGCTGATCGGCGGGATGTAAATTGCCAACAGCCACTCTGGAGAAGTGCACGGTGTGTCCTGAAACATCGAAAAAACTCAGCTTAGGGAGCATAGGGCACTTCCACTCATGGGCGTATAAATTGGGAAAACTAAAAATCAGCAAGACACAGGCACCCCAAAGTTTAGGGCTGCTCTGTTGACAAGAACCTCCACTTCGTTACACCTTAAATATCCCAGGAAAGAGAAAAATGGATAAAGAAGTTGTGGTCCTTATGTACAATGGAATATCACTCAGCCATGAAATCAACGTCATAAGGCTAGTAGCAGCAAGATGAGTGGATTTAGGTAGGACGATTCTAAGTGAAATAAGTCACACAGAAAAAGATACTTATCATAAAATATCACTTATAGAGGGAATATGAAAACCGCTACCCTTGAACTGAATTACAAATCAGAGCAGGGTCACACGTTTAGAAAACACACTATGGCTGCTTAACGGCAAAGGTGAGGTGGGGTGATGCATAAAACAAGGGTTTCAAATTAGCTCAGATACCGTTCCATAAACCCAATAGGTAATAGACAAGACCTACTCCTTGCTCAGTGAATTGGACTCAACACCCCCTATTCACCGCCCAAGAATATATCTGACTAGTAAGAATCTTAAAACCTATGCATTGATATCTCTCTGTAAGTGAGTCAAGTGGGTGTAAAGCGGCAAAAACACAGCAGTGAAAAGCAGGTAAACCCCATTATAAAAATCAATTACTTTTAAAAACCCGTGAAACAAAGACAGTGAAAGAGAGAGAAATTCTTACAAAATTCGTTCAGGGGCTGTGATGCCACCTGGATTGACCATATCTAGACCCACAGTTGATTGAGACATAAGGGTGGACACTCTTGGGGCTGAGAGGTTGGGTGAGGTTGGGTGAGCAAACGCAGACCCTTTAAAGTAATACTGCGTGGTACCCATCCCATGGGTCCCAAATCTCCAGGTTCAAGGGCATCTTCCTACATCGAAAGCATGCATGAGAAACCCAGAAGATGGTACACCGTGTGATCCGGAAAGGTTTTCAAAACGCACCTCATTTCTCATCTCCTTGTGCTCGGGTTTGCCATTCCAGCCGCTTTACTAGCAATCTCCCTCCTTGGAGAATCAGCACCTTTAACCTCCTGTTCCGTACAGGTTGCAATTTGTCCTGAGAATGAACGGGAAGAGGGGGAACCAATGAGAGACTAGCTCTAGGTGTTGGGACAGGCACAGGTCACTCCATTTTCCCATCAGGAAGAAGAATTAACCACAGGCTCAGCCTGCCGCCCGGGACCAGAATAGGGTCTGAAGCAATCCTGCGCTTTTGCGGCCAGCTCCCAAGAAAGCGAGTTGAGAAATGGAGCTCAGGGGCACTGCAATTCACAAACCTGCAGACTTATAAATGATGACTCTCGTCCACAAATATATTGAGGGAAGGCAACGAAGAGGATTGGAAAGCAAGGCAGAATTGCAGGAAACAGATTTCAGGAGGGAGATTCGAATCGCCTTTAAAGCACAGGAAAAGCGGCAAAACCTCGACAATGATGCCCTTGGCCAAAAAGGGCGTATGCGTTTTTTCCTGACTATATTCAGGAAAAAACGCATACGCCCTTTTTGGCCAACCAAGCAACCTGGAAAGGCAAATCAGCGCTACAAAGAAGTCTCGCTTCCCATCGGTCAAAAGGGCCATGCTGAATAAAGTGTCAAAACCAGAAATGCAAAACAGGCCATGGAGAAACAGGAGCCTGGCTACGCTGATGGGCGGGATGTAAATTGCCAACAGCCACTCTGGAGAAGTGCACGGTGTGTCCTGAAACATCTAAAAAACTCAGCTTAGGGAGCATAGGGCACTTCCACTCATGGGCGTATAAATTGGGAAAACTAAAAATCAGCAAGACACAGGCACCCCAAAGTTTAGGGCTGCTCTGTTGACAAGAACCTCCACTTCGTTATACCTTAAATATCCCAGGAAAGAGAAAAATGGATAAAGAAGTTGTGGTCCTTATGTACAATGGAATATCACTCAGCCATGAAATCAACGTCATAAGGCTAGTAGCAGCAAGATGAGTGGATTTAGGTAGGACGATTCTAAGTGAAATAAGTCACACAGAAAAAGATACTTATCATAAGATATCACTTATAGAGGGAATATAAAAACCGCTACCCTTGAACTGAATTACAAATCAGAGCAGGGTCACACGTTTAGAAAACACACTATGGCTGCTTAACGGCAAAGGTGAGGTGGGGTGATGCATAAAACAAGGGTTTCAAATTAGCTCAGATACCGTTCCATAAACCCAATAGGTAATAGACAAGACCTACTCCTTGCTCAGTGAATTGGACTCAACACCCCCTATTCACCGACCAAGAATATATCTGACTAGTAAGAATCTTAAAACCTATGCATTGATATCTCTCTGTAAGTGAGTCAAGTGGGTGTAAAGCGGCAAAAACACAGCAGTGAAAAGCAGGTAAACCCCATTATAAAAATCAATTACTTTTAAAAACCCGTGAAACAAAGACAGTGAAAGAGAGAGAAATTCTTACAAAATTCGTTCAGGGGCTGTGATGCCACCTGGATTGACCATATCTAGACCCACAGTTGATTGAGACATAAGGGTGGACACTCTTGGGGCTGAGAGGTTTGGTGAGGTTGGGTGAGCAAACGCAGACCCTTTAAAGTAATACTGCGTGGTACCCATCCCATGGGTCCCAAATCTCCAGGTTCAAGGGCATCTTCCTACATCGAAAACATGCATGAGAAACCCAGAAGATGGTACACCGTGTGATCCGGAAAGGTTTTCAAAACGCACCTCATTTCTCATCTCCTTGTGCTCGGGTTTGCCATTCCAGCCGCTTTACTAGCAATCTCCCTCCTTGGAGAATCAGCACCTTTAACCTCCTGTTCCGTACAGGTTGCAATTTGTCCTGAGGATGAACGGGAAGAGGGGGAACCAATGAGAGACTAGCTCTAGGTGTTGGGACAGGCACAGGTCACTCTATTTTCCCATCAGGAAGAAGAATTAACCAGAGGCTCAGCCTGCCGCCCGGGACCAGAATAGGGCCTGAAGCAATCCTGCGCTTTTGCAGCCAGCTCCCAAGAAAGCGAGTTGAAAAATGGAGCTCAGGGGCACTGCAATTCACAAACCTGCAGACTTATAAATGATGACTCTCGTCCACCTAATATACTGAGGGAAGGCAACGAAGAGGATTTGAAAGCAAGGCGGAATTGCAGGAAACAGATTTCAGGAGGGAGATTCGAATCGCCTTTAAAGCACAGGAAAAGAGGCAAAACATCGACAATGATGCACTTGGCCAAAAAGGGCGTATGCGTTTTTTCCTGACTATATTCAGGAAAAAACGCATACGCCCTTTTTGGCCAACCAAGCAACCTGGAAAGGCAAATCAGCGCTACAAAGAAGTCTCGCTTCCCATCGGTCAAAAGGGCCATGCTGAATAAAGTGTCAAAACCAGAAATGCAAAACAGGCCATGGAGAAACGGGAGCGTGGCTACGCTGATCGGCGGGATGTAAATTGCCAACAGCCACTCTGGAGAAGTGCACGGTGTGTCCTGAAACATCGAAAAAACTCAGCTTAGGGAGCATAGGGCACTTCCACTCATGGGCGTATAAATTGGAAAAACTAAAAATCAGCAAGACACAGGCACCCCAAAGTTTAGGGCTGCTCTGTTGACAAGAACCTCCACTTCGTTACACCTTAAATATCCCAGGAAAGAGAAAAATGGATAAAGAAGTTGTGGTCCTTATGTACAATGGAATATCACTCAGCCATGAAATCAACGTCATAAGGCTAGTAGCAGCAAGATGAGTGGATTTAGGTAGGACGATTCTAAGTGAAATAAGTCACACAGAAAAAGATACTTATCATAAGATATCACTTATAGAGGGAATATAAAAACCGCTACCCTTGAACTGAATTACAAATCAGAGCAGGGTCACACGTTTAGAAAACACACTATGGCTGCTTAACGGGAAAGGTGAGGTGGGGTGATGCATAAAACAATGGTTTCAAATTAGCTCAGATACCGTTCCATAAACCCAATAGGTAATAGACAAGACCTACTCCTTGCTCAGTGAATTGGACTCAACACCCCCTATTCACCGCCCAAGAATATATCTGACTAGTAAGAATCTTAAAACCTATGCATTGATATCTCTCTGTAAGTGAGTCAAGTGGGTGTAAAGCGGCAAAAACACAGCAGTGAAAAGCAGGTAAACCCCATTATAAAAATCAATTACTTTTAAAAACCCGTGAAACAAAGACAGTGAAAGAGAGAGAAATTCTTACAAAATTCGTTCAGGGGCTGTGATGCCACCTGGATTGACCATATCTAGACCCACAGTTGATTGAGACATAAGGGTGGACACTCTTGGGGCTGAGAGGTTTGGTGAGGTTGGGTGAGCAAACGCAGACCCTTTAAAGTAATACTGCGTGGTACCCATCCCATGGGTCCCAAATCTCCAGGTTCAAGGGCATCTTCCTACATCGAAAACATGCATGAGAAACCCAGAAGATGGTACACCGTGTGATCCGGAAAGGTTTTCAAAACGCACCTCATTTCTCATCTCCTTGTGCTCGGGTTTGCCATTCCAGCCGCTTTACTAGCAATCTCCCTCCTTGGAGAATCAGCACCTTTAACCTCCTGTTCCGTACAGGTTGCAATTTGTCCTGAGGATGAACGGGAAGAGGGGGAACCAATGAGAGACTAGCTCTAGGTGTTGGGACAGGCACAGGTCACTCTATTTTCCCATCAGGAAGAAGAATTAACCACAGGCTCAGCCTGCCGCCCGGGACCAGAATAGGGTCTGAAGCAATCCTGCGCTTTTGCGGCCAGCTCCCAAGAAAGCGAGTTGAAAAATGGAGCTCAGGGGCACTGCAATTCACAAACCTGCAGACTTATAAATGATGACTCTCGTCCACAAATATACTCAGGGAAGGCAACGAAGAGGATTTGAAAGCAAGGCGGAATTGCAGGAAAGAGATTTCAGGAGGGAGATTCGAATCGCCTTTAAAGTACAGATAAAGCGGCAAAACATCGACAATGATGCACTTGGCTAAAAAGGGCGTATGCGTTTTTTCCTGACTATATTCAGGAAAAAACGCATACGCCCTTTTTGGCCAACCAAGCAACCTGGAAAGGCAAATCAGCGCTACAAAGAAGTCTCGCTTCCCATCGGTCAAAAGGGCCATGCTGAATAAAGTGTCAAAACCAGAAATGCAAAACAGGCCATGGAGAAACGGGAGCGTGGCTACGCTGATGGGCGGGATGTAAATTGCCAACAGCCACTCTGGAGAAGTGCACGGTGTGTCCTGAAACATCGAAAAAACTCAGCTTAGGGAGCATAGGGCACTTCCACTCATGGGTGTATAAATTGGGAAAACTAAAAATCAGCAAGACAGAGGCACCCCAAAGTTTAGGGCTGCTCTGTTGACAAGAACCTCCACTTCGTTACACCTTAAATATCCCAGGAAAGAGAAAAATGGATAAAGAAGTTGTGGTCCTTATGTACAATGGAATATCACTCAGCCATGAAATCAACGTCATAAGGCTAGTAGCAGCAAGATGAGTGGATTTAGGTAGGACGATTCTAAGTGAAATAAGTCACACAGAAAAAGATACTTATCATAAGATATCACTTATAGAGGGAATATAAAAACCGCTACCCTTGAACTGAATTACAAATCAGAGCAGGGTCACACGTTTAGAAAACACACTATGGCTGCTTAACGGCAAAGGTGAGGTGGGGTGATGCATAAAACAAGGGTTTCAAATTAGCTCAGATACCGTTCCATAAACCCAATAGGTAATAGACAAGACCTACTCCTTGCTCAGTGAATTGGACTCAACACCCCCTATTCACCGCCCAAGAATATATCTGACTAGTAAGAATCTTAAAACCTATGCATTGATATCTCTCTGTAAGTGAGTCAAGTGGGTGTAAAGCGGCAAAAACACAGCAGTGAAAAGCAGGTAAACCCCATTATAAAAATCAATTACTTTTAAAAACCCGTGAAACAAAGACAGTGAAAGAGAGAGAAATTCTTACAAAATTCGTTCAGGGGCTGTGATGCCACCTGGATTGACCATATCTAGACCCACAGTTGATTGAGACATAAGGGTGGACACTCTTGGGGCTGAGAGGTTTGGTGAGGTTGGGTGAGCAAACGCAGACCCTTTAAAGTAATACTGCGTGGTACCCATCCCATGGGTCCCAAATCTCCAGGTTCAAGGGCATCTTCCTACATCGAAAGCATGCATGAGAAACCCAGAAGATGGTACACCGTGTGATCCGGAAAGGTTTTCAAAACGCACCTCATTTCTCATCTCCTTGTGCTCGGGTTTGCCATTCCAGCCGCTTTACTAGCAATCTCCCTCCTTGGAGAATCAGCACCTTTAACCTCCTGTTCCGTACAGGTTGCAATTTGTCCTGAGAATGAACGGGAAGAGGGGGAACCAATGAGAGACTAGTTCTAGGTGTTGGGACAGGCACAGGTCACTCCATTTTCCCATCAGGAAGAAGAATTAACCACAGGCTCAGCCTGCCGCCCGGGACCAGAATAGGGTCTGAAGCAATCCTGCGCTTTTGCGGCCAGCTCCCAAGAAAGCGAGTTGAGAAATGGAGCTCAGGGGCACTGCAATTCACAAACCTGCAGACTTATAAATGATGACTCTCGTCCACAAATATATTGAGGGAAGGCAACGAAGAGGATTGGAAAGCAAGGCAGAATTGCAGGAAACAGATTTCAGGAGGGAGATTCGAATCGCCTTTAAAGCACAGGAAAAGCGGCAAAACCTCGACAATGATGCCCTTGGCCAAAAAGGGCGTATGCGTTTTTTCCTGACTATATTCAGGAAAAAACGCATACGCCCTTTTTGGCCAACCAAGCAACCTGGAAAGGCAAATCAGCGCTACAAAGAACTCTCGCTTCCCATCGGTCAAAAGGGCCATGCTGAATAAAGTGTCAAAACCAGAAATGCAAAACAGGCCATGGAGAAACGGGAGCGTGGCTACGCTGATCGGCGGGATGTAAATTGCGAACAGCCACTCTGGAGAAGTGCACGGTGTGTCCTGAAACATCGAAAAAACTCAGCTTAGGGAGCATAGGGCACTTCCACTCATGGGCGTATAAATTGGAAAAACTAAAAATCAGCAAGACACAGGCACCCCAAAGTTTAGGGCTGCTCTGTTGACAAGAACCTCCACTTCGTTACACCTTAAATATCCCAGGAAAGAGAAAAATGGATAAAGAAGTTGTGGTCCTTATGTACAATGGAATATCACTCAGCCATGAAATCAACGTCATAAGGCTAGTAGCAGCAAGATGAGTCGATTTAGGTAGGACGATTCTAAGTGAAATAAGTCACACAGAAAAAGATACTTATCATAAGATATCACTTATAGAGGGAATATAAAAACCGCTACCCTTGAACTGAATTACAAATCAGAGCAGGGTCACACGTTTAGAAAACACACTATGGCTGCTTAACGGGAAAGATGAGGTGGGGTGATGCATAAAACAAGGGTTTCAAATTAGCTCAGATACCGTTCCATAAACCCAATAGGTAATAGACAAGACCTACTCCTTGCTCAGTGAATTGGACTCAACACCCCCTATTCACCGCCCAAGAATATATCTGACTAGTAAGAATCTTAAAACCTATGCATTGATATCTCTCTGTAAGTGAGTCAAGTGGGTGTAAAGCGGCAAAAACACAGCAGTGAAAAGCAGGTAAACCCCATTATAAAAATCAATTACTTTTAAAAACCCGTGAAACAAAGACAGTGAAAGAGAGAGAAATTCTTACAAAATTCGTTCAGGGGCTGTGATGCCACCTGGATTGACCATATCTAGACCCACAGCTGATTGAGACATAAGGGTGGACACTCTTGGGGCTGAGAGGTTTGGTGAGGTTGGGTGAGCAAACGCAGACCCTTTAAAGTAATACTGCGTGGTACCCATCCCATGGGTCCCAAATCTCCAGGTTCAAGGGCATCTTCCTACATCGAAAACATGCATGAGAAACCCATAATATGGTACACCGTGTGATCCGGAAAGGTTTTCAAAACGCACCTCATTTCTCATCTCCTTGTGCTCGGGTTTGCCATTCCAGCCGCTTTACTAGCAATCTCCCTCCTTGGAGAATCAGCACCTTTAACCTCCTGTTCCGTACAGGTTGCAATTTGTCCTGAGGATGAACGGGAAGAGGGGGAACCAATGAGAGACTAGCTCTAGGTGTTGGGACAGGCACAGGTCACTCTATTTTCCCATCAGGAAGAAGAATTGACCAGAGGCTCAGCCTGCCGCCCGGGACCAGAATAGGGTCTGAAGCAATCCTGCGCTTTTGCGGCCAGCTCCCAAGAAAGCGAGTTGAAAAATGGAGCTCAGGGGCACTGCAATTCACAAACCTGCAGACTTATAAATGATGACTCTCGTCCACAAATATATTCAGGGAAGGCAACGAAGAGGATTGGAAAGCAAGGCAGAATTGCAGGAAACAGATTTCAGGAGGGAGATTCGAATCGCCTTTAAAGCACAGGAAAAGCGGCAAAACCTCGACAATGATCCACTTGGCCAAAAAGGGCGTATGCGTTTTTTCCTGACTATATTCAGGAAAAAACGCATACGCCCTTTTTGGCCAACCAAGCAACCTGGAAAGGCAAATCAGCGCTACAAAGAAGTCTCGCTTCCCATCGGTCAAAAGGGCCATGCTGAATAAAGTGTCAAAACCAGAAATGCAAAACAGGCCATGGAGAAACAGGAGCCTGGCTACGCTGATGGGCGGGATGTAAATTGCCAACAGCCACTCTGGAGAAGTGCACGGTGTGTCCTGAAACATCGAAAAAAATCAGCTTAGGGAGCATAGGGCACTTCCACTCATGGGCGTATAAATTGGGAAAACTAAAAATCAGCAAGACACAGGCACCCCAAAGTTTAGGGCTGCTCTGTTGACAAGAACCTCCACTTCGTTATACCTTAAATATCCCAGGAAAGAGAAAAATGGATAAAGAAGTTGTGGTCCTTATGTACAATGGAATATCACTCAGCCATGAAATCAACGTCATAAGGCTAGTAGCAGCAAGATGAGTGGATTTAGGTAGGACGATTCTAAGTGAAATAAGTCACACAGAAAAAGATACTTATCATAAGATATCACTTATAGAGGGAATATAAAAACCGCTACCCTTGAACTGAATTACAAATCAGAGCAGGGTCACACGTTTAGAAAACACACTATGGCTGCTTAACGGCAAAGGTGAGGTGGGGTGATGCATAAAACAAGGGTTTCAAATTAGCTCAGATACCGTTCCATAAACCCAATAGGTAATAGACAAGACCTACTGCTTGCTCAGTGAATTGGACTCAACACCCCCTATTCACCGCCCAAGAATATATCTGACTAGTAAGAATCTTAAAACCTATGCATTGATATCTCTCTGTAAGTGAGTCAAGTGGGTGTAAAGCGGCAAAAACACAGCAGTGAAAAGCAGGTAAACCCCATTATAAAAATCAATTACTTTTAAAAACCCGTGAAACAAAGACAGTGAAAGAGAGAGAAATTCTTACAAAATTCGTTCAGGGGCTGTGATGCCACCTGGATTGACCATATCTAGACCCACAGTTGATTGAGACATAAGGGTGGACACTCTTGGGGCTGAGAGGTTGGGTGAGGTTGGGTGAGCAAACGCAGACCCTTTAAAGTAATACTGCGTGGTACCCATCCCATGGGTCCCAAATCTCCAGGTTCAAGGGCATCTTCCTACATCGAAAGCATGCATGAGAAACCCAGAAGATGGTACACCGTGTGATCCGGAAAGGTTTTCAAAACGCACCTCATTTCTCATCTCCTTGTGCTCGGGTTTGCCATTCCAGCCGCTTTACTAGCAATCTCCCTCCTTGGAGAATCAGCACCTTTAACCTCCTGTTCCGTACAGGTTGCAATTTGTCCTGAGAATGAACGGGAAGAGGGGGAACCAATGAGAGACTAGCTCTAGGTGTTGGGACAGGCACAGGTCACTCCATTTTCCCATCAGGAAGAAGAATTAACCACAGGCTCAGCCTGCCGCCCGGGACCAGAATAGGGTCTGAAGCAATCCTGCGCTTTTGCGGCCAGCTCCCAAGAAAGCGAGTTGAGAAATGGAGCTCAGGGGCACTGCAATTCACAAACCTGCAGACTTATAAATGATGACTCTCGTCCACAAATATATTCAGGGAAGGCAACGAAGAGGATTGGAAAGCAAGGCAGAATTGCAGGAAACAGATTTCAGGAGGGAGATTCGAATCGCCTTTAAAGCACAGGAAAAGCGGCAAAACCTCGACAATGATGCCCTTGGCCAAAAAGGGCGTATGCGTTTTTTCCTGACTATATTCAGGAAAAAACGCATACGCCCTTTTTGGCCAACCAAGCAACCTGGAAAGGCAAATCAGCGCTACAAAGAAGTCTCGCTTCCCATCGGTCAAAAGGGCCATGCTGAATAAAGTGTCAAAACCAGAAATGCAAAACAGGCCATGGAGAAACAGGAGCCTGGCTACGCTGATGGGCGGGATGTAAATTGCCAACAGCCACTCTGGAGAAGTGCACGGTGTGTCCTGAAACATCGAAAAAAATCAGCTTAGGGAGCATAGGGCACTTCCACTCATGGGCGTATAAATTGGGAAAACTAAAAATCAGCAAGACACAGGCACCCCAAAGTTTAGGGCTGCTCTGTTGACAAGAACCTCCACTTCGTTACACCTTAAATATCCCAGGAAAGAGAAAAATGGATAAAGAAGTTGTGGTCCTTATGTACAATGGAATATCACTCAGCCATGAAATCAACGTCATAAGGTTAGTAGAAGCAAGATGAGTGGATTTAGGTAGGACGATTCTAAGTGAAATAAGTCACACAGAAAAAGATACTTATCATAAGATATCACTTATAGAGGGAATATAAAAACCGCTACCCTTGAACTGAATTACAAATCAGAGCAGGGTCACACGTTTAGAAAACACACTATGGCTGCTTAACGGCAAAGGTGAGGTGGGGTGATGCATAAAACAAGGGTTTCAAATTAGCTCAGATACCGTTCCATAAACCCAATAGGTAATAGACAAGACCTACTCCTTGCTCAGTGAATTGGACTCAACACCCCCTATTCACCGCCCAAGAATATATCTGACTAGTAAAAATCTTAAAACCTATGCATTGATATCTCTCTGTAAGTGAGTCAAGTGGGTGTAAAGCGGCAAAAACACAGCAGTGAAAAGCAGGTAAACCCCATTATAAAAATCAATTACTTTTAAAAACCCGTGAAACAAAGACAGTGAAAGAGAGAGAAATTCTTACAAAATTCGTTCAGGGGCTGTGATGCCACCTGGATTGACCATATCTAGACCCACAGTTGATTGAGACATAAGGGTGGACACTCTTGGGGCTGAGAGGTTGGGTGAGGTTGGGTGAGCAAACGCAGACCCTTTAAAGTAATACTGCGTGGTACCCATCCCATGGGTCCCAAATCTCCAGGTTCAAGGGCATCTTCCTACATCGAAAGCATGCATGAGAAACCCAGAAGATGGTACACCGTGTGATCCGGAAAGGTTTTCAAAACGCACCTCATTTCTCATCTCCTTGTGCTCGGGTTTGCCATTCCAGCCGCTTTACTAGCAATCTCCCTCCTTGGAGAATCAGCACCTTTAACCTCCTGTTCCGTACAGGTTGCAATTTGTCCTGAGAATGAACGGGAAGAGGGGGAACCAATGAGAGACTAGCTCTAGGTGTTGGGACAGGCACAGGTCACTCCATTTTCCCATCAGGAAGAAGAATTAACCACAGGCTCAGCCTGCCGCCCGGGACCAGAATAGGGTCTGAAGCAATCCTGCGCTTTTGCGGCCAGCTCCCAAGAAAGCGAGTTGAGAAATGGAGCTCAGGGGCACTGCAATTCACAAACCTGCAGACTTATAAATGATGACTCTCGTCCACAAATATATTCAGGGAAGGCAACGAAGAGGATTGGAAAGCAAGGCAGAATTGCAGGAAACAGATTTCAGGAGGGAGATTCGAATCGCCTTTAAAGCACAGGAAAAGCGGCAAAACCTCGACAATGATGCCCTTGGCCAAAAAGGGCGTATGCGTTTTTTCCTGACTATATTCAGGAAAAAACGCATACGCCCTTTTTGGCCAACCAAGCAACCTGGAAAGGCAAATCAGCGCTACAAAGAAGTCTCGCTTCCCATCGGTCAAAAGGGCCATGCTGAATAAAGTGTCAAAACCAGAAATGCAAAACAGGCCATGGAGAAACAGGAGCCTGGCTACGCTGATGGGCGGGATGTAAATTGCCAACAGCCACTCTGGAGAAGTGCACGGTGTGTCCTGAAACATCGAAAAAAATCAGCTTAGGGAGCATAGGGCACTTCCACTCATGGGCGTATAAATTGGGAAAACTAAAAATCAGCAAGACACAGGCACCCCAAAGTTTAGGGCTGCTCTGTTGACAAGAACCTCCACTTCGTTATACCTTAAATATCCCAGGAAAGAGAAAAATGGATAAAGAAGTTGTGGTCCTTATGTACAATGGAATATCACTCAGCCATGAAATCAACGTCATAAGGCTAGTAGCAGCAAGATGAGTGGATTTAGGTAGGACGATTCTAAGTGAAATAAGTCACACAGAAAAAGATACTTATCATAAGATATCACTTATAGAGGGAATATAAAAACCGCTACCCTTGAACTGAATTACAAATCAGAGCAGGGTCACACGTTTAGAAAACACACTATGGCTGCTTAACGGCAAAGGTGAGGTGGGGTGATGCATAAAACAAGGGTTTCAAATTAGCTCAGATACCGTTCCATAAACCCAATAGGTAATAGACAAGACCTACTCCTTGCTCAGTGAATTGGACTCAACACCCCCTATTCACCGACCAAGAATATATCTGACTAGTAAGAATCTTAAAACCTATGCATTGATATCTCTCTCTAAGTGAGTCAAGTGGGTGTAAAGCGGCAAAAACACAGCAGTGAAAAGCAGGTAAACCCCATTATAAAAATCAATTACTTTTAAAACTCCGTGAAACAAAGACAGTGAAAGAGAGAGAAATTATTACAAAATTCATTCAGGGGCTGTGATGCCACCTGGATTGACCATATCTAGACCCACAGCTGATTGAGACATAAGGGTGGACACTCTTGGGGCTGAGAGGTTTGGTGAGGTTGGGTGAGCAAACGCAGACCCTTTAAAGTAATACTGCGTGGTACCTATCCCATGGGTCCCAAATCTCCAGGTTCAAGGGAATCTTCCTACATCGAAAACATGCATGAGAAACCCAGAAGATGGTACACCGTGTGATCGGGAAAGGTTTCTAAAACGCACCACATTTCTGATCTCCTTGTGCTCGGGTTCGCCTTTCCAGCCGCTTTACTAGCAATCTCCCTCCTTGGAGAATCAGCACCTTTAACCTCCTGTTCCGTACAGGTTGCAATTTGTCCTGAGGATGAACGGGAAGAGGGGGAACCAATGAGAGACTAGCTCTAGGTGTTGGGACAGGCACAGGTCACTCTATTTTCCCATCAGGAAGAAGAATTAACCAGAGGCTCAGCCTGCCGCCCGGGATCAGAATAGGGCCTGAAGCAATCCTGCGCTTTTGCGGGCAGCTCCCAAGAAAGCGAGTTGAAAAATGGAGCTCAGGGGCACTGCAATTCACAAACCTGCAGACTTATAAATGATGACTCTCGTCCACAAATATATTGAGGGAAGGCAACGAAGAGGATTGGAAAGCAAGGCAGAATTGCAGGAAACAGATTTCAGGAAGGAGATTCGAATCGCCTTTAAAGCACAGGAAAAGCGGCAAAAACCTCGACAATGATTCCTTTGGCCAAAAAGGGCGTATGCGTTTTTTCCTGAATATATTCAGGAAAAAACGCATACGCCCTTTTTGGCCAACCAAGCAACCTGGAAAGGCAAATCAGCGCTACAAAGAAGTCTCGCTTCCCATCGGTCAAAAGGGCCATGCTGAATAAAGTGTCAAAACCAGAAATGCAGGACAGGACATGGAGAAACGGGAGCCTGGCTACGCTGATGGGCGGGATGTAAATTGCCAACAGCCACTCTGGAGAAGTGCACGGTGTGTCCTGAAACATCTAAAAAACTCAGCTTAGGGAGCATAGGGCACTTCCACTCATGGGCGTATAAATTGGGAAAACTAAATATCAGCAAGACACAGGCACCCCAAAGTTTAGGGCTGCTCTGTTGACAAGAACCTCCACCTCGTTACACCTTAAATGTCCCAGAAAAGAGAAAAATGGATAAAGAAGTTGTGGTCCTTATGTACAATGGAATATCACTCACCCATGAAATCAACGTCATAAGGCTAGTAGCAGCAAGATGAGTGGATTTAGGTAGGACGATACTAAGTGAAATAAGTCACACAGAAAAAGATACTTATCATAAGATATCACTTATAGAGGGAATATAAAAACCGCTACCCTTGAACTGAATTACAAATCAGAGCAGGGTCACACGTTTAGAAAACACAGTATGGCTGCTTAACGGGAAAGGTGCGGTGGGGTGATGCATAAAACAAGGGTTTCAAATTAGCTCACATATCGTTCCATAAACCCAATAGGTAATAGACAAGACCTACTCCTTGCTCAGTGAATTGGACTCAACACCCCCTATTCACCGCCCAAGAATATATCTGACTAGTAAGAATCTTAAAACCTATGCATTGATATCTCTCTGTAAGTGAGTCAAGTGGGTGTAAAGCGGCAAAAACACAGCAGTGAAAAGCAGGTAAACCCCATTATAAAAATCAATTACTTTTAAAAACCCGTGAAACAAAGACAGTGAAAGAGAGAGAAACTCTTACAAAATTCTTTCAGGGGCTGTGATGCCACCTGGATTGACCATATCTAGACCCACAGCTGATTGAGACATAAGGGTGGACACTCTTGGGACTGAGAGTTTTGGTGAGGTTGGGTGAGCAAACGCAGACCCTTTGAAGTAATACTGCGTGGTACTCATCCCATGGGTCCCAAATCTCCAGGTTCAAGGGCATCTTCCTACATCGAAAACATGCATGAGAAACCCAGAAGATGGTACACCGTGTGATTCGGAAAGGTTTCTAAAACGAACCTCATTTCTCATCTCCTTGTGCTCGGGTTCGCTATTCCAGCCGCTTTACTAGCAATCTCCCTCTTTGGAGAATCAGCACCTTTAACCTCCTGTTCCGTACAGGTTGCAATTTGTCCTGAGGATGAACGGGAAGAGGGAGAACCAATGAGAGACTAGGTCTAGGTGTTGGGACAGGCACAGGTCACTACATTTTCCCATCAGGAAGAAGAATTAACCACAGGCTCAGCCGGCCGCCCGGGACCAGAATACGGCCTGAAGCAATCCTGCGCTTTTGCGGCCAGCTCCCAAGAAAGCGAGTTGAAAAATGGAGCTCAGGGGCACTGCAATTCACAAACCTGCAGACTTATAAATGATGACTCTCGTCCACAAATATATTGAGGGAAGGCAACGAAGAGGATTTGAAAGCAAGGCAGAATTGCAGGAAACAGATTTCAGGAGGGAGATTCGAATCGCCTTTAAAGCACAGCAAAAGTGGCAAAACCTCGACAATGATGACCTTGGCCAAAAAGGGCGTATGCGTTTTTTCCTGAATATATTCAGGAAAAAACGCATACGCCCTTTTTGGCCAACCAAGCAACCTGGAAAGGCAAATCAGCGCTACAAAGAAGTCTCGCTTCCCATCGGTCAAAAGGGCCATGCTGAATAAAGTGTCAAAACCAGAAATGCAAGACAGCCCATTGAGAAACGGGAGCCTGGCTACGCTGATGGGAGGGATGTAAATTGCCAACAGCCACTCTGGAGAAGTCCACGGTGTGTCCTGAAACATCGAAAAAACTCAGCTTAGGGAGCATAGGGCACTTCCACTAATGGGCGTATAAATTGGGAAAACTAAAAATCAGCAAGACACAGGCACCCCAAAGTTTAGGGCTGCTCTGTTGACAAGAACCTCCACTTCGTTACACCTTAAATATCCCAGGAAAGAGAAAAATGGATAAAGAAGTTGTGGTCCTTATGTACAATGGAATATCACTCAGCCATGAAATCAACGTCATAAGGCTAGTAGCAGCAAGATGAGTGGATTTAGGTAGGACGATTCTAAGTGAAATAAGTCACACAGAAAAAGATACTTATCATAAGATATCACTTATAGAGGGAATATAAAAACCGCTACCCTTGAACTGAATTACAAATCAGAGCAGGGTCACACGTTTAGAAAACACACTATGGCTGCTTAACGGGAAAGGTGAGGTGGGGTGATGCATAAAACAAGGGTTTCAAATTAGCTCAGATACCGTTCCATAAACCCAATAGGTAATAGACAAGACCTACTCCTTGCTCAGTGAATTGGACTCAACACCCCCTATTCACCGCCCAAGAATATATCTGACTAGTAAGAATCTTAAAACCTATGCATTGATATCTCTCTGTAAGTGAGTCCAGTGGGTGTAAAGCGGCAAAAACACAGCAGTGAAAAGCAGGTAAACCCCATTATAAAAATCAATTACTTTTAAAAACCCGTGAAACAAAGACAGTGAAAGAGAGAGAAATTCTTACAAAATTCGTTCAGGGGCTGTGATGCCACCTGGATTGACCATATCTAGACCCACAGTTGATTGAGACATAAGGGTGGACACTCTTGGGGCTGAGAGGTTTGGTGAGGTTGGGTGAGCAAACGCAGACCCTTTGAAGTAATACTGCGTGGTACCCATCCCATGGGTCCCAAATCTCCAGGTTCAAGGGCATCTTCCTACATCGAAAACATGCATGAGAAACCCAGAAGATGGTACACCGTGTGATCCGGAAAGGTTTTCAAAACGCACCTCATTTCTCATCTCCTTGTGCTCGGGTTTGCCATTCCAGCCGCTTTACTAGCAATCTCCCTCCTTGGAGAATCAGCACCTTTAACCTCCTGTTCCGTACAGGTTGCAATTTGTCCTGAGGATGAACGGGAAGAGGGGGAACCAATGAGAGACTAGCTCTAGGTGTTGGGACAGGCACAGGTCACTCTATTTTCCCATCAGGAAGAAGAATTAACCACAGGCTCAGCCTGCCGCCCGGGACCAGAATAGGGTCTGAAGCAATCCTGCGCTTTTGCGGCCAGCTCCCAAGAAAGCGAGTTGAAAAATGGAGCTCAGGGGCACTGCAATTCACAAACCTGCAGATTTATAAATGATGACTCTCGTCCACAAATATATTCAGGGAAGGCAACGAAGAGGATTGGAAAGCAAGGCAGAATTGCAGGAAACAGATTTCAGGAGGGAGATTCGAATCGCCTTTAAAGCACAGGAAAAGCGGCAAAACCTCCACAATGATGCCCTTGGCCAAAAAGGGCGTATGCGTTTTTTCCTGACTATATTCAGGAAAAAACGCATACGCCCTTTTTGGCCAACCAAGCAACCTGGAAAGGCAAATCAGCGCTACAAAGAAGTCTCGCTTCCCATCGGTCAAAAGGGCCATGCTGAATAAAGTGTCAAAACCAGAAATGCAAAACAGGCCATGGAGAAACAGGAGCCTGGCTACGCTGATGGGCGGGATGTAAATTGCCAACAGCCACTCTGGAGAAGTGCACGGTGTGTCCTGAAACATCGAAAAAAATCAGCTTAGGGAACATAGGGCACTTCCACTCATGGGCGTATAAATTGGGAAAACTAAAAATCAGCAAGACACAGGCACCCCAAAGTTTAGGGCTGCTCTGTTGACAAGAACCTCCACTTCGTTACACCTTAAATATCCCAGGAAAGAGAAAAATGGATAAAGAAGTTGTGGTCCTTATGTACAATGGAATATCACTCAGCCATGAAATCAACGTCATAAGGCTAGTAGCAGCAAGATGAGTGGATTTAGGTAGGACGATTCTAAGTGAAATAAGTCACACAGAAAAAGATACTTATCATAAGATATCACTTATAGAGGGAATATAAAAACCGCTACCCTTGAACTGAATTACAAATCAGAGCAGGGTCACACGTTTAGAAAACACACTATGGCTGCTTAACGGCAAAGGTGAGGTGGGGTGATGCATAAAACAAGGGTTTCAAATTAGCTCAGATACCGTTCCATAAACCCAATAGGTAATAGACAAGACCTACTCCTTGCTCAGTGAATTGGTCTCAACACCCCCTATTCACCGCCCAAGAATATATCTGACTAGTAAGAATCTTAAAACCTATTCATTGATATCTCTCTGTAAGTGAGTCAAGTGGGTGTAAAGCGGCAAAAACACAGCAGTGAAAAGCAGGTAAACCCCATTATAAAAATCAATTACTTTTAAAAACCCGTGAAACAAGGACAGTGAAAGAGAGAGAAATTCTTACAAAATTCGTTCAGGGGCTGTGATGCCACCTGGATTGACCATATCTAGACCCACAGTTGATTGAGACATAAGGGTGGACACTCTTGGGGCTGAGAGGTTTGGTGAGGTTGGGTGAGCAAACGCAGACCCTTTAAAGTAATACTGCGTGGTACTCATCCCATGGGTCCCAAATCTCCAGGTTCAAGGGCATCTTCCTACATCGAAAGCATGCATGAGAAACCCAGAAGATGGTACACCGTGTGATCCGGAAAGGTTTTCAAAACGCACCTCATTTCTCATCTCCTTGTGCTCGGGTTTGCCATTCCAGCCGCTTTACTAGCAATCTCCCTCCTTGGAGAATCAGCACCTTTAACCTCCTGTTCCGTACAGGTTGCAATTTGTCCTGAGGATGAACGGGAAGAGGGGGAACCAATGAGAGACTAGCTCTAGGTGTTGGGACAGGCACAGGTCACTCTATTTTCCCATCAGGAAGAAGAATTAACCACAGGCTCAGCCTGCCGCCCGGGACCAGAATAGGGTCTGAAGCAATCCTGCGCTTTTGCGGCCAGCTCCCAAGAAAGCGAGTTGAAAAATGGAGCTCAGGGGCACTGCAATTCACAAACCTGCAGACTTATAAATGATGACTCTCGTCCACAAATATATTCAGGGAAGGCAACGAAGAGGATTGGAAAGCAAGGCAGAATTGCAGGAAACAGATTTCAGGAGGGAGATTCGAATCGCCTTTAAAGCACAGGAAAAGCGGCAAAACCTCGACAATGATGCCCTTGGCCAAAAAGGGCGTATGCGTTTTTTCCTGACTATATTCAGGAAAAAACGCATACGCCCTTTTTGGCCAACCAAGCAACCTGGAAAGGCAAATCAGCGCTACAAAGAAGTCTCGCTTCCCATCGGTCAAAAGGGCCATGCTGAATAAAGTGTCAAAACCAGAAATGCAAAACAGGCCATGGAGAAACAGGAGCCTGGCTACGCTGATGGGCGGGATGTAAATTGCCAACAGCCACTCTGGAGAAGTGTACGGTGTGTCCTGAAACACCGAAAAAACACAGCATAGAGCGCATAGGGCACTTCCACTCATGGGCGTATAAATTGGGAAAACTAAAAATCAGCAAGACACAGGCACCCCAAAGTTTAGGGCTGCTCTGTTGACAAGAACCTCCACTTCGTTATACCTTAAATATCCCAGGAAAGAGAAAAATGGATAAAGAAGTTGTGGTCCTTATGTACAATGGAATATCACTCAGCCATGAAATCAACGTCATAAGGCTAGTAGCAGCAAGATGAGTGGATTTAGGTAGGACGATTCTAAGTGAAATAAGTCACACAGAAAAAGATACTTATCATAAGATATCACTTATAGAGGGAATATAAAAACCGCTACCCTTGAACTGAATTACAAATCAGAGCAGGGTCACACGTTTAGAAAACACACTATGGCTGCTTAACGGCAAAGGTGAGGTGGGGTGATGCATAAAACAAGGGTTTCAAATTAGCTCAGATACCGTTCCATAAACCCAATAGGTAATAGACAAGACCTACTCCTTGCTCAGTGAATTGGACTCAACACCCCCTATTCACCGACCAAGAATATATCTGACTAGTAAGAATCTTAAAACCTATGCATTGATATCTCTCTCTAAGTGAGTCAAGTGGGTGTAAAGCGGCAAAAACACAGCAGTGAAAAGCAGGTAAACCCCATTATAAAAATCAATTACTTTTAAAAACCCGTGAAACAAAGACAGTGAAAGAGAGAGAAATTCTTACAAAATTCGTTCAGGGGCTGTGATGCCACCTGGATTGACCATATCTAGACCCACAGCTGATTGTGACATAAGGGTGGACACTCTTGGGGCTGAGAGGTTTGGTGAGGTTGGGTGAGCAAACGCAGACCCTTTAAAGTAATACTGCGTGGTACCTATCCCATGGGTCCCAAATCTCCAGGTTCAAGGGCATCTTCCTACATCGAAAACATGCATGAGAAACCCAGAAGATGGTACACCGTGTGATCGGGAAAGGTTTCTAAAACGCACCACATTTCTGATCTCCTTGTGCTCGGGTTCGCCTTTCCAGCCGCTTTACTAGCAATCTCCCTCCTTGGAGAATCAGCACCTTTAACCTCCTGTTCCGTACAGGTTGCAATTTGTCCTGAGGATGAACGGGAAGAGGGGGAACCAATGAGAGACTAGCTCTAGGTGTTGGGACAGGCACAGGTCACTCTATTTTCCCATCAGGAAGAAGAATTAACCAGAGGCTCAGCCTGCCGCCCGGGATCAGAATAGGGCCTGAAGCAATCCTGCGCTTTTGCTGGCAGCTCCCAAGAAAGCGAGTTGAAAAATGGAGCTCAGGGGCACTGCAATTCACAAACCTGCAGACTTATAAATGATGACTCTCGTCCACAAATATATTGAGGGAAGGCAACGAAGAGGATTGGAAAGCAAGGCAGAATTGCAGGAAACAGATTTCAGGAAGGAGATTCGAATCGCCTTTAAAGCACAGGAAAAGCGGCAAAAACCTCGACAATGATTCCTTTGGCCAAAAAGGGCGTATGCGTTTTTTCCTGAATATATTCAGGAAAAAACGCATACGCCCTTTTTGGCCAACCAAGCAACCTGGAAAGGCAAATCAGCGCTACAAAGAAGTCTCGCTTCCCATTGGTCAAAAGGGCCATGCTGAATAAAGTGTCAAAACCAGAAATGCAGGACAGGACATGGAGAAACGGGAGCCTGGCTACGCTGATGGGCGGGATGTAAATTGCCAACAGCCACTCTGGAGAAGTGCACGGTGTGTCCTGAAACATCTAAAAAACTCAGCTTAGGGAGCATAGGGCACTTCCACTCATGGGCGTATAAATTGGGAAAACTAAATATCAGCAAGACACAGGCACCCCAAAGTTTAGGGCTGCTCTGTTGACAAGAACCTCCACCTCGTTACACCTTAAATGTCCCAGAAAAGAGAAAAATGGATAAAGAAGTTGTGGTCCTTATGTACAATGGAATATCACTCACCCATGAAATCAACGTCATAAGGCTAGTAGCAGCAAGATGAGTGGATTTAGGTAGGACGATACTAAGTGAAATAAGTCACACAGAAAAAGATACTTATCATAAGATATCACTTATAGAGGGAATATAAAAACCGCTACCCTTGAACTGAATTACAAATCAGAGCAGGGTCACACGTTTAGAAAACACAGTATGGCTGCTTAACGGGAAAGGTGCGGTGGGGTGATGCATAAAACAAGGGTTTCAAATTAGCTCACATATCGTTCCATAAACCCAATAGGTAATAGACAAGACCTACTCCTTGCTCAGTGAATTGGACTCAACACCCCCTATTCACCGCCCAAGAATATATCTGACTAGTAAGAATCTTAAAACCTATGCATTGATATCTCTCTGTAAGTGAGTCAAGTGGGTGTAAAGCGGCAAAAACACAGCAGTGAAAAGCAGGTAAACCCCATTATAAAAATCAATTACTTTTAAAAACCCGTGAAACAAAGACAGTGAAAGAGAGAGAAACTCTTACAAAATTCTTTCAGGGGCTGTGATGCCACCTGGATTGACCATATCTAGACCCACAGCTGATTGAGACATAAGGGTGGACACTCTTGGGACTGAGAGTTTTGGTGAGGTTGGGTGAGCAAACGCAGACCCTTTGAAGTAATACTGCGTGGTACCCATCCCATGGGTCCCAAATCTCCAGGTTCAAGGGCATCTTCCTACATCGAAAACATGCATGAGAAACCCAGAAGATGGTACACCGTGTGATTCGGAAAGGTTTCTAAAACGAACCTCATTTCTCATCTCCTTGTGCTCGGGTTCGCTATTCCAGCCGCTTTACTAGCAATCTCCCTCTTTGGAGAATCAGCACCTTTAACCTCCTGTTCCGTACAGGTTGCAATTTGTCCTGAGGATGAACGGGAAGAGGGAGAACCAATGAGAGACTAGGTCTAGGTGTTGGGACAGGCACAGGTCACTACATTTTCCCATCAGGAAGAAGAATTAACCACAGGCTCAGCCGGCCGCCCGGGACCAGAATACGGCCTGAAGCAATCCTGCGCTTTTGCGGCCAGCTCCCAAGAAAGCGAGTTGAAAAATGGAGCTCAGGGGCACTGCAATTCACAAACCTGCAGACTTATAAATGATGACTCTCGTCCACAAATATATTGAGGGAAGGCAACGAAGAGGATTTGAAAGCAAGGCAGAATTGCAGGAAACAGATTTCAGGAGGGAGATTCGAATCGCCTTTAAAGCACAGCAAAAGTGGCAAAACCTCGACAATGATGACCTTGGCCAAAAAGGGCGTATGCGTTTTTTCCTGAATATATTCAGGAAAAAACGCATACGCCCTTTTTGGCCAACCAAGCAACCTGGAAAGGCAAATCAGCGCTACAAAGAAGTCTCGCTTCCCATCGGTCAAAAGGGCCATGCTGAATAAAGTGTCAAAACCAGAAATGCAAGACAGCCCATTGAGAAACGGGAGCCTGGCTACGCTGATGGGAGGGATGTAAATTGCCAACAGCCACTCTGGAGAAGTCCACGGTGTGTCCTGAAACATCGAAAAAACTCAGCTTAGGGAGCATAGGGCACTTCCACTAATGGGCGTATAAATTGGGAAAACTAAAAATCAGCAAGACACAGGCACCCCAAAGTTTAGGGCTGCTCTGTTGACAAGAACCTCCACTTCGTTACACCTTAAATATCCCAGGAAAGAGAAAAATGGATAAAGAAGTTGTGGTCCTTATGTACAATGGAATATCACTCAGCCATGAAATCAACGTCATAAGGCTAGTAGCAGCAAGATGAGTGGATTTAGGTAGGACGATTCTAAGTGAAATAAGTCACACAGAAAAAGATACTTATCATAAGATATCACTTATAGAGGGAATATAAAAACCGCTACCCTTGAACAGAATTACAAATCAGAGCAGGGTCACACGTTTAGAAAACACACTATGGCTGCTTAACGGGAAAGGTGAGGTGGGGTGATGCATAAAACAAGGGTTTCAAATTAGCTCAGATACCGTTCCATAAACCCAATAGGTAATAGACAAGACCTACTCCTTGCTCAGTGAATTGGACTCAACACCCCCTATTCACCGCCCAAGAATATATCTGACTAGTAAGAATCTTAAAACCTATGCATTGATATCTCTCTGTAAGTGAGTCCAGTGGGTGTAAAGCGGCAAAAACACAGCAGTGAAAAGCAGGTAAACCCCATTATAAAAATCAATTACTTTTAAAAACCCGTGAAACAAAGACAGTGAAAGAGAGAGAAATTCTTACAAAATTCGTTCAGGGGCTGTGATGCCACCTGGATTGACCATATCTAGACCCACAGTTGATTGAGACATAAGGGTGGACACTCTTGGGGCTGAGAGGTTTGGTGAGGTTGGGTGAGCAAACGCAGACCCTTTGAAGTAATACTGCGTGGTACCCATCCCATGGGTCCCAAATCTCCAGGTTCAAGGGCATCTTCCTACATCGAAAACATGCATGAGAAACCCAGAAGATGGTACACCGTGTGATCCGGAAAGGTTTTCAAAACGCACCTCATTTCTCATCTCCTTGTGCTCGGGTTTGCCATTCCAGCCGCTTTACTAGCAATCTCCCTCCTTGGAGAATCAGCACCTTTAACCTCCTGTTCCGTACAGGTTGCAATTTGTCCTGAGGATGAACGGGAAGAGGGGGAACCAATGAGAGACTAGCTCTAGGTGTTGGGACAGGCACAGGTCACTCTATTTTCCCATCAGGAAGAAGAATTAACCACAGGCTCAGCCTGCCGCCCGGGACCAGAATAGGGTCTGAAGCAATCCTGCGCTTTTGCGGCCAGCTCCCAAGAAAGCGAGTTGAAAAATGGAGCTCAGGGGCACTGCAATTCACAAACCTGCAGATTTATAAATGATGACTCTCGTCCACAAATATATTCAGGGAAGGCAACGAAGAGGATTGGAAAGCAAGGCAGAATTGCAGGAAACAGATTTCAGGAGGGAGATTCGAATCGCCTTTAAAGCACAGGAAAAGCGGCAAAACCTCCACAATGATGCCCTTGGCCAAAAAGGGCGTATGCGTTTTTTCCTGACTATATTCAGGAAAAAACGCATACGCCCTTTTTGGCCAACCAAGCAACCTGGAAAGGCAAATCAGCGCTACAAAGAAGTCTCGCTTCCCATCGGTCAAAAGGGCCATGCTGAATAAAGTGTCAAAACCAGAAATGCAAAACAGGCCATGGAGAAACAGGAGCCTGGCTACGCTGATGGGCGGGATGTAAATTGCCAACAGCCACTCTGGAGAAGTGCACGGTGTGTCCTGAAACATCGAAAAAAATCAGCTTAGGGAACATAGGGCACTTCCACTCATGGGCGTATAAATTGGGAAAACTAAAAATCAGCAAGACACAGGCACCCCAAAGTTTAGGGCTGCTCTGTTGACAAGAACCTCCACTTCGTTACACCTTAAATATCCCAGGAAAGAGAAAAATGGATAAAGAAGTTGTGGTCCTTATGTACAATGGAATATCACTCAGCCATGAAATCAACGTCATAAGGCTAGTAGCAGCAAGATGAGTGGATTTAGGTAGGACGATTCTAAGTGAAATAAGTCACACAGAAAAAGATACTTATCATAAGATATCACTTATAGAGGGAATATAAAAACCGCTACCCTTGAACTGAATTACAAATCAGAGCAGGGTCACACGTTTAGAAAACACACTATGGCTGCTTAACGGCAAAGGTGAGGTGGGGTGATGCATAAAACAAGGGTTTCAAATTAGCTCAGATACCGTTCCATAAACCCAATAGGTAATAGACAAGACCTACTCCTTGCTCAGTGAATTGGACTCAACACCCCCTATTCACCGCCCAAGAATATATCTGACTAGTAAGAATCTTAAAACCTATTCATTGATATCTCTCTGTAAGTGAGTCAAGTGGGTGTAAAGCGGCAAAAACACAGCAGTGAAAAGCAGGTAAACCCCATTATAAAAATCAATTACTTTTAAAAACCCGTGAAACAAGGACAGTGAAAGAGAGAGAAATTCTTACAAAATTCGTTCAGGGGCTGTGATGCCACCTGGATTGACCATATCTAGACCCACAGTTGATTGAGACATAAGGGTGGACACTCTTGGGGCTGAGAGGTTTGGTGAGGTTGGGTGAGCAAACGCAGACCCTTTAAAGTAATACTGCGTGGTACTCATCCCATGGGTCCCAAATCTCCAGGTTCAAGGGCATCTTCCTACATCGAAAGCATGCATGAGAAACCCAGAAGATGGTACACCGTGTGATCCGGAAAGGTTTTCAAAACGCACCTCATTTCTCATCTCCTTGTGCTCGGGTTTGCCATTCCAGCCGCTTTACTAGCAATCTCCCTCCTTGGAGAATCAGCACCTTTAACCTCCTGTTCCGTACAGGTTGCAATTTGTCCTGAGGATGAACGGGAAGAGGGGGAACCAATGAGAGACTAGCTCTAGGTGTTGGGACAGGCACAGGTCACTCTATTTTCCCATCAGGAAGAAGAATTAACCACAGGCTCAGCCTGCCGCCCGGGACCAGAATAGGGTCTGAAGCAATCCTGCGCTTTTGCGGCCAGCTCCCAAGAAAGCGAGTTGAAAAATGGAGCTCAGGGGCACTGCAATTCACAAACCTGCAGACTTATAAATGATGACTCTCGTCCACAAATATATTCAGGGAAGGCAACGAAGAGGATTGGAAAGCAAGGCAGAATTGCAGGAAACAGATTTCAGGAGGGAGATTCGAATCGCCTTTAAAGCACAGGAAAAGCGGCAAAACCTCGACAATGATGCCCTTGGCCAAAAAGGGCGTATGCGTTTTTTCCTGACTATATTCAGGAAAAAACGCATACGCCCTTTTTGGCCAACCAAGCAACCTGGAAAGGCAAATCAGCGCTACAAAGAAGTCTCGCTTCCCATCGGTCAAAAGGGCCATGCTGAATAAAGTGTCAAAACCAGAAATGCAAAACAGGCCATGGAGAAACAGGAGCCTGGCTACGCTGATGGGCGGGATGTAAATTGCCAACAGCCACTCTGGAGAAGTGCACGGTGTGTCCTGAAACATCGAAAAAAATCAGCTTAGGGAGCATAGGGCACTTCCACTCATGGGCGTATAAATTGGGAAAACTAAAAATCAGCAAGACACAGGCACCCCAAAGTTTAGGGCTGCTCTGTTGACAAGAACCTCCACTTCGTTATACCTTAAATATCCCAGGAAAGAGAAAAATGGATAAAGAAGTTGTGGTCCTTATGTACAATGGAATATCACTCAGCCATGAAATCAACGTCATAAGGCTAGTAGCAGCAAGATGAGTGGATTTAGGTAGGACGATTCTAAGTGAAATAAGTCACACAGAAAAAGATACTTATCATAAGATATCACTTATAGAGGGAATATAAAAACCGCTACCCTTGAACTGAATTACAAATCAGAGCAGGGTCACACGTTTAGAAAACACACTATGGCTGCTTAACGGCAAAGGTGAGGTGGGGTGATGCATAAAACAAGGGTTTCAAATTAGCTCAGATACCGTTCCATAAACCCAATAGGTAATAGACAAGACCTACTCCTTGCTCAGTGAATTGGACTCAACACCCCCTATTCACCGACCAAGAATATATCTGACTAGTAAGAATCTTAAAACCTATGCATTGATATCTCTCTCTAAGTGAGTCAAGTGGGTGTAAAGCGGCAAAAACACAGCAGTGAAAAGCAGGTAAACCCCATTATAAAAATCAATTACTTTTAAAACTCCGTGAAACAAAGACAGTGAAAGAGAGAGAAATTATTACAAAATTCATTCAGGGGCTGTGATGCCACCTGGATTGACCATATCTAGACCCACAGCTGATTGAGACATAAGGGTGGACACTCTTGGGGCTGAGAGGTTTGGTGAGGTTGGGTGAGCAAACGCAGACCCTTTAAAGTAATACTGCGTGGTACCTATCCCATGGGTCCCAAATCTCCAGGTTCAAGGGAATCTTCCTACATCGAAAACATGCATGAGAAACCCAGAAGATGGTACACCGTGTGATCGGGAAAGGTTTCTAAAACGCACCACATTTCTGATCTCCTTGTGCTCGGGTTCGCCTTTCCAGCCGCTTTACTAGCAATCTCCCTCCTTGGAGAATCAGCACCTTTAACCTCCTGTTCCGTACAGGTTGCAATTTGTCCTGAGGATGAACGGGAAGAGGGGGAACCAATGAGAGACTAGCTCTAGGTGTTGGGACAGGCACAGGTCACTCTATTTTCCCATCAGGAAGAAGAATTAACCAGAGGCTCAGCCTGCCGCCCGGGATCAGAATAGGGCCTGAAGCAATCCTGCGCTTTTGCGGGCAGCTCCCAAGAAAGCGAGTTGAAAAATGGAGCTCAGGGGCACTGCAATTCACAAACCTGCAGACTTATAAATGATGACTCTCGTCCACAAATATATTGAGGGAAGGCAACGAAGAGGATTGGAAAGCAAGGCAGAATTGCAGGAAACAGATTTCAGGAAGGAGATTCGAATCGCCTTTAAAGCACAGGAAAAGCGGCAAAAACCTCGACAATGATTCCTTTGGCCAAAAAGGGCGTATGCGTTTTTTCCTGAATATATTCAGGAAAAAACGCATACGCCCTTTTTGGCCAACCAAGCAACCTGGAAAGGCAAATCAGCGCTACAAAGAAGTCTCGCTTCCCATCGGTCAAAAGGGCCATGCTGAATAAAGTGTCAAAACCAGAAATGCAGGACAGGACATGGAGAAACGGGAGCCTGGCTACGCTGATGGGCGGGATGTAAATTGCCAACAGCCACTCTGGAGAAGTGCACGGTGTGTCCTGAAACATCTAAAAAACTCAGCTTAGGGAGCATAGGGCACTTCCACTCATGGGCGTATAAATTGGGAAAACTAAATATCAGCAAGACACAGGCACCCCAAAGTTTAGGGCTGCTCTGTTGACAAGAACCTCCACCTCGTTACACCTTAAATGTCCCAGAAAAGAGAAAAATGGATAAAGAAGTTGTGGTCCTTATGTACAATGGAATATCACTCACCCATGAAATCAACGTCATAAGGCTAGTAGCAGCAAGATGAGTGGATTTAGGTAGGACGATACTAAGTGAAATAAGTCACACAGAAAAAGATACTTATCATAAGATATCACTTATAGAGGGAATATAAAAACCGCTACCCTTGAACTGAATTACAAATCAGAGCAGGGTCACACGTTTAGAAAACACAGTATGGCTGCTTAACGGGAAAGGTGCGGTGGGGTGATGCATAAAACAAGGGTTTCAAATTAGCTCACATATCGTTCCATAAACCCAATAGGTAATAGACAAGACCTACTCCTTGCTCAGTGAATTGGACTCAACACCCCCTATTCACCGCCCAAGAATATATCTGACTAGTAAGAATCTTAAAACCTATGCATTGATATCTCTCTGTAAGTGAGTCAAGTGGGTGTAAAGCGGCAAAAACACAGCAGTGAAAAGCAGGTAAACCCCATTATAAAAATCAATTACTTTTAAAAACCCGTGAAACAAAGACAGTGAAAGAGAGAGAAACTCTTACAAAATTCTTTCAGGGGCTGTGATGCCACCTGGATTGACCATATCTAGACCCACAGCTGATTGAGACATAAGGGTGGACACTCTTGGGACTGAGAGTTTTGGTGAGGTTGGGTGAGCAAACGCAGACCCTTTGAAGTAATACTGCGTGGTACCCATCCCATGGGTCCCAAATCTCCAGGTTCAAGGGCATCTTCCTACATCGAAAACATGCATGAGAAACCCAGAAGATGGTACACCGTGTGATTCGGAAAGGTTTCTAAAACGAACCTCATTTCTCATCTCCTTGTGCTCGGGTTCGCTATTCCAGCCGCTTTACTAGCAATCTCCCTCTTTGGAGAATCAGCACCTTTAACCTCCTGTTCCGTACAGGTTGCAATTTGTCCTGAGGATGAACGGGAAGAGGGAGAACCAATGAGAGACTAGGTCTAGGTGTTGGGACAGGCACAGGTCACTACATTTTCCCATCAGGAAGAAGAATTAACCACAGGCTCAGCCGGCCGCCCGGGACCAGAATACGGCCTGAAGCAATCCTGCGCTTTTGCGGCCAGCTCCCAAGAAAGCGAGTTGAAAAATGGAGCTCAGGGGCACTGCAATTCACAAACCTGCAGACTTATAAATGATGACTCTCGTCCACAAATATATTGAGGGAAGGCAACGAAGAGGATTTGAAAGCAAGGCAGAATTGCAGGAAACAGATTTCAGGAGGGAGATTCGAATCGCCTTTAAAGCACAGCAAAAGTGGCAAAACCTCGACAATGATGACCTTGGCCAAAAAGGGCGTATGCGTTTTTTCCTGAATATATTCAGGAAAAAACGCATACGCCCTTTTTGGCCAACCAAGCAACCTGGAAAGGCAAATCAGCGCTACAAAGAAGTCTCGCTTCCCATCGGTCAAAAGGGCCATGCTGAATAAAGTGTCAAAACCAGAAATGCAAGACAGCCCATTGAGAAACGGGAGCCTGGCTACGCTGATGGGAGGGATGTAAATTGCCAACAGCCACTCTGGAGAAGTCCACGGTGTGTCCTGAAACATCGAAAAAACTCAGCTTAGGGAGCATAGGGCACTTCCACTAATGGGCGTATAAATTGGGAAAACTAAAAATCAGCAAGACACAGGCACCCCAAAGTTTAGGGCTGCTCTGTTGACAAGAACCTCCACTTCGTTACACCTTAAATATCCCAGGAAAGAGAAAAATGGATAAAGAAGTTGTGGTCCTTATGTACAATGGAATATCACTCAGCCATGAAATCAACGTCATAAGGCTAGTAGCAGCAAGATGAGTGGATTTAGGTAGGACGATTCTAAGTGAAATAAGTCACACAGAAAAAGATACTTATCATAAGATATCACTTATAGAGGGAATATAAAAACCGCTACCCTTGAACTGAATTACAAATCAGAGCAGGGTCACACGTTTAGAAAACACACTATGGCTGCTTAACGGGAAAGGTGAGGTGGGGTGATGCATAAAACAAGGGTTTCAAATTAGCTCAGATACCGTTCCATAAACCCAATAGGTAATAGACAAGACCTACTCCTTGCTCAGTGAATTGGACTCAACACCCCCTATTCACCGCCCAAGAATATATCTGACTAGTAAGAATCTTAAAACCTATGCATTGATATCTCTCTGTAAGTGAGTCCAGTGGGTGTAAAGCGGCAAAAACACAGCAGTGAAAAGCAGGTAAACCCCATTATAAAAATCAATTACTTTTAAAAACCCGTGAAACAAAGACAGTGAAAGAGAGAGAAATTCTTACAAAATTCGTTCAGGGGCTGTGATGCCACCTGGATTGACCATATCTAGACCCACAGTTGATTGAGACATAAGGGTGGACACTCTTGGGGCTGAGAGGTTTGGTGAGGTTGGGTGAGCAAACGCAGACCCTTTGAAGTAATACTGCGTGGTACCCATCCCATGGGTCCCAAATCTCCAGGTTCAAGGGCATCTTCCTACATCGAAAACATGCATGAGAAACCCAGAAGATGGTACACCGTGTGATCCGGAAAGGTTTTCAAAACGCACCTCATTTCTCATCTCCTTGTGCTCGGGTTTGCCATTCCAGCCGCTTTACTAGCAATCTCCCTCCTTGGAGAATCAGCACCTTTAACCTCCTGTTCCGTACAGGTTGCAATTTGTCCTGAGGATGAACGGGAAGAGGGGGAACCAATGAGAGACTAGCTCTAGGTGTTGGGACAGGCACAGGTCACTCTATTTTCCCATCAGGAAGAAGAATTAACCACAGGCTCAGCCTGCCGCCCGGGACCAGAATAGGGTCTGAAGCAATCCTGCGCTTTTGCGGCCAGCTCCCAAGAAAGCGAGTTGAAAAATGGAGCTCAGGGGCACTGCAATTCACAAACCTGCAGACTTATAAATGATGACTCTCGTCCACAAATATATTCAGGGAAGGCAACGAAGAGGATTGGAAAGCAAGGCAGAATTGCAGGAAACAGATTTCAGGAGGGAGATTCGAATCGCCTTTAAAGCACAGGAAAAGCGGCAAAACCTCCACAATGATGCCCTTGGCCAAAAAGGGCGTATGCGTTTTTTCCTGACTATATTCAGGAAAAAACGCATACGCCCTTTTTGGCCAACCAAGCAACCTGGAAAGGCAAATCAGCGCTACAAAGAAGTCTCGCTTCCCATCGGTCAAAAGGGCCATGCTGAATAAAGTGTCAAAACCAGAAATGCAAAACAGGCCATGGAGAAACAGGAGCCTGGCTACGCTGATGGGCGGGATGTAAATTGCCAACAGCCACTCTGGAGAAGTGCACGGTGTGTCCTGAAACATCGAAAAAAATCAGCTTAGGGAGCATAGGGCACTTCCACTCATGGGCGTATAAATTGGGAAAACTAAAAATCAGCAAGACACAGGCACCCCAAAGTTTAGGGCTGCTCTGTTGACAAGAACCTCCACTTCGTTATACCTTAAATATCCCAGGAAAGAGAAAAATGGATAAAGAAGTTGTGGTCCTTATGTACAATGGAATATCACTCAGCCATGAAATCAACGTCATAAGGCTAGTAGCAGCAAGATGAGTGGATTTAGGTAGGACGATTCTAAGTGAAATAAGTCACACAGAAAAAGATACTTATCATAAGATATCACTTATAGAGGGAATATAAAAACCGCTACCCTTGAACTGAATTACAAATCAGAGCAGGGTCACACGTTTAGAAAACACACTATGGCTGCTTAACGGCAAAGGTGAGGTGGGGTGATGCATAAAACAAGGGTTTCAAATTAGCTCAGATACCGTTCCATAAACCCAATAGGTAATAGACAAGACCTACTCCTTGCTCAGTGAATTGGACTCAACACCCCCTATTCACCGCCCAAGAATATATCTGACTAGTAAGAATCTTAAAACCTATGCATTGATATCTCTCTGTAAGTGAGTCAAGTGGGTGTAAAGCGGCAAAAACACAGCAGTGAAAAGCAGGTAAACCCCATTATAAAAATCAATTACTTTTAAAAACCCGTGAAACAAAGACAGTGAAAGAGAGAGAAATTCTTACAAAATTCGTTCAGGGGCTGTGATGCCACCTGGATTGACCATATCTAGACCCACAGTTGATTGAGACATAAGGGTGGACACTCTTGGGGCTGAGAGGTTTGGTGAGGTTGGGTGAGCAAACGCAGACCCTTTAAAGTAATACTGCGTGGTACCCATCCCATGGGTCCCAAATCTCCAGGTTCAAGGGCATCTTCCTACATCGAAAACATGCATGAGAAACCCAGAAGATGGTACACCGTGTGATCCGGAAAGGTTTTCAAAACGCACCTCATTTCTCATCTCCTTGTGCTCGGGTTTGCCATTCCAGCCGCTTTACTAGCAATCTCCCTCCTTGGAGAATCAGCACCTTTAACCTCCTGTTCCGTACAGGTTGCAATTTGTCCTGAGGATGAACGGGAAGAGGGGGAACCAATGAGAGACTAGCTCTAGGTGTTGGGACAGGCACAGGTCACTCTATTTTCCCATCAGGAAGAAGAATTAACCAGAGGCTCAGCCTGCCGCCCGGGACCAGAATAGGGCCTGAAGCAATCCTGCGCTTTTGCAGCCAGCTCCCAAGAAAGCGAGTTGAAAAATGGAGCTCAGGGGCACTGCAATTCACAAACCTGCAGACTTATAAATGATAACTCTCGTCCACAAATACACTGAGGGAAGGCAACGAAGAGGATTTGAAAGCAAGGCGGAATTGCAGGAAAGAGATTTCAGGAGGGAGATTCGAATCGCCTTTAAAGCACAGGAAAAGCGGCAAAACATCGACAATGATGCCCTTGGCCAAAAAGGGCGTATGCGTTTTTTCCTGACTATATTCAGGAAAAAACGCATACGCCCTTTTTGGCCAACCAAGCAACCTGGAAAGGCAAATCAGCGCTACAAAGAAGTCTCGCTTCCCATCGGTCAAAAGGGCCATGCTGAATAAAGTGTCAAAACCAGAAATGCAAAACAGGCCATGGAGAAACAGGAGCCTGGCTACGCTGATGGGCGGGATGTAAATTGCCAACAGCCACTCTGGAGAAGTGCACGGTGTGTCCTGAAACATCTAAAAAACTCAGCTTAGGGAGCATAGGGCACTTCCACTCATGGGCGTATAAATTGGGAAAACTAAAAATCAGCAAGACACAGGCACCCCAAAGTTTAGGGCTGCTCTGTTGACAAGAACCTCCACTTCGTTATACCTTAAATATCCCAGGAAAGAGAAAAATGGATAAAGAAGTTGTGGTCCTTATGTACAATGGAATATCACTCAGCCATGAAATCAACGTCATAAGGCTAGTAGCAGCAAGATGAGTGGATTTAGGTAGGACGATTCTAAGTGAAATAAGTCACACAGAAAAAGATACTTATCATAAGATATCACTTATAGAGGGAATATAAAAACCGCTACCCTTGAACTGAATTACAAATCAGAGCAGGGTCACACGTTTAGAAAACACACTATGGCTGCTTAACGGGAAAGGTGAGGTGGGGTGATGCATAAAACAAGGGTTTCAAATTAGCTCAGATACCGTTCCATAAACCCAATAGGTAATAGACAAGACCTACTCCTTGCTCAGTGAATTGGACTCAACACCCCCTATTCACCGCCCAAGAATATATCTGACTAGTAAGAATCTTAAAACCTATGCATTGATATCTCTCTCTAAGTGAGTCAAGTGGGTGTAAAGCGGCAAAAACACAGCAGTGAAAAGCAGGTAAACCCCATTATAAAAATCAATTACTTTTAAAAACCCGTGAAACAAGGACAGTGAAAGAGAGAGAAATTCTTACAAAATTCGTTCAGGGGCTGTGATGCCACCTGATTTGACCATATCTAGACCCACAGTTGATTGAGACATAAGGGTGGACACTCTTGGGGCTGAGAGGTTTGGTGAGGTTGGGTGAGCAAACGCAGACCCTTTAAAGTAATACTGCGTGGTACCCATCCCATGGGTCCCAAATCTCCAGGTTCAAGGGCATCTTCCTACATCGAAAGCATGCATGAGAAACCCAGAAGATGGTACACCGTGTGATCCGGAAAGGTTTTCAAAACGCACCTCATTTCTCATCTCCTTGTGCTCGGGTTTGCCATTCCTGCCGCTTTACTAGCAATCTCCCTCCTTGGAGAATCAGCACCTTTAACCTCCTGTTCCGTACAGGTTGCAATTTGTCCTGAGGATGAACGGGAAGAGGGGGAACCAATGAGAGACTAGCTCTAGGTGTTGGGACAGGCACAGGTTACTCTATTTTCCCATCAGGAAGAAGAATTAACCAGAGGCTCAGCCTGCCGCCCGGGACCAGAATAGGGTCTGAAGCAATCCTGTGCTTTTGCGGCCAGCTCCCAAGAAAGCGAGTTGAAAAATGGAGCTCAGGGGCACTGCAATTCACAAACCTGCAGACTTATAAATGATGACTCTCGTCCACAAATATATTGAGGGAAGGCAACGAAGAGGATTGGAAAGCAAGGCAGAATTGCAGGAAACAGATTTCAGGAGGGAGATTCGAATCGCCTTTAAAGCACAGGAAAAGCGGCAAAACCTCGACAATGATGCCCTTGGCCAAAAAGGGCGTATGCGTTTTTTCCTGACTATATGCAGGAAAAAACGCATACGCCCTTTTTGGCCAACCAAGCAACCTGGAAAGGCAAATCAGCGCTACAAAGAAGTCTCGCTTCCCATCGGTCAAAAGGGCCATGCTGAATAAAGTGTCAAAACCAGAAATGCAAAACAGGCCATGGAGAAACAGGAGCCTGGCTACGCTGATGGGCGGGATGTAAATTGCCAACAGCCACTCTGGAGAAGTGCACGGTGTGTCCTGAAACATCGAAAAAAATCAGCTTAGGGAGCATAGGGCACTTCCACTCATTGGCGTATAAATTGGGAAAACTAAAAATCAGCAAGACACAGGCACCCCAAAGTTTAGGGCTGCTCTGTTGACAAGAACCTCCACTTCGTTATACCTTAAATATCCCAGGAAAGAGAAAAATGGATAAAGAAGTTGTGGTCCTTATGTACAATGGAATATCACTCAGCCATGAAATCAACGTCATAAGGCTAGTAGCAGAAAGATGAGTGGATTTAGGTAGGACGATTCTAAGTGAAATAAGTCACACAGAAAAAGATACTTATCATAAGATATCACTTATAGAGGGAATATAAAAACCGCTACCCTTGAACTGAATTACAAATCAGAGCAGGGTCACACGTTTAGAAAACACACTATGGCTGCTTAACGGCAAAGGTGAGGTGGGGTGATGCATAAAACAAGGGTTTCAAATTAGCTCAGATACCGTTCCATAAACCCAATAGGTAATAGACAAGACCTACTCCTTGCTCAGTGAATTGGACTCAACACCCCCTATTCACCGCCCAAGAATATATCTGACTAGTAAGAATCTTAAAACCTATGCATTGATATCTCTCTGTAAGTGAGTCAAGTGGGTGTAAAGCGGCAAAAACACAGCAGTGAAAAGCAGGTAAACCCCATTATAAAAATCAATTACTTTTAAAAACCCGTGAAACAAAGACAGTGAAAGAGAGAGAAATTCTTACAAAATTCGTTCAGGGGCTGTGATGCCACCTGGATTGACCATATCTAGACCCACAGTTGATTGAGACATAAGGGTGGACACTCTTGGGGCTGAGAGGTTTGGTGAGGTTGGGTGAGCAAACGCAGACCCTTTAAAGTAATACTGCGTGGTACCCATCCCATGGGTCCCAAATCTCCAGGTTCAAGGGCATCTTCCTACATCGAAAACATGCATGAGAAACCCAGAAGATGGTACACCGTGTGATCCGGAAAGGTTTTCAAAACGCACCTCATTTCTCATCTCCTTGTGCTCGGGTTTGCCATTCCAGCCGCTTTACTAGCAATCTCCCTCCTTGGAGAATCAGCACCTTTAACCTCCTGTTCCGTACAGGTTGCAATTTGTCCTGAGGATGAACGGGAAGAGGGGGAACCAATGAGAGACTAGCTCTAGGTGTTGGGACAGGCACAGGTCACTCTATTTTCCCATCAGGAAGAAGAATTAACCAGAGGCTCAGCCTGCCGCCCGGGACCAGAATAGGGCCTGAAGCAATCCTGCGCTTTTGCAGCCAGCTCCCAAGAAAGCGAGTTGAAAAATGGAGCTCAGGGGCACTGCAATTCACAAACCTGCAGACTTATAAATGATGACTCTCGTCCACAAATATACTGAGGGAAGGCAACGAAGAGGATTTGAAAGCAAGGCGGAATTGCAGGAAAGAGATTTCAGGAGGGAGATTCGAATCGCCTTTAAAGCACAGGAAAAGCGGCAAAACATCGACAATGATGCACTTGGCCAAAAAGGGCGTATGCGTTTTTTCCTGACTATATTCAGGAAAAAACGCATACGCCCTTTTTGGCCAACCAAGCAACCTGGAAAGGCAAATCAGCGCTACAAAGAAGTCTCGCTTCCCATCGGTCAAAAGGGCCATGCTGAATAAAGTGTCAAAACCAGAAATGCAAAACAGGCCATGGAGAAACAGGAGCCTGGCTACGCTGATGGGCGGGATGTAAATTGCCAACAGCCACTCTGGAGAAGTGCACGGTGTGTCCTGAAACATCGAAAAAAATCAGCTTAGGGAGCATAGGGCACTTCCACTCATGGGCGTATAAATTGGGAAAACTAAAAATCAGCAAGACACAGGCACCCCAAAGTTTAGGGCTGCTCTGTTGACAAGAACCTCCACTTCGTTATACCTTAAATATCCCAGGAAAGAGAAAAATGGATAAAGAAGTTGTGGTCCTTATGTACAATGGAATATCACTCAGCCATGAAATCAACGTCATAAGGCTAGTAGCAGCAAGATGAGTGGATTTAGGTAGGACGATTCTAAGTGAAATAAGTCACACAGAAAAAGATACTTATCATAAGATATCACTTATAGAGGGAATATAAAAACCGCTACCCTTGAACTGAATTACAAATCAGAGCAGGGTCACACGTTTAGAAAACACACTATGGCTGCTTAACGGCAAAGGTGAGGTGGGGTGATGCATAAAACAAGGGTTTCAAATTAGCTCAGATACCGTTCCATAAACCCAATAGGTAATAGACAAGACCTACTCCTTGCTCAGTGAATTGGACTCAATACCCCCTATTCACCGCCCAAGAATATATCTGACTAGTAAGAATCTTAAAACCTATGCATTGATATCTCTCTGTAAGTGAGTCAAGTGGGTGTAAAGCGGCAAAAACACAGCAGTGAAAAGCAGGTAAACCCCATTATAAAAATCAATTACTTTTAAAAACCCGTGAAACAAAGACAGTGAAAGAGAGAGAAATTCTTACAAAATTCGTTCAGGGGCTGTGATGCCACCTGGATTGACCATATCTAGACCCACAGTTGATTGAGACATAAGGGTGGACACTCTTGGGGCTGAGAGGTTGGGTGAGGTTGGGTGAGCAAACGCAGACCCTTTAAAGTAATACTGCGTGGTACCCATCCCATGGGTCCCAAATCTCCAGGTTCAAGGGCATCTTCCTACATCGAAAACATGCATGAGAAACCCAGAAGATGGTACACCGTGTGATCCGGAAAGGTTTTCAAAACGCACCTCATTTCTCATCTCCTTGTGCTCGGGTTTGCCATTCCAGCCGCTTTACTAGCAATCTCCCTCCTTGGAGAATCAGCACCTTTAACCTCCTGTTCCGTACAGGTTGCAATTTGTCCTGAGAATGAACGGGAAGAGGGGGAACCAATGAGAGACTAGCTCTAGGTGTTGGGACAGGCACAGGTCACTCCATTTTCCCATCAGGAAGAAGAATTAACCACAGGCTCAGCCTGCCGCCCGGGACCAGAATAGGGTCTGAAGCAATCCTGCGCTTTTGCGGCCAGCTCCCAAGAAAGCGAGTTGAAAAATGGAGCTCAGGGGCACTGCAATTCACAAACCTGCAGACTTATAAATGATGACTCTCGTCCACAAATATATTGAGGGAAGGCAACGAAGAGGATTGGAAAGCAAGGCAGAATTGCAGGAAACAGATTTCAGGAGGGAGATTCGAATCGCCTTTAAAGCACAGGAAAAGCGGCAAAACCTCGACAATGATGCCCTTGGCCAAAAAGGGCGTATGCGTTTTTTCCTGACTATATGCAGGAAAAAACGCATACGCCCTTTTTGGCCAACCAAGCAACCTGGAAAGGCAAATCAGCGCTACAAAGAAGTCTCGCTTCCCATCGGTCAAAAGGGCCATGCTGAATAAAGTGTCAAAACCAGAAATGCAAAACAGGCCATGGAGAAACGGGAGCCTGGCTACGCTGATGGGCGGGATGTAAATTGCCAACAGCCACTCTGGAGAAGTGCACGGTGTGTCCTGAAACATCGAAAAAAATCAGCTTAGGGAGCATAGGGCACTTCCACTCATGGGCGTATAAATTGGGAAAACTAAAAATCAGCAAGACACAGGCACCCCAAAGTTTAGGGCTGCTCTGTTGACAAGAACCTCCACTTCGTTATACCTTAAATATCCCAGGAAAGAGAAAAATGGATAAAGAAGTTGTGGTCCTTATGTACAATGGAATATCACTCAGCCATGAAATCAACGTCATAAGGCTAGTAGCAGCAAGATGAGTGGATTTAGGTAGGACGATTCTAAGTGAAATAAGTCACACAGAAAAAGATACTTATCATAAGATATCACTTATAGAGGGAATATAAAAACCGCTACCCTTGAACTGAATTACAAATCAGAGCAGGGTCACACGTTTAGAAAACACACTATGGCTGCTTAACGGCAAAGGTGAGGTGGGGTGATGCATAAAACAAGGGTTTCAAATTAGCTCAGATACCGTTCCATAAACCCAATAGGTAATAGACAAGACCTACTCCTTGCTCAGTGAATTGGACTCAACACCCCCTATTCACCACCCAAGAATATATCTGACTAGTAAGAATCTTAAAACCTATGCATTGATATCTCTCTGTAAGTGAGTCAAGTGGGTGTAAAGCGGCAAAAACACAGCAGTGAAAAGCAGGTAAACCCCATTATAAAAATCAATTACTTTTAAAAACCCGTGAAACAAAGACAGTGAAAGAGAGAGAAATTCTTACAAAATTCGTTCAGGGGCTGTGATGCCACCTGGATTGACCATATCTAGACCCACAGTTGATTGAGACATAAGGGTGGACACTCTTGGGGCTGAGAGGTTGGGTGAGGTTGGGTGAGCAAACGCAGACCCTTTAAAGTAATACTGCGTGGTACCCATCCCATGGGTCCCAAATCTCCAGGTTCAAGGGCATCTTCCTACATCGAAAACATGCATGAGAAACCCAGAAGATGGTACACCGTGTGATCCGGAAAGGTTTTCAAAACGCACCTCATTTCTCATCTCCTTGTGCTCGGGTTTGCCATTCCAGCCGCTTTACTAGCAATCTCCCTCCTTGGAGAATCAGCACCTTTAACCTCCTGTTCCGTACAGGTTGCAATTTGTCCTGAGGATGAACGGGAAGAGGGGGAACCAATGAGAGACTAGCTCTAGGTGTTGGGACAGGCACAGGTCACTCTATTTTCCCATCAGGAAGAAGAATTAACCACAGGCTCAGCCTGCCGCCCGGGACCAGAATAGGGTCTGAAGCAATCCTGCGCTTTTGCGGCCAGCTCCCAAGAAAGCGAGTTGAAAAATGGAGCTCAGGGGCACTGCAATTCACAAACCTGCAGACTTATAAATGATGACTCTCGTCCACAAATATACTGAGGGAAGGCAACGAAGAGGATTTGAAAGCAAGGCGGAATTGCAGGAAAGAGATTTCAGGAGGGAGATTCGAATCGCCTTTAAAGCACAGGAAAAGCGGCAAAACATCGACAATGATGCACTTGGCCAAAAAGGGCGTATGCGTTTTTTCCTGACTATATTCAGGAAAAAACGCATACGCCCTTTTTGGCCAACCAAGCAACCTGGAAAGGCAAATCAGCGCTACAAAGAAGTCTCGCTTCCCATCGGTCAAAAGGGCCATGCTGAATAAAGTGTCAAAACCAGAAATGCAAAACAGGCCATGGAGAAACGGGAGCGTGGCTACGCTGATCGGCGGGATGTAAATTGCCAACAGCCACTCTGGAGAAGTGCACGGTGTGTCCTGAAACATCGAAAAAACTCAGCTTAGGGAGCATAGGGCACTTCCACTCATGGGCGTATAAATTGGGAAAACTAAAAATCAGCAAGACACAGGCACCCCAAAGTTTAGGGCTGCTCTGTTGACAAGAACCTCCACTTCGTTACACCTTAAATATCCCAGGAAAGAGAAAAATGGATAAAGAAGTTGTGGTCCTTATGTACAATGGAATATCACTCAGCCATGAAATCAACGTCATAAGGCTAGTAGCAGCAAGATGAGTCGATTTAGGTAGGACGATTCTAAGTGAAATAAGTCACACAGAAAAAGATACTTATCATAAGATATCACTTATAGAGGGAATATAAAAACCGCTACCCTTGAACTGAATTACAAATCAGAGCAGGGTCACACGTTTAGAAAACACACTATGGCTGCTTAACGGCAAAGGTGAGGTGGGGTGATGCATAAAACAAGGGTTTCAAATTAGCTCAGATACCGTTCCATAAACCCAATAGGTAATAGACAAGACCTACTCCTTGCTCAGTGAATTGGACTCAACACCCCCTATTCACCACCCAAGAATATATCTGACTAGTAAGAATCTTAAAACCTATGCATTGATATCTCTCTGTAAGTGAGTCAAGTGGGTGTAAAGCGGCAAAAACACAGCAGTGAAAAGCAGGTAAACCCCATTATAAAAATCAATTACTTTTAAAAACCCGTGAAACAAAGACAGTGAAAGAGAGAGAAATTCTTACAAAATTCGTTCAGGGGCTGTGATGCCACCTGGATTGACCATATCTAGACCCACAGTTGATTGAGACATAAGGGTGGACACTCTTGGGGCTGAGAGGTTGGGTGAGGTTGGGTGAGCAAACGCAGACCCTTTAAAGTAATACTGCGTGGTACCCATCCGATGGGTCCCAAATCTCCAGGTTCAAGGGCATCTTCCTACATCGAAAACATGCATGAGAAACCCAGAAGATGGTACACCGTGTGATCCGGAAAGGTTTTCAAAACGCACCTCATTTCTCATCTCCTTGTGCTCGGGTTTGCCATTCCAGCCGCTTTACTAGCAATCTCCCTCCTTGGAGAATCAGCACCTTTAACCTCCTGTTCCGTACAGGTTGCAATTTGTCCTGAGAATGAACGGGAAGAGGGGGAACCAATGAGAGACTAGCTCTAGGTGTTGGGACAGGCACAGGTCACTCCATTTTCCCAACAGGAAGAAGAATTAACCACAGGCTCAGCCTGCCGCCCGGGACCAGAATAGGGTCTGAAGCAATCCTGCGCTTTTGCGGCCAGCTCCCAAGAAAGCGAGTTGAGAAATGGAGCTCAGGGGCACTGCAATTCACAAACCTGCAGACTTATAAATGATGACTCTCGTCCACAAATATATTCAGGGAAGGCAACGAAGAGGATTGGAAAGCAAGGCAGAATTGCAGGAAACAGATTTCAGGAGGGAGATTCGAATCGCCTTTAAAGCACAGGAAAAGCGGCAAAACCTCGACAATGATGCCCTTGGCCAAAAAGGGCGTATGCGTTTTTTCCTGACTATATTCAGGAAAAAACGCATACGCCCTTTTTGGCCAACCAAGCAACCTGGAAAGGCAAATCAGCGCTACAAAGAAGTCTCGCTTCCCATCGGTCAAAAGGGCCATGCTGAATAAAGTGTCAAAACCAGAAATGCAAAACAGGCCATGGAGAAACAGGATCCTGGCTACGCTGATGGGCGGGATGTAAATTGCCAACAGCCACTCTGGAGAAGTGCACGGTGTGTCCTGAAACATCGAAAAAAATCAGCTTAGGGAGCATAGGGCACTTCCACTCATGGGCGTGTAAATTGGGAAAACTAAAAATCAGCAAGACACAGGCACCCCAAAGTTTAGGGCTGCTCTGTTGACAAGAACCTCCACTTCGTTATACCTTAAATATCCCAGGAAAGAGAAAAATGGATAAAGAAGTTGTGGTCCTTATGTACAATGGAATATCACTCAGCCATGAAATCAACGTCATAAGGCTAGTAGCAGCAAGATGAGTGGATTTAGGTAGGACGATTCTAAGTGAAATAAGTCACACAGAAAAAGATACTTATCATAAGATATCACTTATAGAGGGAATATAAAAACCGCTACCCTTGAACTGAATTACAAATCAGAGCAGGGTCACACGTTTAGAAAACACACTATGGCTGCTTAACGGCAAAGGTGAGGTGGGGTGATGCATAAAACAAGGGTTTCAAATTAGCTCAGATACCGTTCCATAAACCCAATAGGTAATAGACAAGACCTACTCCTTGCTCAGTGAATTGGACTCAACACCCCCTATTCACCGCCCAAGAATATATCTGACTAGTAAGAATCTTAAAACCTATGCATTGATATCTCTCTGTAAGTGAGTCAAGTGGGTGTAAAGCGGCAAAAACACAGCAGTGAAAAGCAGGTAAACCCCATTATAAAAATCAATTACTTTTAAAAACCCGTGAAACAAAGACAGTGAAAGAGAGAGAAATTCTTACAAAATTCGTTCAGGGGCTGTGATGCCACCTGGATTGACCATATCTAGACCCACAGTTGATTGAGACATAAGGGTGGACACTCTTGGGGCTGAGAGGTTTGGTGAGGTTGGGTGAGCAAACGCAGACCCTTTAAAGTAATACTGCGTGGTACCCATCCCATGGGTCCCAAATCTCCAGGTTCAAGGGCATCTTCCTACATCGAAAACATGCATGAGAAACCCAGAAGATGGTACACCGTGTGATCCGGAAAGGTTTTCAAAACGCACCTCATTTCTCATCTCCTTGTGCTCGGGTTTGCCATTCCAGCCGCTTTACTAGCAATCTCCCTCCTTGGAGAATCAGCACCTTTAACCTCCTGTTCCGTACAGGTTGCAATTTGTCCTGAGGATGAACGGGAAGAGGGGGAACCAATGAGAGACTAGCTCTAGGTGTTGGGACAGGCACAGGTCACTCTATTTTCCCATCAGGAAGAAGAATTAACCACAGGCTCAGCCTGCCGCCCGGGACCAGAATAGGGTCTGAAGCAATCCTGCGCTTTTGCGGCCAGCTCCCAAGAAAGCGAGTTGAAAAATGGAGCTCAGGGGCACTGCAATTCACAAACCTGCAGACTTATAAATGATGACTCTCGTCCACAAATATACTGAGGGAAGGCAACGAAGACGATTTGAAAGCAAGGCGGAATTGCAGGAAAGAGATTTTAGGAGGGAGATTCGAATCGCCTTTAAAGCACAGGAAAAGCGGCAAAACATCGACAATGATGCACTTGGCCAAAAAGGGCGTATGCGTTTTTTCCTGACTATATTCAGGAAAAAACGCATACGCCCTTTTTGGCCAACCAAGCAACCTGGAAAGGCAAATCAGCGCTACAAAGAAGTCTCGCTTCCCATCGGTCAAAAGGGCCATGCTGAATAAAGTGTCAAAACCAGAAATGCAAAACAGGCCATGGAGAAACGGGAGCGTGGCTACGCTGATCGGCGGGATGTAAATTGCCAACAGCCACTCTGGAGAAGTGCACGGTGTGTCCTGAAACATCGAAAAAACTCAGCTTAGGGAGCATAGGGCACTTCCACTCATGGGCGTATAAATTGGGAAAACTAAAAATCAGCAAGACACAGGCACCCCAAAGTTTAGGGCTGCTCTGTTGACAAGAACCTCCACTTCGTTACACCTTAAATATCCCAGGAAAGAGAAAAATGGATAAAGAAGTTGTGGTCCTTATGTACAATGGAATATCACTCAGCCATGAAATCAACGTCATAAGGCTAGTAGCAGCAAGATGAGTGGATTTAGGTAGGACGATTCTAAGTGAAATAAGTCTCACAGAAAAAGATACTTATCATAAGATATCACTTATAGAGGGAATATAAAAACCGCTACCCTTGAACTGAATTACAAATCAGAGCAGGGTCACACGTTTAGAAAACACACTATGGCTGCTTAACGGCAAAGGTGAGGTGGGGTGATGCATAAAACAAGGGTTTCAAATTAGCTCAGATACCGTTCCATAAACCCAATAGGTAATAGACAAGACCTACTCCTTGCTCAGTGAATTGGACTCAACACCCCCTATTCACCGCCCAAGAATATATCTGACTAGTAAGAATCTTAAAACCTATGCATTGATATCTCTCTGTAAGTGAGTCAAGTGGGTGTAAAGCGGCAAAAACACAGCAGTGAAAAGCAGGTAAACCCCATTATAAAAATCAATTACTTTTAAAAACCCGTGAAACAAAGACAGTGAAAGAGAGAGAAATTCTTACAAAATTCGATCAGGGGCTGTGATGCCACCTGGATTGACCATATCTAGACCCACAGTTGATTGAGACATAAGGGTGGACACTCTTGGGGCTGAGAGGTTGGGTGAGGTTGGGTGAGCAAACGCAGACCCTTTAAAGTAATACTGCGTGGTACCCATCCCATGGGTCCCAAATCTCCAGGTTCAAGGGCATCTTCCTACATCGAAAGCATGCATGAGAAACCCAGAAGATGGTACACCGTGTGATCCGGAAAGGTTTTCAAAACGCACCTCATTTCTCATCTCCTTGTGCTCGGGTTTGCCATTCCAGCCGCTTTACTAGCAATCTCCCTCCTTGGAGAATCAGCACCTTTAACCTCCTGTTCCGTACAGGTTGCAATTTGTCCTGAGAATGAACGGGAAGAGGGGGAACCAATGAGAGACTAGCTCTAGGTGTTGGGACAGGCACAGGTCACTCCATTTTCCCATCAGGAAGAAGAATTAACCAGAGGCTCAGCCTGCCGCCCGGGACCAGAATAGGGTCTGAAGCAATCCTGCGCTTTTGCGGCCAGCTCCCAAGAAAGCGAGTTGAGAAATGGAGCTCAGGGGCACTGCAATTCACAAACCTGCAGACTTATAAATGATGACTCTCGTCCACAAATATATTGAGGGAAGGCAACGAAGAGGATTGGAAAGCAAGGCAGAATTGCAGGAAACAGATTTCAGGAGGGAGATTCGAATCGCCTTTAAAGCACAGGAAAAGCGGCAAAACCTCGACAATGATGCCCTTGGCCAAAAAGGGCGTATGCGTTTTTTCCTGACTATATTCAGGAATAAACGCATACGCCCTTTTTGGCCAACCAAGCAACCTGGAAAGGCAAATCAGCGCTACAAAGAAGTCTCGCTTCCCATCGGTCAAAAGGGCCATGCTGAATAAAGTGTCAAAACCAGAAATGCAAAACAGGCCATGGAGAAACAGGAGCCTGGCTACGCTGATGGGCGGGATGTAAATTGCCAACAGCCACTCTGGAGAAGTGCACGGTGTGTCCTGAAACATCGAAAAAAATCAGCTTAGGGAGCATAGGGCACTTCCACTCATGGGCGTATAAATTGGGAAAACTAAAAATCAGCAAGACACAGGCACCCCAAAGTTTAGGGCTGCTCTGTTGACAAGAACCTCCACTTCGTTATACCTTAAATATCCCAGGAAAGAGAAAAATGGATAAAGAAGTTGTGGTCCTTATGTACAATGGAATATCACTCAGCCATGAAATCAACGTCATAAGGCTAGTAGCAGCAAGATGAGTGGATTTAGGTAGGACGATTCTAAGTGAAATAAGTCACACAGAAAAAGATACTTATCATAAGATATCACTTATAGAGGGAATATAAAAACCGCTACCCTTGAACTGAATTACAAATCAGAGCAGGGTCACACGTTTAGAAAACACACTATGGCTGCTTAACGGCAAAGGTGAGGTGGGGTGATGCATAAAACAAGGGTTTCAAATTAGCTCAGATACCGTTCCATAAACCCAATAGGTAATAGACAAGACCTACTCCTTGCTCAGTGAATTGGACTCAACACCCCCTATTCACCGCCCAAGAATATATCTGACTAGTAAGAATCTTAAAACCTATGCATTGATATCTCTCTGTAAGTGAGTCAAGTGGGTGTAAAGCGGCAAAAACACAGCAGTGAAAAGCAGGTAAACCCCATTATAAAAATCAATTACTTTTAAAAACCCGTGAAACAAAGACAGTGAAAGAGAGAGAAATTCTTACAAAATTCGTTCAGGGGCTGTGATGCCACCTCGATTGACCATATCTAGACCCACAGTTGATTGAGACATAAGGGTGGACACTCTTGGGGCTGAGAGGTTTGGTGAGGTTGGGTGAGCAAACGCAGACCCTTTAAAGTAATACTGCGTGGTACCCATCCCATGGGTCCCAAATCTCCAGGTTCAAGGGCATCTTCCTACATCGAAAACATGCATGAGAAACCCAGAAGATGGTACACCGTGTGATCCGGAAAGGTTTTCAAAACGCACCTCATTTCTCATCTCCTTGTGCTCGGGTTTGCCATTCCAGCCGCTTTACTAGCAATCTCCCTCCTTGGAGAATCAGCACCTTTAACCTCCTGTTCCGTACAGGTTGCAATTTGTCCTGAGGATGAACGGGAAGAGGGGGAACCAATGAGAGACTAGCTCTAGGTGTTGGGACAGGCACAGGTCACTCTATTTTCCCATCAGGAAGAAGAATTAACCAGAGGCTCAGCCTGCCGCCCGGGACCAGAATAGGGTCTGAAGCAATCCTGCGCTTTTGCGGCCAGCTCCCAAGAAAGCGAGTTGAAAAATGGAGCTCAGGGGCACTGCAATTCACAAACCTGCAGACTTATAAATGATGACTCTCGTCCACAAATATACTGAGGGAAGGCAACGAAGAGGATTGGAAAGCAAGGCAGAATTGCAGGAAACAGATTTCAGGAGGGAGATTCGAATCGCCTTTAAAGCACAGGAAAAGCGGCAAAACCTCGACAATGATGCCCTTGGCCAAAAAGGGCGTATGCGTTTTTTCCTGACTATATTCAGGAAAAAACGCATACGCCCTTTTTGGCCAACCAAGCAACCTGGAAAGGCAAATCAGCGCTACAAAGAAGTCTCGCTTCCCATCGGTCAAAAGGGCCCTGCTGAATAAAGTGTCAAAACCAGAAATGCAAAACAGGCCATGGAGAAACGGGAGCGTGGCTACGCTGATCGGCGGGATGTAAATTGCCAACAGCCACTCTGGAGAAGTGCACGGTGTGTCCTGAAACATCGAAAAAACTCAGCTTAGGGAGCATAGGGCACTTCCACTCATGGGCGTATAAATTGGGAAAACTAAAAATCAGCAAGACACAGGCACCCCAAAGTTTAGGGCTGCTCTGTTGACAAGAACCTCCACTTCGTTACACCTTAAATATCCCAGGAAAGAGAAAAATGGATAAAGAAGTTGTGGTCCTTATGTACAATGGAATATCACTCAGCCATGAAATCAACGTCATAAGGCTAGTAGCAGCAAGATGAGTGGATTTAGGTAGGACGATTCTAAGTGAAATAAGTCACACAGAAAAAGATACTTATCATAAGATATCACTTATAGAGGGAATATAAAAACCGCTACCCTTGAACTGAATTACAAATCAGAGCAGGGTCACACGTTTAGAAAACACACTATGGCTGCTTAACGGCAAAGGTGAGGTGGGGTGATGCATAAAACAAGGGTTTCAAATTAGCTCAGATACCGTTCCATAAACCCAATAGGTAATAGACAAGACCTACTCCTTGCTCAGTGAATTGGACTCAACACCCCCTATTCAACGCCCAAGAATATATCTGACTAGTAAGAATCTTAAAACCTATGCATTGATATCTCTCTGTAAGTGAGTCAAGTGGGTGTAAAGCGGCAAAAACACAGCAGTGAAAAGCAGGTAAACCCCATTATAAAAATCAATTACTTTTAAAAACCCGTGAAACAAAGACAGTGAAAGAGAGAGAAATTCTTACAAAATTCGTTCAGGGGCTGTGATGCCACCTGGATTGACCATATCTAGACCCACAGTTGATTGAGACATAAGGGTGGACACTCTTGGGGCTGAGAGGTTGGGTGAGGTTGGGTGAGCAAACGCAGACCCTTTAAAGTAATACTGCGTGGTACCCATCCGATGGGTCCCAAATCTCCAGGTTCAAGGGCATCTTCCTACATCGAAAACATGCATGAGAAACCCAGAAGATGGTACACCGTGTGATCCGGAAAGGTTTTCAAAACGCACCTCATTTCTCATCTCCTTGTGCTCGGGTTTGCCATTCCAGCCGCTTTACTAGCAATCTCCCTCCTTGGAGAATCAGCACCTTTAACCTCCTGTTCCGTACAGGTTGCAATTTGTCCTGAGAATGAACGGGAAGAGGGGGAACCAATGAGAGACTAGCTCTAGGTGTTGGGACAGGCACAGGTCACTCCATTGTCCCAACAGGAAGAAGAATTAACCACAGGCTCAGCCTGCCGCCCGGGACCAGAATAGGGTCTGAAGCAATCCTGCGCTTTTGCGGCCAGCTCCCAAGAAAGCGAGTTGAGAAATGGAGCTCAGGGGCACTGCAATTCACAAACCTGCAGACTTATAAATGATGACTCTCGTCCACAAATATATTCAGGGAAGGCAACGAAGAGGATTGGAAAGCAAGGCAGAATTGCAGGAAACAGATTTCAGGAGGGAGATTCGAATCGCCTTTAAAGCACAGGAAAAGCGGCAAAACCTCGACAATGATGCCCTTGGCCAAAAAGGGCGTATGCGTTTTTTCCTGACTATATTCAGGAAAAAACGCATACGCCCTTTTTGGCCAACCAAGCAACCTGGAAAGGCAAATCAGCGCTACAAAGAAGTCTCGCTTCCCATCGGTCAAAAGGGCCATGCTGAATAAAGTGTCAAAACCAGAAATGCAAAACAGGCCATGGAGAAACAGGAGCCTGGCTACGCTGATGGGCGGGATGTAAATTGCCAACAGCCACTCTGGAGAAGTGCACGGTGTGTCCTGAAACATCGAAAAAAATCAGCTTAGGGAGCATAGGGCACTTCCACTCATGGGCGTATAAATTGGGAAAACTAAAAATCAGCAAGACACAGGCACCCCAAAGTTTAGGGCTGCTCTGTTGACAAGAACCTCCACTTCGTTATACCTTAAATATCCCAGGAAAGAGAAAAATGGATAAAGAAGTTGTGGTCCTTATGTACAATGGAATATCACTCAGCCATGAAATCAACGTCATAAGGCTAGTAGCAGCAAGATGAGTGGATTTAGGTAGGACGATTCTAAGTGAAATAAGTCACACAGAAAAAGATACTTATCATAAGATATCACTTATAGAGGGAATATAAAAACCGCTACCCTTGAACTGAATTACAAATCAGAGCAGGGTCACACGTTTAGAAAACACACTATGGCTGCTTAACGGCAAAGGTGAGGTGGGGTGATGCATAAAACAAGGGTTTCAAATTAGCTCAGATACCGTTCCATAAACCCAATAGGTAATAGACAAGACCTACTCCTTGCTCAGTGAATTGGACTCAACACCCCCTATTCACCGCCCAAGAATATATCTGACTAGTAAGAATCTTAAAACCTATGCATTGATATCTCTCTGTAAGTGAGTCAAGTGGGTGTAAAGCGGCAAAAACACAGCAGTGAAAAGCAGGTAAACCCCATTATAAAAATCAATTACTTTTAAAAACCCGTGAAACAAAGACAGTGAAAGAGAGAGAAATTCTTACAAAATTCGTTCAGGGGCTGTGATGCCACCTGGATTGACCATATCTAGACCCACAGTTGATTGAGACATAAGGGTGGACACTCTTGGGGCTGAGAGGTTTGGTGAGGTTGGGTGAGCAAACGCAGACCCTTTAAAGTAATACTGCGTGGTACCCATCCCATGGGTCCCAAATCTCCAGGTTCAAGGGCATCTTCCTACATCGAAAACATGCATGAGAAACCCAGAAGATGGTACACCGTGTGATCCGGAAAGGTTTTCAAAACGCACCTCATTTCTCATCTCCTTGTGCTCGGGTTTGCCATTCCAGCCGCTTTACTAGCAATCTCCCTCCTTGGAGAATCAGCACCTTTAACCTCCTGTTCCGTACAGGTTGCAATTTGTCCTGAGGATGAACGGGAAGAGGGGGAACCAATGAGAGACTAGCTCTAGGTGTTGGGACAGGCACAGGTCACTCTATTTTCCCATCAGGAAGAAGAATTAACCACAGGCTCAGCCTGCCGCCCGGGACCAGAATAGGGTCTGAAGCAATCCTGCGCTTTTGCGGCCAGCTCCCAAGAAAGCGAGTTGAAAAATGGAGCTCAGGGGCACTGCAATTCACAAACCTGCAGACTTATAAATGATGACTCTCGTCCACAAATATACTGAGGGAAGGCAACGAAGAGGATTTGAAAGCAAGGCGGAATTGCAGGAAAGAGATTTCAGGAGGGAGATTCGAATCGCCTTTAAAGCACAGGAAAAGCGGCAAAACATCGACAATGATGCACTTGGCCAAAAAGGGCGTATGCGTTTTTTCCTGACTATATTCAGGAAAAAACGCATACGCCCTTTTTGGCCAACCAAGCAACCTGGAAAGGCAAATCAGCGCTACAAAGAAGTCTCGCTTCCCATCGGTCAAAAGGGCCATGCTGAATAAAGTGTCAAAACCAGAAATGCAAAACAGGCCATGGAGAAACGGGAGCGTGGCTACGCTGATCGGCGGAATGTAAATTGCCAACAGCCACTCTGGAGAAGTGCACGGTGTGTCCTGAAACATCGAAAAAAATCAGCTTAGGGAGCATAGGGCACTTCCACTCATGGGCGTATAAATTGGGAAAACTAAAAATCAGCAAGACACAGGCACCCCAAAGTTTAGGGCTGCTCTGTTGACAAGAACCTCCACTTCGTTACACCTTAAATATCCCAGGAAAGAGAAAAATGGATAAAGAAGTTGTGGTCCTTATGTACAATGGAATATCACTCAGCCATGAAATCAACGTCATAAGGCTAGTAGCAGCAAGATGAGTGGATTTAGGTAGGACGATTCTAAGTGAAATAAGTCACACAGAAAAAGATACTTATCATAAGATATCACTTATAGAGGGAATATAAAAACCGCTACCCTTGAACTGAATTACAAATCAGAGCAGGGTCACACGTTTAGAAAACACACTATGGCTGCTTAACGGCAAAGGTGAGGTGGGGTGATGCATAAAACAAGGGTTTCAAATTAGCTCAGATACCGTTCCATAAACCCAATAGGTAATAGACAAGACCTACTCCTTGCTCAGTGAATTGGACTCAACACCCCCTATTCACCGCCCAAGAATATATCTGACTAGTAAGAATCTTAAAACCTATGCATTGATATCTCTCTGTAAGTGAGTCAAGTGGGTGTAAAGCGGCAAAAACACAGCAGTGAAAAGCAGGTAAACCCCATTATAAAAATCAATTACTTTTAAAAACCCGTGAAACAAAGACAGTGAAAGAGAGAGAAATTCTTACAAAATTCGTTCAGGGGCTGTGATGCCACCTGGATTGACCATATCTAGACCCACAGTTGATTGAGACATAAGGGTGGACACTCTTGGGGCTGAGAGGTTTGGTGAGGTTGGGTGAGCAAACGCAGACCCTTTAAAGTAATACTGCGTGGTACCCATCCCATGGGTCCCAAATCTCCAGGTTCAAGGGCATCTTCCTACATCGAAAACATGCATGAGAAACCCAGAAGATGGTACACCGTGTGATCCGGAAAGGTTTTCAAAACGCACCTCATTTCTCATCTCCTTGTGCTCGGGTTTGCCATTCCAGCCGCTTTACTAGCAATCTCCCTCCTTGGAGAATCAGCACCTTTAACCTCCTGTTCCGTACAGGTTGCAATTTGTCCTGAGGATGAACGGGAAGAGGGGGAACCAATGAGAGACTAGCTCTAGGTGTTGGGACAGGCACAGGTCACTCTATTTTCCCATCAGGAAGAAGAATTAACCAGAGGCTCAGCCTGCCGCCCGGGACCAGAATAGGGTCTGAAGCAATCCTGCGCTTTTGCGGCCAGCTCCCAAGAAAGCGAGTTGAAAAATGGAGCTCAGGGGCACTGCAATTCACAAACCTGCAGACTTATAAATGATGACTCTCGTCCACAAATATATTCAGGGAAGGCAACGAAGAGGATTGGAAAGCAAGGCAGAATTGCAGGAAACAGATTTCAGGAGGGAGATTCGAATCGCCTTTAAAGCACAGGAAAAGCGGCAAAACCTCGACAATGATGCCCTTGGCCAAAAAGGGCGTATGCGTTTTTTCCTGACTATATTCAGGAAAAAACGCATACGCCCTTTTTGGCCAACCAAGCAACCTGGAAAGGCAAATCAGCGCTACAAAGAAGTCTCGCTTCCCATCGGTCAAAAGGGCCCTGCTGAATAAAGTGTCAAAACCAGAAATGCAAAACAGGCCATGGAGAAACGGGAGCGTGGCTACGCTGATCGGCGGGATGTAAATTGCCAACAGCCACTCTGGAGAAGTGCACGGTGTGTCCTGAAACATCGAAAAAACTCAGCTTAGGGAGCATAGGGCACTTCCACTCATGGGCGTATAAATTGGGAAAACTAAAAATCAGCAAGACACAGGCACCCCAAAGTTTAGGGCTGCTCTGTTGACAAGAACCTCCACTTCGTTACACCTTAAATATCCCAGGAAAGAGAAAAATGGATAAAGAAGTTGTGGTCCTTATGTACAATGGAATATCACTCAGCCATGAAATCAACGTCATAAGGCTAGTAGCAGCAAGATGAGTGGATTTAGGTAGGACGATTCTAAGTGAAATAAGTCACACAGAAAAAGATACTTATCATAAGATATCACTTATAGAGGGAATATAAAAACCGCTACCCTTGAACTGAATTACAAATCAGAGCAGGGTCACACGTTTAGAAAACACACTATGGCTGCTTAACGGCAAAGGTGAGGTGGGGTGATGCATAAAACAAGGGTTTCAAATTAGCTCAGATACCGTTCCATAAACCCAATAGGTAATAGACAAGACCTACTCCTTGCTCAGTGAATTGGACTCAACACCCCCTATTCACCGCCCAAGAATATATCTGACTAGTAAGAATCTTAAAACCTATGCATTGATATCTCTCTGTAAGTGAGTCAAGTGGGTGTAAAGCGGCAAAAACACAGCAGTGAAAAGCAGGTAAACCCCATTATAAAAATCAATTACTTTTAAAAACCCGTGAAACAAAGACAGTGAAAGAGAGAGAAATTCTTACAAAATTCGTTCAGGGGCTGTGATGCCACCTGGATTGACCATATCTAGACCCACAGTTGATTGAGACATAAGGGTGGACACTCTTGGGGCTGAGAGGTTGGGTGAGGTTGGGTGAGCAAACGCAGACCCTTTAAAGTAATACTGCGTGGTACCCATCCGATGGGTCCCAAATCTCCAGGTTCAAGGGCATCTTCCTACATCGAAAACATGCATGAGAAACCCAGAAGATGGTACACCGTGTGATCCGGAAAGGTTTTCAAAACGCACCTCATTTCTCATCTCCTTGTGCTCGGGTTTGCCATTCCAGCCGCTTTACTAGCAATCTCCCTCCTTGGAGAATCAGCACCTTTAACCTCCTGTTCCGTACAGGTTGCAATTTGTCCTGAGAATGAACGGGAAGAGGGGGAACCAATGAGAGACTAGCTCTAGGTGTTGGGACAGGCACAGGTCACTCCATTGTCCCAACAGGAAGAAGAATTAACCACAGGCTCAGCCTGCCGCCCGGGACCAGAATACGGTCTGAAGCAATCCTGCGCTTTTGCGGCCAGCTCCCAAGAAAGCGAGTTGAGAAATGGAGCTCAGGGGCACTGCAATTCACAAAACTGCAGACTTATAAATGATGACTCTCGTCCACAAATATATTCAGGGAAGGCAACGAAGAGGATTGGAAAGCAAGGCAGAATTGCAGGAAACAGATTTCAGGAGGGAGATTCGAATCGCCTTTAAAGCACAGGAAAAGCGGCAAAACCTCGACAATGATGCCCTTGGCCAAAAAGGGCGTATGCGTTTTTTCCTGACTATATTCAGGAAAAAACGCATACGCCCTTTTTGGCCAACCAAGCAACCTGGAAAGGCAAATCAGCGCTACAAAGAAGTCTCGCTTCCCATCGGTCAAAAGGGCCATGCTGAATAAAGTGTCAAAACCAGAAATGCAAAACAGGCCATGGAGAAACAGGAGCCTGGCTACGCTGATGGGCGGGATGTAAATTGCCAACAGCCACTCTGGAGAAGTGCACGGTGTGTCCTGAAACATCGAAAAAAATCAGCTTAGGGAGCATAGGGCACTTCCACTCATGGGCGTATAAATTGGGAAAACTAAAAATCAGCAAGACACAGGCACCCCAAAGTTTAGGGCTGCTCTGTTGACAAGAACCTCCACTTCGTTATACCTTAAATATCCCAGGAAAGAGAAAAATGGATAAAGAAGTTGTGGTCCTTATGTACAATGGAATATCACTCAGCCATGAAATCAACGTCATAAGGCTAGTAGCAGCAAGATGAGTGGATTTAGGTAGGACGATTCTAAGTGAAATAAGTCACACAGAAAAAGATACTTATCATAAGATATCACTTATAGAGGGAATATAAAAACCGCTACCCTTGAACTGAATTACAAATCAGAGCAGGGTCACACGTTTAGAAAACACACTATGGCTGCTTAACGGCAAAGGTGAGGTGGGGTGATGCATAAAACAAGGGTTTCAAATTAGCTCAGATACCGTTCCATAAACCCAATAGGTAATAGACAAGACCTACTCCTTGCTCAGTGAATTGGACTCAACACCCCCTATTCACCGCCCAAGAATATATCTGACTAGTAAGAATCTTAAAACCTATGCATTGATATCTCTCTGTAAGTGAGTCAAGTGGGTGTAAAGCGGCAAAAACACAGCAGTGAAAAGCAGGTAAACCCCATTATAAAAATCAATTACTTTTAAAAACCCGTGAAACAAAGACAGTGAAAGAGAGAGAAATTCTTACAAAATTCGTTCAGGGGCTGTGATGCCACCTGGATTGACCATATCTAGACCCACAGTTGATTGAGACATAAGGGTGGACACTCTTGGGGCTGAGAGGTTTGGTGAGGTTGGGTGAGCAAACGCAGACCCTTTAAAGTAATACTGCGTGGTACCCATCCCATGGGTCCCAAATCTCCAGGTTCAAGGGCATCTTCCTACATCGAAAACATGCATGAGAAACCCAGAAGATGGTACACCGTGTGATCCGGAAAGGTTTTCAAAACGCACCTCATTTCTCATCTCCTTGTGCTCGGGTTTGCCATTCCAGCCGCTTTACTAGCAATCTCCCTCCTTGGAGAATCAGCACCTTTAACCTCCTGTTCCGTACAGGTTGCAATTTGTCCTGAGGATGAACGGGAAGAGGGGGAACCAATGAGAGACTAGCTCTAGGTGTTGGGACAGGCACAGGTCACTCTATTTTCCCATCAGGAAGAAGAATTAACCACAGGCTCAGCCTGCCGCCCGGGACCAGAATAGGGTCTGAAGCAATCCTGCGCTTTTGCGGCCAGCTCCCAAGAAAGCGAGTTGAAAAATGGAGCTCAGGGGCACTGCAATTCACAAACCTGCAGACTTATAAATGATGACTCTCGTCCACAAATATACTGAGGGAAGGCAACGAAGAGGATTTGAAAGCAAGGCGGAATTGCAGGAAAGAGATTTCAGGAGGGAGATTCGAATCGCCTTTAAAGCACAGGAAAAGCGGCAAAACATCGACAATGATGCACTTGGCCAAAAAGGGCGTATGCGTTTTTTCCTGACTATATTCAGGAAAAAACGCATACGCCCTTTTTGGCCAACCAAGCAACCTGGAAAGGCAAATCAGCGCTACAAAGAAGTCTCGCTTCCCATCGGTCAAAAGGGCCATGCTGAATAAAGTGTCAAAACCAGAAATGCAAAACAGGCCATGGAGAAACGGGAGCGTGGCTACGCTGATCGGCGGAATGTAAATTGCCAACAGCCACTCTGGAGAAGTGCACGGTGTGTCCTGAAACATCGAAAAAACTCAGCTTAGGGAGCATAGGGCACTTCCACTCATGGGCGTATAAATTGGGAAAACTAAAAATCAGCAAGACACAGGCACCCCAAAGTTTAGGGCTGCTCTGTTGACAAGAACCTCCACTTCGTTACACCTTAAATATCCCAGGAAAGAGAAAAATGGATAAAGAAGTTGTGGTCCTTATGTACAATGGAATATCACTCAGCCATGAAATCAACGTCATAAGGCTAGTAGCAGCAAGATGAGTGGATTTAGGTAGGACGATTCTAAGTGAAATAAGTCACACAGAAAAAGATACTTATCATAAGATATCACTTATAGAGGGAATATAAAAACCGCTACCCTTGAACTGAATTACAAATCAGAGCAGGGTCACACGTTTAGAAAACACACTATGGCTGCTTAACGGCAAAGGTGAGGTGGGGTGATGCATAAAACAAGGGTTTCAAATTAGCTCAGATACCGTTCCATAAACCCAATAGGTAATAGACAAGACCTACTCCTTGCTCAGTGAATTGGACTCAACACCCCCTATTCACCGCCCAAGAATATATCTGACTAGTAAGAATCTTAAAACCTATGCATTGATATCTCTCTGTAAGTGAGTCAAATGGGTGTAAAGCGGCAAAAACACAGCAGTGAAAAGCAGGTAAACCCCATTATAAAAATCAATTACTTTTAAAAACCCGTGAAACAAAGACAGTGAAAGAGAGAGAAATTCTTACAAAATTCGTTCAGGGGCTGTGATGCCACCTGGATTGACCATATCTAGACCCACAGTTGATTGAGACATAAGGGTGGACACTCTTGGGGCTGAGAGGTTGGGTGAGGTTGGGTGAGCAAACGCAGACCCTTTAAAGTAATACTGCGTGGTACCCATCCCATGGGTCCCAAATCTCCAGGTTCAAGGGCATCTTCCTACATCGAAAGCATGCATGAGAAACCCAGAAGATGGTACACCGTGTGATCCGGAAAGGTTTTCAAAACGCACCTCATTTCTCATCTCCTTGTGCTCGGGTTTGCCATTCCAGCCGCTTTACTAGCAATCTCCCTCCTTGGAGAATCAGCACCTTTAACCTCCTGTTCCGTACAGGTTGCAATTTGTCCTGAGAATGAACGGGAAGAGGGGGAACCAATGAGAGACTAGCTCTAGGTGTTGGGACAGGCACAGGTCACTCCATTTTCCCCTTCAGGAAGAAGAATTAACCACAGGCTCAGCCTGCCGCCCGGGACCAGAATAGGGTCTGAAGCAATCCTGCGCTTTTGCGGCCAGCTCCCAAGAAAGCGAGTTGAGAAATGGAGCTCAGGGGCACTGCAATTCACAAACCTGCAGACTTATAAATGATGACTCTCGTCCACAAATATATTGAGGGAAGGCAACGAAGAGGATTGGAAAGCAAGGCAGAATTGCAGGAAACAGATTTCAGGAGGGAGATTCGAATCGCCTTTAAAGCACAGGAAAAGCGGCAAAACCTCGACAATGATGCCCTTGGCCAAAAAGGGCGTATGCGTTTTTTCCTGACTATATTCAGGAAAAAACGCATACGCCCTTTTTGGCCAACCAAGCAACCTGGAAAGGCAAATCAGCGCTACAAAGAAGTCTCGCTTCCCATCGGTCAAAAGGGCCATGCTGAATAAAGTGTCAAAACCAGAAATGCAAAACAGGCCATGGAGAAACAGGAGCCTGGCTACGCTGATGGGCGGGATGTAAATTGCCAACAGCCACTCTGGAGAAGTGCACGGTGTGTCCTGAAACATCGAAAAAAATCAGCTTAGGGAGCATAGGGCACTTCCACTCATGGGCGTATAAATTGGGAAAACTAAAAATCAGCAAGACACAGGCACCCCAAAGTTTAGGGCTGCTCTGTTGACAAGAACCTCCACTTCGTTATACCTTAAATATCCCAGGAAAGAGAAAAATGGATAAAGAAGTTGTGGTCCTTATGTACAATGGAATATCACTCAGCCATGAAATCAACGTCATAAGGCTAGTAGCAGCAAGATGAGTGGATTTAGGTAGGACGATTCTAAGTGAAATAAGTCACACAGAAAAAGATACTTATCATAAGATATCACTTATAGAGGGAATATAAAAACCGCTACCCTTGAACTGAATTACAAATCAGAGCAGGGTCACACGTTTAGAAAACACACTATGGCTGCTTAACGGCAAAGGTGAGGTGGGGTGATGCATAAAACAAGGGTTTCAAATTAGCTCAGATACCGTTCCATAAACCCAATAGGTAATAGACAAGACCTACTCCTTGCTCAGTGAATTGGACTCAACACCCCCTATTCACCGCCCAAGAATATATCTGACTAGTAAGAATCTTAAAACCTATGCATTGATATCTCTCTGTAAGTGAGTCAAGTGGGTGTAAAGCGGCAAAAACACAGCAGTGAAAAGCAGGTAAACCCCATTATAAAAATCAATTACTTTTAAAAACCCGTGAAACAAAGACAGTGAAAGAGAGAGAAATTCTTACAAAATTCGTTCAGGGGCTGTGATGCCACCTCGATTGACCATATCTAGACCCACAGTTGATTGAGACATAAGGGTGGACACTCTTGGGGCTGAGAGGTTTGGTGAGGTTGGGTGAGCAAACGCAGACCCTTTAAAGTAATACTGCGTGGTACCCATCCCATGGGTCCCAAATCTCCAGGTTCAAGGGCATCTTCCTACATCGAAAACATGCATGAGAAACCCAGAAGATGGTACACCGTGTGATCCGGAAAGATTTTCAAAACGCACCTCATTTCTCATCTCCTTGTGCTCGGGTTTGCCATTCCAGCCGCTTTACTAGCAATCTCCCTCCTTGGAGAATCAGCACCTTTAACCTCCTGTTCCGTACAGGTTGCAATTTGTCCTGAGGATGAACGGGAAGAGGGGGAACCAATGAGAGACTAGCTCTAGGTGTTGGGACAGGCACAGGTCACTCTATTTTCCCATCAGGAAGAAGAATTAACCAGAGGCTCAGCCTGCCGCCCGGGACCAGAATAGGGTCTGAAGCAATCCTGCGCTTTTGCGGCCAGCTCCCAAGAAAGCGAGTTGAAAAATGGAGCTCAGGGGCACTGCAATTCACAAACCTGCAGACTTATAAATGATGACTCTCGTCCACAAATATATTCAGGGAAGGCAACGAAGAGGATTGGAAAGCAAGGCAGAATTGCAGGAAACAGATTTCAGGAGGGAGATTCGAATCGCCTTTAAAGCACAGGAAAAGCGGCAAAACCTCGACAATGATGCCCTTGGCCAAAAAGGGCGTATGCGTTTTTTCCTGACTATATTCAGGAAAAAACGCATACGCCCTTTTTGGCCAACCAAGCAACCTGGAAAGGCAAATCAGCGCTACAAAGAAGTCTCGCTTCCCATCGGTCAAAAGGGCCCTGCTGAATAAAGTGTCAAAACCAGAAATGCAAAACAGGCCATGGAGAAACGGGAGCGTGGCTACGCTGATCGGCGGGATGTAAATTGCCAACAGCCACTCTGGAGAAGTGCACGGTGTGTCCTGAAACATCGAAAAAACTCAGCTTAGGGAGCATAGGGCACTTCCACTCATGGGCGTATAAATTGGGAAAACTAAAAATCAGCAAGACACAGGCACCCCAAAGTTTAGGGCTGCTCTGTTGACAAGAACCTCCACTTCGTTATACCTTAAATATCCCAGGAAAGAGAAAAATGGATAAAGAAGTTGTGGTCCTTATGTACAATGGAATATCACTCAGCCATGAAATCAACGTCATAAGGCTAGTAGCAGCAAGATGAGTGGATTTAGGTAGGACGATTCTAAGTGAAATAAGTCACACAGAAAAAGATACTTATCATAAGATATCACTTATAGAGGGAATATAAAAACCGCTACCCTTGAACTGAATTACAAATCAGAGCAGGGTCACACGTTTAGAAAACACACTATGGCTGCTTAACGGCAAAGGTGAGGTGGGGTGATGCATAAAACAAGGGTTTCAAATTAGCTCAGATACCGTTCCATAAACCCAATAGGTAATAGACAAGACCTACTCCTTGCTCAGTGAATTGGACTCAACACCCCCTATTCACCGCCCAAGAATATATCTGACTAGTAAGAATCTTAAAACCTATGCATTGATATCTCTCTGTAAGTGAGTCAAGTGGGTGTAAAGCGGCAAAAACACAGCAGTGAAAAGCAGGTAAACCCCATTATAAAAATCAATTACTTTTAAAAACCCGTGAAACAAAGACAGTGAAAGAGAGAGAAATTCTTACAAAATTCGTTCAGGGGCTGTGATGCCACCTGGATTGACCATATCTAGACCCACAGTTGATTGAGACATAAGGGTGGACACTCTTGGGGCTGAGAGGTTGGGTGAGGTTGGGTGAGCAAACGCAGACCCTTTAAAGTAATACTGCGTGGTACCCATCCCATGGGTCCCAAATCTCCAGGTTCAAGGGCATCTTCCTACATCGAAAGCATGCATGAGAAACCCAGAAGATGGTACACCGTGTGATCCGGAAAGGTTTTCAAAACGCACCTCATTTCTCATCTCCTTGTGCTCGGGTTTGCCATTCCAGCCGCTTTACTAGCAATCTCCCTCCTTGGAGAATCAGCACCTTTAACCTCCTGTTCCGTACAGGTTGCAATTTGTCCTGAGAATGAACGGGAAGAGGGGGAACCAATGAGAGACTAGCTCTAGGTGTTGGGACAGGCACAGGTCACTCCATTTTCCCATCAGGAAGAAGAATTAACCACAGGCTCAGCCTGCCGCCCGGGACCAGAATAGGGTCTGAAGCAATCCTGCGCTTTTGCGGCCAGCTCCCAAGAAAGCGAGTTGAGAAATGGAGCTCAGGGGCACTGCAATTCACAAACCTGCAGACTTATAAATGATGACTCTCGTCCACAAATATATTGAGGGAAGGCAACGAAGAGGATTGGAAAGCAAGGCAGAATTGCAGGAAACAGATTTCAGGAGGGAGATTCGAATCGCCTTTAAAGCACAGGAAAAGCGGCAAAACCTCGACAATGATGCCCTTGGCCAAAAAGGGCGTATGCGTTTTTTCCTGACTATATTCAGGAAAAAACGCATACGCCCTTTTTGGCCAACCAAGCAACCTGGAAAGGCAAATCAGCGCTACAAAGAAGTCTCGCTTCCCATCGGTCAAAAGGGCCATGCTGAATAAAGTGTCAAAACCAGAAATGCAAAACAGGCCATGGAGAAACAGGAGCCTGGCTACGCTGATGGGCGGGATGTAAATTGCCAACAGCCACTCTGGAGAAGTGCACGGTGTGTCCTGAAACATCGAAAAAAATCAGCTTAGGGAGCATAGGGCACTTCCACTCATGGGCGTATAAATTGGGAAAACTAAAAATCAGCAAGACACAGGCACCCCAAAGTTTAGGGCTGCTCTGTTGACAAGAACCTCCACTTCGTTATACCTTAAATATCCCAGGAAAGAGAAAAATGGATAAAGAAGTTGTGGTCCTTATGTACAATGGAATATCACTCAGCCATGAAATCAACGTCATAAGGCTAGTAGCAGCAAGATGAGTGGATTTAGGTAGGACGATTCTAAGTGAAATAAGTCACACAGAAAAAGATACTTATCATAAGATATCACTTATAGAGGGAATATAAAAACCGCTACCCTTGAACTGAATTACAAATCAGAGCAGGGTCACACGTTTAGAAAACACACTATGGCTGCTTAACGGCAAAGGTGAGGTGGGGTGATGCATAAAACAAGGGTTTCAAATTAGCTCAGATACCGTTCCATAAACCCAATAGGTAATAGACAAGACCTACTCCTTGCTCAGTGAATTGGACTCAACACCCCCTATTCACCGCCCAAGAATATATCTGACTAGTAAGAATCTTAAAACCTATGCATTGATATCTCTCTGTAAGTGAGTCAAGTGGGTGTAAAGCGGCAAAAACACAGCAGTGAAAAGCAGGTAAACCCCATTATAAAAATCAATTACTTTTAAAAACCCGTGAAACAAAGACAGTGAAAGAGAGAGAAATTCTTACAAAATTCGTTCAGGGGCTGTGATGCCACCTCGATTGACCATATCTAGACCCACAGTTGATTGAGACATAAGGGTGGACACTCTTGGGGCTGAGAGGTTTGGTGAGGTTGGGTGAGCAAACGCAGACCCTTTAAAGTAATACTGCGTGGTACCCATCCCATGGGTCCCAAATCTCCAGGTTCAAGGGCATCTTCCTACATCGAAAACATGCATGAGAAACCCAGAAGATGGTACACCGTGTGATCCGGAAAGGTTTTCAAAACGCACCTCATTTCTCATCTCCTTGTGCTCGGGTTTGCCATTCCAGCCGCTTTACTAGCAATCTCCCTCCTTGGAGAATCAGCACCTTTAACCTCCTGTTCCGTACAGGTTGCAATTTGTCCTGAGAATGAACGGGAAGAGGGGGAACCAATGAGAGACTAGCTCTAGGTGTTGGGACAGGCACAGGTCACTCCATTTTCCCATCAGGAAGAAGAATTAACCACAGGCTCAGCCTGCCGCCCGGGACCAGAATAGGGTCTGAAGCAATCCTGCGCTTTTGCGGCCAGCTCCCAAGAAAGCGAGTTGAGAAATGGAGCTCAGGGGCACTGCAATTCACAAACCTGCAGACTTATAAATGATGACTCTCGTCCACAAATATATTGAGGGAAGGCAACGAAGAGGATTGGAAAGCAAGGCAGAATTGCAGGAAACAGATTTCAGGAGGGAGATTCGAATCGCCTTTAAAGCACAGGAAAAGCGGCAAAACCTCGACAATGATGCCCTTGGCCAAAAAGGGCGTATGCGTTTTTTCCTGACTATATTCAGGAAAAAACGCATACGCCCTTTTTGGCCAACCAAGCAACCTGGAAAGGCAAATCAGCGCTACAAAGAAGTCTCGCTTCCCATCGGTCAAAAGGGCCATGCTGAATAAAGTGTCAAAACCAGAAATGCAAAACAGGCCATGGAGAAACAGGAGCCTGGCTACGCTGATGGGCGGGATGTAAATTGCCAACAGCCACTCTGGAGAAGTGCACGGTGTGTCCTGAAACATCGAAAAAAATCAGCTTAGGGAGCATAGGGCACTTCCATTCATGGGCGTATAAATTGGGAAAACTAAAAATCAGCAAGACACAGGCACCCCAAAGTTTAGGGCTGCTCTGTTGACAAGAACCTCCACTTCGTTATACCTTAAATATCCCAGGAAAGAGAAAAATGGATAAAGAAGTTGTGGTCCTTATGTACAATGGAATATCACTCAGCCATGAAATCAACGTCATAAGGCTAGTAGCAGCAAGATGAGTGGATTTAGGTAGGACGATTCTAAGTGAAATAAGTCACACAGAAAAAGATACTTATCATAAGATATCACTTATAGAGGGAATATAAAAACCGCTACCCTTGAACTGAATTACAAATCAGAGCAGGGTCACACGTTTAGAAAACACACTATGGCTGCTTAACGGCAAAGGTGAGGTGGGGTGATGCATAAAACAAGGGTTTCAAATTAGCTCAGATACCGTTCCATAAACCCAATAGGTAATAGACAAGACCTACTCCTTGCTCAGTGAATTGGACTCAACACCCCCTATTCACCGCCCAAGAATATATCTGACTAGTAAGAATCTTAAAACCTATGCATTGATATCTCTCTGTAAGTGAGTCAAGTGGGTGTAAAGCGGCAAAAACACAGCAGTGAAAAGCAGGTAAACCCCATTATAAAAATCAATTACTTTTAAAAACCCGTGAAACAAAGACAGTGAAAGAGAGAGAAATTCTTACAAAATTCGTTCAGGGGCTGTGATGCCACCTCGATTGACCATATCTAGACCCACAGTTGATTGAGACATAAGGGTGGACACTCTTGGGGCTGAGAGGTTTGGTGAGGTTGGGTGAGCAAACGCAGACCCTTTAAAGTAATACTGCGTGGTACCCATCCCATGGGTCCCAAATCTCCAGGTTCAAGGGCATCTTCCTACATCGAAAACATGCATGAGAAACCCAGAAGATGGTACACCGTGTGATCCGGAAAGATTTTCAAAACGCACCTCATTTCTCATCTCCTTGTGCTCGGGTTTGCCATTCCAGCCGCTTTACTAGCAATCTCCCTCCTTGGAGAATCAGCACCTTTAACCTCCTGTTCCGTACAGGTTGCAATTTGTCCTGAGGATGAACGGGAAGAGGGGGAACCAATGAGAGACTAGCTCTAGGTGTTGGGACAGGCACAGGTCACTCTATTTTCCCATCAGGAAGAAGAATTAACCAGAGGCTCAGCCTGCCGCCCGGGACCAGAATAGGGTCTGAAGCAATCCTGCGCTTTTGCGGCCAGCTCCCAAGAAAGCGAGTTGAAAAATGGAGCTCAGGGGCACTGCAATTCACAAACCTGCAGACTTATAAATGATGACTCTCGTCCACAAATATATTCAGGGAAGGCAACGAAGAGGATTGGAAAGCAAGGCAGAATTGCAGGAAACAGATTTCAGGAGGGAGATTCGAATCGCCTTTAAAGCACAGGAAAAGCGGCAAAACCTCGACAATGATGCCCTTGGCCAAAAAGGGCGTATGCGTTTTTTCCTGACTATATTCAGGAAAAAACGCATACGCCCTTTTTGGCCAACCAAGCAACCTGGAAAGGCAAATCAGCGCTACAAAGAAGTCTCGCTTCCCATCGGTCAAAAGGGCCCTGCTGAATAAAGTGTCAAAACCAGAAATGCAAAACAGGCCATGGAGAAACGGGAGCGTGGCTACGCTGATCGGCGGGATGTAAATTGCCAACAGCCACTCTGGAGAAGTGCACGGTGTGTCCTGAAACATCGAAAAAACTCAGCTTAGGGAGCATAGGGCACTTCCACTCATGGGCGTATAAATTGGGAAAACTAAAAATCAGCAAGACACAGGCACCCCAAAGTTTAGGGCTGCTCTGTTGACAAGAACCTCCACTTCGTTATACCTTAAATATCCCAGGAAAGAGAAAAATGGATAAAGAAGTTGTGGTCCTTATGTACAATGGAATATCACTCAGCCATGAAATCAACGTCATAAGGCTAGTAGCAGCAAGATGAGTGGATTTAGGTAGGACGATTCTAAGTGAAATAAGTCACACAGAAAAAGATACTTATCATAAGATATCACTTATAGAGGGAATATAAAAACCGCTACCCTTGAACTGAATTACAAATCAGAGCAGGGTCACACGTTTAGAAAACACACTATGGCTGCTTAACGGCAAAGGTGAGGTGGGGTGATGCATAAAACAAGGGTTTCAAATTAGCTCAGATACCGTTCCATAAACCCAATAGGTAATAGACAAGACCTACTCCTTGCTCAGTGAATTGGACTCAACACCCCCTATTCACCGCCCAAGAATATATCTGACTAGTAAGAATCTTAAAACCTATGCATTGATATCTCTCTGTAAGTGAGTCAAGTGGGTGTAAAGCGGCAAAAACACAGCAGTGAAAAGCAGGTAAACCCCATTATAAAAATCAATTACTTTTAAAAACCCGTGAAACAAAGACAGTGAAAGAGAGAGAAATTCTTACAAAATTCGTTCAGGGGCTGTGATGCCACCTGGATTGACCATATCTAGACCCACAGTTGATTGAGACATAAGGGTGGACACTCTTGGGGCTGAGAGGTTTGGTGAGGTTGGGTGAGCAAACGCAGACCCTTTAAAGTAATACTGCGTGGTACCCATCCCATGGGTCCCAAATCTCCAGGTTCAAGGGCATCTTCCTACATCGAAAACATGCATGAGAAACCCAGAAGATGGTACACCGTGTGATCCGGAAAGGTTTTCAAAACGCACCTCATTTCTCATCTCCTTGTGCTCGGGTTTGCCATTCCAGCCGCTTTACTAGCAATCTCCCTCCTTGGAGAATCAGCACCTTTAACCTCCTGTTCCGTACAGGTTGCAATTTGTCCTGAGGATGAACGGGAAGAGGGGGAACCAATGAGAGACTAGCTCTAGGTGTTGGGACAGGCACAGGTCACTCTATTTTCCCATCAGGAAGAAGAATTAACCAGAGGCTCAGCCTGCCGCCCGGGACCAGAATAGGGTCTGAAGCAATCCTGCGCTTTTGCGGCCAGCTCCCAAGAAAGCGAGTTGAAAAATGGAGCTCAGGGGCACTGCAATTCACAAACCTGCAGACTTATAAATGATGACTCTCGTCCACAAATATATTCAGGGAAGGCAACGAAGAGGATTGGAAAGCAAGGCAGAATTGCAGGAAACAGATTTCAGGAGGGAGATTCGAATCGCCTTTAAAGCACAGGAAAAGCGGCAAAACCTCGACAATGATGCCCTTGGCCAAAAAGGGCGTATGCGTTTTTTCCTGACTATATTCAGGAAAAAACGCATACGCCCTTTTTGGCCAACCAAGCAACCTGGAAAGGCAAATCAGCGCTACAAAGAAGTCTCGCTTCCCATCGGTCAAAAGGGCCCTGCTGAATAAAGTGTCAAAACCAGAAATGCAAAACAGGCCATGGAGAAACGGGAGCGTGGCTACGCTGATCAGCGGGATGTAAATTGCCAACAGCCACTCTGGAGAAGTGCACGGTGTGTCCTGAAACATCGAAAAAACTCAGCTTAGGGAGCATAGGGCACTTCCACTCATGGGCGTATAAATTGGGAAAACTAAAAATCAGCAAGACACAGGCACCCCAAAGTTTAGGGCTGCTCTGTTGACAAGAACCTCCACTTCGTTACACCTTAAATATCCCAGGAAAGAGAAAAATGGATAAAGAAGTTGTGGTCCTTATGTACAATGGAATATCACTCAGCCATGAAATCAACGTCATAAGGCTAGTAGCAGCAAGATGAGTGGATTTAGGTAGGACGATTCTAAGTGAAATAAGTCACACAGAAAAAGATACTTATCATAAGATATCACTTATAGAGGGAATATAAAAACCGCTACCCTTGAACTGAATTACAAATCAGAGCAGGGTCACACGTTTAGAAAACACACTATGGCTGCTTAACGGCAAAGGTGAGGTGGGGTGATGCATAAAACAAGGGTTTCAAATTAGCTCAGATACCGTTCCATAAACCCAATAGGTAATAGACAAGACCTACTCCTTGCTCAGTGAATTGGACTCAACACCCCCTATTCACCGCCCAAGAATATATCTGACTAGTAAGAATCTTAAAACCTATGCATTGATATCTCTCTGTAAGTGAGTCAAGTGGGTGTAAAGCGGCAAAAACACAGCAGTGAAAAGCAGGTAAACCCCATTATAAAAATCAATTACTTTTAAAAACCCGTGAAACAAAGACAGTGAAAGAGAGAGAAATTCTTACAAAATTCGTTCAGGGGCTGTGATGCCACCTGGATTGACCATATCTAGACCCACAGTTGATTGAGACATAAGGGTGGACACTCTTGGGGCTGAGAGGTTGGGTGAGGTTGGGTGAGCAAACGCAGACCCTTTAAAGTAATACTGCGTGGTACCCATCCCATGGGTCCCAAATCTCCAGGTTCAAGGGCATCTTCCTACATCGAAAGCATGCATGAGAAACCCAGAAGATGGTACACCGTGTGATCCGGAAAGGTTTTCAAAACGCACCTCATTTCTCATCTCCTTGTGCTCGGGTTTGCCATTCCAGCCGCTTTACTAGCAATCTCCCTCCTTGGAGAATCAGCACCTTTAACCTCCTGTTCCGTACAGGTTGCAATTTGTCCTGAGAATGAACGGGAAGAGGGGGAACCAATGAGAGACTAGCTCTAGGTGTTGGGACAGGCACAGGTCACTCCATTTTCCCATCAGGAAGAAGAATTAACCACAGGCTCAGCCTGCCGCCCGGGACCAGAATAGGGTCTGAAGCAATCCTGCGCTTTTGCGGCCAGCTCCCAAGAAAGCGAGTTGAGAAATGGAGCTCAGGGGCACTGCAATTCACAAACCTGCAGACTTATAAATGATGACTCTCGTCCACAAATATATTCAGGGAAGGCAACGAAGAGGATTGGAAAGCAAGGCAGAATTGCAGGAAACAGATTTCAGGAGGGAGATTCGAATCGCCTTTAAAGCACAGGAAAAGCGGCAAAACCTCGACAATGATGCCCTTGGCCAAAAAGGGCGTATGCGTTTTTTCCTGACTATATTCAGGAAAAAACGCATACGCCCTTTTTGGCCAACCAAGCAACCTGGAAAGGCAAATCAGCGCTACAAAGAAGTCTCGCTTCCCATCGGTCAAAAGGGCCATGCTGAATAAAGTGTCAAAACCAGAAATGCAAAACAGGCCATGGAGAAACAGGAGCCTGGCTACGCTGATGGGCGGGATGTAAATTGCCAACAGCCACTCTGGAGAAGTGCACGGTGTGTCCTGAAACATCGAAAAAAATCAGCTTAGGGAGCATAGGGCACTTCCACTCATGGGCGTATAAATTGGGAAAACTAAAAATCAGCAAGACACAGGCACCCCAAAGTTTAGGGCTGCTCTGTTGACAAGAACCTCCACTTCGTTATACCTTAAATATCCCAGGAAAGAGAAAAATGGATAAAGAAGTTGTGGTCCTTATGTACAATGGAATATCACTCAGCCATGAAATCAACGTCATAAGGCTAGTAGCAGCAAGATGAGTGGATTTAGGTAGGACGATTCTAAGTGAAATAAGTCACACAGAAAAAGATACTTATCTTAAGATATCACTTATAGAGGGAATATAAAAACCGCTACCCTTGAACTGAATTACAAATCAGAGCAGGGTCACACGTTTAGAAAACACACTATGGCTGCTTAACGGCAAAGGTGAGGTGGGGTGATGCATAAAACAAGGGTTTCAAATTAGCTCAGATACCGTTCCATAAACCCAATAGGTAATAGACAAGACCTACTCCTTGCTCAGTGAATTGGACTCAACACCCCCTATTCACCGCCCAAGAATATATCTGACTAGTAAGAATCTTAAAACCTATGCATTGATATCTCTCTGTAAGTGAGTCAAGTGGGTGTAAAGCGGCAAAAACACAGCAGTGAAAAGCAGGTAAACCCCATTATAAAAATCAATTACTTTTAAAAACCCGTGAAACAAAGACAGTGAAAGAGAGAGAAATTCTTACAAAATTCGTTCAGGGGCTGTGATGCCACCTGGATTGACCATATCTAGACCCACAGTTGATTGAGACATAAGGGTGGACACTCTTGGGGCTGAGAGGTTTGGTGAGGTTGGGTGAGCAAACGCAGACCCTTTAAAGTAATACTGCGTGGTACCCATCCCATGGGTCCCAAATCTCCAGGTTCAAGGGCATCTTCCTACATCGAAAACATGCATGAGAAACCCAGAAGATGGTACACCGTGTGATCCGGAAAGGTTTTCAAAACGCACCTCATTTCTCATCTCCTTGTGCTCGGGTTTGCCATTCCAGCCGCTTTACTAGCAATCTCCCTCCTTGGAGAATCAGCACCTTTAACCTCCTGTTCCGTACAGGTTGCAATTTGTCCTGAGGATGAACGGGAAGAGGGGGAACCAATGAGAGACTAGCTCTAGGTGTTGGGACAGGCACAGGTCACTCTATTTTCCCATCAGGAAGAAGAATTAACCACAGGCTCAGCCTGCCGCCCGGGACCAGAATAGGGTCTGAAACAATCCTGCGCTTTTGCGGCCAGCTCCCAAGAAAGCGAGTTGAAAAATGGAGCTCAGGGGCACTGCAATTCACAAACCTGCAGACTTATAAATGATGACTCTCGTCCACAAATATACTGAGGGAAGGCAACGAAGAGGATTTGAAAGCAAGGCGGAATTGCAGGAAAGAGATTTCAGGAGGGAGATTCGAATCGCCTTTAAAGTACAGATAAAGCGGCAAAACATCGACAATGATGCACTTGGCCAAAAAGGGCGTATGCGTTTTTTCCTGACTATATTCAGGAAAAAACGCATACGCCCTTTTTGGCCAACCAAGCAACCTGGAAAGGCAAATCAGCGCTACAAAGAAGTCTCGCTTCCCATCGGTCAAAAGGGCCATGCTGAATAAAGTGTCAAAACCAGAAATGCAAAACAGGCCATGGAGAAACGGGAGCGTGGCTACGCTGATCGGCGGGATGTAAATTGCCAACAGCCACTCTGGAGAAGTGCACGGTGTGTCCTGAAACATCGAAAAAACTCAGCTTAGGGAGCATAGGGCACTTCCACTCATGGGCGTATAAATTGGGAAAACTAAAAATCAGCAAGACACAGGCACCCCAAAGTTTAGGGCTGCTCTGTTGACAAGAACCTCCACTTCGTTACACCTTAAATATCCCAGGAAAGAGAAAAATGGATAAAGAAGTTGTGGTCCTTATGTACAATGGAATATCACTCAGCCATGAAATCAACGTCATAAGGCTAGTAGCAGCAAGATGAGTGGATTTAGGTAGGACGATTCTAAGTGAAATAAGTCACACAGAAAAAGATACTTATCATAAGATATCACTTATAGAGGGAATATAAAAACCGCTACCCTTGAACTGAATTACAAATCAGAGCAGGGTCACACGTTTAGAAAACACACTATGGCTGCTTAACGGCAAAGGTGAGGTGGGGTGATGCATAAAACAAGGGTTTCAAATTAGCTCAGATACCGTTCCATAAACCCAATAGGTAATAGACAAGACCTACTCCTTGCTCAGTGAATTGGACTCAACACCCCCTATTCACCGCCCAAGAATATATCTGACTAGTAAGAATCTTAAAACCTATGCATTGATATCTCTCTGTAAGTGAGTCAAGTGGGTGTAAAGCGGCAAAAACACAGCAGTGAAAAGCAGGTAAACCCCATTATAAAAATCAATTACTTTTAAAAACCCGTGAAACAAAGACAGTGAAAGAGAGAGAAATTCTTACAAAATTCGTTCAGGGGCTGTGATGCCACCTGGATTGACCATATCTAGACCCACAGTTGATTGAGACATAAGGGTGGACACTCTTGGGGCTGAGAGGTTGGGTGAGGTTGGGTGAGCAAACGCAGACCCTTTAAAGTAATACTGCGTGGTACCCATCCCATGGGTCCCAAATCTCCAGGTTCAAGGGCATCTTCCTACATCGAAAGCATGCATGAGAAACCCAGAAGATGGTACACCGTGTGATCCGGAAAGGTTTTCAAAACGCACCTCATTTCTCATCTCCTTGTGCTCGGGTTTGCCATTCCAGCCGCTTTACTAGCAATCTCCCTCCTTGGAGAATCAGCACCTTTAACCTCCTGTTCCGTACAGGTTGCAATTTGTCCTGAGAATGAACGGGAAGAGGGGGAACCAATGAGAGACTAGCTCTAGGTGTTGGGACAGGCACAGGTCACTCCATTTTCCCATCAGGAAGAAGAATTAACCACAGGCTCAGCCTGCCGCCCGGGACCAGAATAGGGTCTGAAGCAATCCTGCGCTTTTGCGGCCAGCTCCCAAGAAAGCGAGTTGAGAAATGGAGCTCAGGGGCACTGCAATTCACAAACCTGCAGACTTATAAATGATGACTCTCGTCCACAAATATATTGAGGGAAGGCAACGAAGAGGATTGGAAAGCAAGGCAGAATTGCAGGAAACAGATTTCAGGAGGGAGATTCGAATCGCCTTTAAAGCACAGGAAAAGCGGCAAAACCTCGACAATGATGCCCTTGGCCAAAAAGGGCGTATGCGTTTTTTCCTGACTATATTCAGGAAAAAACGCATACGCCCTTTTTGGCCAACCAAGCAACCTGGAAAGGCAAATCAGCGCTACAAAGAAGTCTCGCTTCCCATCGGTCAAAAGGGCCATGCTGAATAAAGTGTCAAAACCAGAAATGCAAAACAGGCCATGGAGAAACAGGAGCCTGGCTACGCTGATGGGCGGGATGTAAATTGCCAACAGCCACTCTGGAGAAGTGCACGGTGTGTCCTGAAACATCGAAAAAAATCAGCTTAGGGAGCATAGGGCACTTCCACTCATGGGCGTATAAATTGGGAAAACTAAAAATCAGCAAGACACAGGCACCCCAAAGTTTAGGGCTGCTCTGTTGACAAGAACCTCCACTTCGTTATACCTTAAATATCCCAGGAAAGAGAAAAATGGATAAAGAAGTTGTGGTCCTTATGTACAATGGAATATCACTCAGCCATGAAATCAACGTCATAAGGCTAGTAGCAGCAAGATGAGTGGATTTAGGTAGGACGATTCTAAGTGAAATAAGTCACACAGAAAAAGATACTTATCTTAAGATATCACTTATAGAGGGAATATAAAAACCGCTACCCTTGAACTGAATTACAAATCAGAGCAGGGTCACACGTTTAGAAAACACACTATGGCTGCTTAACGGCAAAGGTGAGGTGGGGTGATGCATAAAACAAGGGTTTCAAATTAGCTCAGATACCGTTCCATAAACCCAATAGGTAATAGACAAGACCTACTCCTTGCTCAGTGAATTGGACTCAACACCCCCTATTCACCGCCCAAGAATATATCTGACTAGTAAGAATCTTAAAACCTATGCATTGATATCTCTCTGTAAGTGAGTCAAGTGGGTGTAAAGCGGCAAAAACACAGCAGTGAAAAGCAGGTAAACCCCATTATAAAAATCAATTACTTTTAAAAACCCGTGAAACAAAGACAGTGAAAGAGAGAGAAATTCTTACAAAATTCGTTCAGGGGCTGTGATGCCACCTGGATTGACCATATCTAGACCCACAGTTGATTGAGACATAAGGGTGGACACTCTTGGGGCTGAGAGGTTTGGTGAGGTTGGGTGAGCAAACGCAGACCCTTTAAAGTAATACTGCGTGGTACCCATCCCATGGGTCCCAAATCTCCAGGTTCAAGGGCATCTTCCTACATCGAAAACATGCATGAGAAACCCAGAAGATGGTACACCGTGTGATCCGGAAAGGTTTTCAAAACGCACCTCATTTCTCATCTCCTTGTGCTCGGGTTTGCCATTCCAGCCGCTTTACTAGCAATCTCCCTCCTTGGAGAATCAGCACCTTTAACCTCCTGTTCCGTACAGGTTGCAATTTGTCCTGAGGATGAACGGGAAGAGGGGGAACCAATGAGAGACTAGCTCTAGGTGTTGGGACAGGCACAGGTCACTCTATTTTCCCATCAGGAAGAAGAATTAACCACAGGCTCAGCCTGCCGCCCGGGACCAGAATAGGGTCTGAAGCAATCCTGCGCTTTTGCGGCCAGCTCCCAAGAAAGCGAGTTGAAAAATGGAGCTCAGGGGCACTGCAATTCACAAACCTGCAGACTTATAAATGATGACTCTCGTCCACAAATATACTGAGGGAAGGCAACGAAGAGGATTTGAAAGCAAGGCGGAATTGCAGGAAAGAGATTTCAGGAGGGAGATTCGAATCGCCTTTAAAGTACAGATAAAGCGGCAAAACATCGACAATGATGCACTTGGCCAAAAAGGGCGTATGCGTTTTTTCCTGACTATATTCAGGAAAAAACGCATACGCCCTTTTTGGCCAACCAAGCAACCTGGAAAGGCAAATCAGCGCTACAAAGAAGTCTCGCTTCCCATCGGTCAAAAGGGCCATGCTGAATAAAGTGTCAAAACCAGAAATGCAAAACAGGCCATGGAGAAACGGGAGCGTGGCTACGCTGATCGGCGGGATGTAAATTGCCAACAGCCACTCTGGAGAAGTGCACGGTGTGTCCTGAAACATCGAAAAAACTCAGCTTAGGGAGCATAGGGCACTTCCACTCATGGGCGTATAAATTGGGAAAACTAAAAATCAGCAAGACACAGGCACCCCAAAGTTTAGGGCTGCTCTGTTGACAAGAACCTCCATTTCGTTACACCTTAAATATCCCAGGAAAGAGAAAAATGGATAAAGAAGTTGTGGTCCTTATGTACAATGGAATATCACTCAGCCATGAAATCAACGTCATAAGGCTAGTAGCAGCAAGATGAGTGGATTTAGGTAGGACGATTCTAAGTGAAATAAGTCACACAGAAAAAGATACTTATCATAAGATATCACTTATAGAGGGAATATAAAAACCGCTACCCTTGAACTGAATTACAAATCAGAGCAGGGTCACACGTTTAGAAAACACACTATGGCTGCTTAACGGCAAAGGTGAGGTGGGGTGATGCATAAAACAAGGGTTTCAAATTAGCTCAGATACCGTTCCATAAACCCAATAGGTAATAGACAAGACCTACTCCTTGCTCAGTGAATTGGACTCAACACCCCCTATTCACCGCCCAAGAATATATCTGACTAGTAAGAATCTTAAAACCTATGCATTGATATCTCTCTGTAAGTGAGTCAAGTGGGTGTAAAGCGGCAAAAACACAGCAGTGAAAAGCAGGTAAACCCCATTATAAAAATCAATTACTTTTAAAAACCCGTGAAACAAAGACAGTGAAAGAGAGAGAAATTCTTACAAAATTCGTTCAGGGGCTGTGATGCCACCTGGATTGACCATATCTAGACCCACAGTTGATTGAGACATAAGGGTGGACACTCTTGGGGCTGAGAGGTTGGGTGAGGTTGGGTGAGCAAACGCAGACCCTTTAAAGTAATACTGCGTGGTACCCATCCCATGGGTCCCAAATCTCCAGGTTCAAGGGCATCTTCCTACATCGAAAGCATGCATGAGAAACCCAGAAGATGGTACACCGTGTGATCCGGAAAGGTTTTCAAAACGCACCTCATTTCTCATCTCCTTGTGCTCGGGTTTGCCATTCCAGCCGCTTTACTAGCAATCTCCCTCCTTGGAGAATCAGCACCTTTAACCTCCTGTTCCGTACAGGTTGCAATTTGTCCTGAGAATGAACGGGAAGAGGGGGAACCAATGAGAGACTAGCTCTAGGTGTTGGGACAGGCACAGGTCACTCCATTTTCCCATCAGGAAGAAGAATTAACCACAGGCTCAGCCTGCCGCCCGGGACCAGAATAGGGTCTGAAGCAATCCTGCGCTTTTGCGGCCAGCTCCCAAGAAAGCGAGTTGAGAAATGGAGCTCAGGGGCACTGCAATTCACAAACCTGCAGACTTATAAATGATGACTCTCGTCCACAAATATATTGAGGGAAGGCAACGAAGAGGATTGGAAAGCAAGGCAGAATTGCAGGAAACAGATTTCAGGAGGGAGATTCGAATCGCCTTTAAAGCACAGGAAAAGCGGCAAAACCTCGACAATGATGCCCTTGGCCAAAAAGGGCGTATGCGTTTTTTCCTGACTATATTCAGGAAAAAACGCATACGCCCTTTTTGGCCAACCAAGCAACCTGGAAAGGCAAATCAGCGCTACAAAGAAGTCTCGCTTCCCATCGGTCAAAAGGGCCCTGCTGAATAAAGTGTCAAAACCAGAAATGCAAAACAGGCCATGGAGAAACGGGAGCGTGGCTACGCTGATCGGCGGGATGTAAATTGCCAACAGCCACTCTGGAGAAGTGCACGGTGTGTCCTGAAACATCGAAAAAACTCAGCTTAGGGAGCATAGGGCACTTCCACTCATGGGCGTATAAATTGGGAAAACTAAAAATCAGCAAGACACAGGCACCCCAAAGTTTAGGGCTGCTCTGTTGACAAGAACCTCCACTTCGTTACACCTTAAATATCCCAGGAAAGAGAAAAATGGATAAAGAAGTTGTGGTCCTTATGTACAATGGAATATCACTCAGCCATGAAATCAAAGTCATAAGGCTAGTAGCAGCAAGATGAGTGGATTTAGGTAGGACGATTCTAAGTGAAATAAGTCACACAGAAAAAGATACTTATCATAAGATATCACTTATAGAGGGAATATAAAAACCGCTACCCTTGAACTGAATTACAAATCAGAGCAGGGTCACACGTTTAGAAAACACACTATGGCTGCTTAACGGCAAAGGTGAGGTGGGGTGATGCATAAAACAAGGGTTTCAAATTAGCTCAGATACCGTTCCATAAACCCAATAGGTAATAGACAAGACCTACTCCTTGCTCAGTGAATTGGACTCAACACCCCCTATTCACCGCCCAAGAATATATCTGACTAGTAAGAATCTTAAAACCTATGCATTGATATCTCTCTGTAAGTGAGTCAAGTGGGTGTAAAGCGGCAAAAACACAGCAGTGAAAAGCAGGTAAACCCCATTATAAAAATCAATTACTTTTAAAAACCCGTGAAACAAAGACAGTGAAAGAGAGAGAAATTCTTACAAAATTCGTTCAGGGGCTGTGATGCCACCTGGATTGACCATATCTAGACCCACAGTTGATTGAGACATAAGGGTGGACACTCTTGGGGCTGAGAGGTTGGGTGAGGTTGGGTGAGCAAAGGCAGACCCTTTAAAGTAATACTGCGTGGTACCCATCCCATGGGTCCCAAATCTCCAGGTTCAAGGGCATCTTCCTACATCGAAAGCATGCATGAGAAACCCAGAAGATGGTACACCGTGTGATCCGGAAACGTTTTCAAAACGCACCTCATTTCTCATCTCCTTGTGCTCGGGTTTGCCATTCCAGCCGCTTTACTAGCAATCTCCCTCCTTGGAGAATCAGCACCTTTAACCTCCTGTTCCGTACAGGTTGCAATTTGTCCTGAGAATGAACGGGAAGAGGGGGAACCAATGAGAGACTAGCTCTAGGTGTTGGGACAGGCACAGGTCACTCCATTTTCCCATCAGGAAGAAGAATTAACCACAGGCTCAGCCTGCCGCCCGGGACCAGAATAGGGTCTGAAGCAATCCTGCGCTTTTGCGGCCAGCTCCCAAGAAAGCGAGTTGAGAAATGGAGCTCAGGGGCACTGCAATTCACAAACCTGCAGACTTATAAATGATGACTCTCGTCCACAAATATATTGAGGGAAGGCAACGAAGAGGATTGGAAAGCAAGGCAGAATTGCAGGAAACAGATTTCAGGAGGGAGATTCGAATCGCCTTTAAAGCACAGGAAAAGCGGCAAAACCTCGACAATGATGCCCTTGGCCAAAAAGGGCGTATGCGTTTTTTCCTGACTATATTCAGGAAAAAACGCATACGCCCTTTTTGGCCAACCAAGCAACCTGGAAAGGCAAATCAGCGCTACAAAGAAGTCTCGCTTCCCATCGGTCAAAAGGGCCATGCTGAATAAAGTGTCAAAACCAGAAATGCAAAACAGGCCATGGAGAAACAGGAGCCTGGCTACGCTGATGGGCGGGATGTAAATTGCCAACAGCCACTCTGGAGAAGTGCACGGTGTGTCCTGAAACATCGAAAAAAATCAGCTTAGGGAGCATAGGGCACTTCCACTCATGGGCGTATAAATTGGGAAAACTAAAAATCAGCAAGACACAGGCACCCCAAAGTTTAGGGCTGCTCTGTTGACAAGAACCTCCACTTCGTTATACCTTAAATATCCCAGGAAAGAGAAAAATGGATAAAGAAGTTGTGGTCCTTATGTACAATGGAATATCACTCAGCCATGAAATCAACGTCATAAGGCTAGTAGCAGCAAGATGAGTGGATTTAGGTAGGACGATTCTAAGTGAAATAAGTCACACAGAAAAAGATACTTATCTTAAGATATCACTTATAGAGGGAATATAAAAACCGCTACCCTTGAACTGAATTACAAATCAGAGCAGGGTCACACGTTTAGAAAACACACTATGGCTGCTTAACGGCAAAGGTGAGGTGGGGTGATGCATAAAACAAGGGTTTCAAATTAGCTCAGATACCGTTCCATAAACCCAATAGGTAATAGACAAGACCTACTCCTTGCTCAGTGAATTGGACTCAACACCCCCTATTCACCGCCCAAGAATATATCTGACTAGTAAGAATCTTAAAACCTATGCATTGATATCTCTCTGTAAGTGAGTCAAGTGGGTGTAAAGCGGCAAAAACACAGCAGTGAAAAGCAGGTAAACCCCATTATAAAAATCAATTACTTTTAAAAACCCGTGAAACAAAGACAGTGAAAGAGAGAGAAATTCTTACAAAATTCGTTCAGGGGCTGTGATGCCACCTCGATTGACCATATCTAGACCCACAGTTGATTGAGACATAAGGGTGGACACTCTTGGGGCTGAGAGGTTTGGTGAGGTTGGGTGAGCAAACGCAGACCCTTTAAAGTAATACTGCGTGGTACCCATCCCATGGGTCCCAAATCTCCAGGTTCAAGGGCATCTTCCTACATCGAAAACATGCATGAGAAACCCAGAAGATGGTACACCGTGTGATCCGGAAAGATTTTCAAAACGCACCTCATTTCTCATCTCCTTGTGCTCGGGTTTGCCATTCCAGCCGCTTTACTAGCAATCTCCCTCCTTGGAGAATCAGCACCTTTAACCTCCTGTTCCGTACAGGTTGCAATTTGTCCTGAGGATGAACGGGAAGAGGGGGAACCAATGAGAGACTAGCTCTAGGTGTTGGGACAGGCACAGGTCACTCTATTTTCCCATCAGGAAGAAGAATTAACCAGAGGCTCAGCCTGCCGCCCGGGACCAGAATAGGGTCTGAAGCAATCCTGCGCTTTTGCGGCCAGCTCCCAAGAAAGCGAGTTGAAAAATGGAGCTCAGGGGCACTGCAATTCACAAACCTGCAGACTTATAAATGATGACTCTCGTCCACAAATATATTCAGGGAAGGCAACGAAGAGGATTGGAAAGCAAGGCAGAATTGCAGGAAACAGATTTCAGGAGGGAGATTCGAATCGCCTTTAAAGCACAGGAAAAGCGGCAAAACCTCGACAATGATGCCCTTGGCCAAAAAGGGCGTATGCGTTTTTTCCTGACTATACTCAGGAAAAAACGCATACGCCCTTTTTGGCCAACCAAGCAACCTGGAAAGGCAAATCAGCGCTACAAAGAAGTCTCGCTTCCCATCGGTCAAAAGGGCCCTGCTGAATAAAGTGTCAAAACCAGAAATGCAAAACAGGCCATGGAGAAACGGGAGCGTGGCTACGCTGATCGGCGGGATGTAAATTGCCAACAGCCACTCTGGAGAAGTGCACGGTGTGTCCTGAAACATCGAAAAAACTCAGCTTAGGGAGCATAGGGCACTTCCACTCATGGGCGTATAAATTGGGAAAACTAAAAATCAGCAAGACACAGGCACCCCAAAGTTTAGGGCTGCTCTGTTGACAAGAACCTCCACTTCGTTATACCTTAAATATCCCAGGAAAGAGAAAAATGGATAAAGAAGTTGTGGTCCTTATGTACAATGGAATATCACTCAGCCATGAAATCAACGTCATAAGGCTAGTAGCAGCAAGATGAGTGGATTTAGGTAGGACGATTCTAAGTGAAATAAGTCACACAGAAAAAGATACTTATCATAAGATATCACTTATAGAGGGAATATAAAAACCGCTACCCTTGAACTGAATTACAAATCAGAGCAGGGTCACACGTTTAGAAAACACACTATGGCTGCTTAACGGCAAAGGTGAGGTGGGGTGATGCATAAAACAAGGGTTTCAAATTAGCTCAGATACCGTTCCATAAACCCAATAGGTAATAGACAAGACCTACTCCTTGCTCAGTGAATTGGACTCAACACCCCCTATTCACCGCCCAAGAATATATCTGACTAGTAAGAATCTTAAAACCTATGCATTGATATCTCTCTGTAAGTGAGTCAAGTGGGTGTAAAGCGGCAAAAACACAGCAGTGAAAAGCAGGTAAACCCCATTATAAAAATCAATTACTTTTAAAAACCCGTGAAACAAAGACAGTGAAAGAGAGAGAAATTCTTACAAAATTCGTTCAGGGGCTGTGATGCCACCTGGATTGACCATATCTAGACCCACAGTTGATTGAGACATAAGGGTGGACACTCTTGGGGCTGAGAGGTTTGGTGAGGTTGGGTGAGCAAACGCAGACCCTTTAAAGTAATACTGCGTGGTACCCATCCCATGGGTCCCAAATCTCCAGGTTCAAGGGCATCTTCCTACATCGAAAACATGCATGAGAAACCCAGAAGATGGTACACCGTGTGATCCGGAAAGGTTTTCAAAACGCACCTCATTTCTCATCTCCTTGTGCTCGGGTTTGCCATTCCAGCCGCTTTACTAGCAATCTCCCTCCTTGGAGAATCAGCACCTTTAACCTCCTGTTCCGTACAGGTTGCAATTTGTCCTGAGGATGAACGGGAAGAGGGGGAACCAATGAGAGACTAGCTCTAGGTGTTGGGACAGGCACAGGTCACTCTATTTTCCCATCAGGAAGAAGAATTAACCAGAGGCTCAGCCTGCCGCCCGGGACCAGAATAGGGTCTGAAGCAATCCTGCGCTTTTGCGGCCAGCTCCCAAGAAAGCGAGTTGAAAAATGGAGCTCAGGGGCACTGCAATTCACAAACCTGCAGACTTATAAATGATGACTCTCGTCCACAAATATATTCAGGGAAGGCAACGAAGAGGATTGGAAAGCAAGGCAGAATTGCAGGAAACAGATTTCAGGAGGGAGATTCGAATCGCCTTTAAAGCACAGGAAAAGCGGCAAAACCTCGACAATGATGCCCTTGGCCAAAAAGGGAGTATGCGTTTTTTCCTGACTATATTCAGGAAAAAACGCATACGCCCTTTTTGGCCAACCAAGCAACCTGGAAAGGCAAATCAGCGCTACAAAGAAGTCTCGCTTCCCATCGGTCAAAAGGGCCCTGCTGAATAAAGTGTCAAAACCAGAAATGCAAAACAGGCCATGGAGAAACGGGAGCGTGGCTACGCTGATCGGCGGGATGTAAATTGCCAACAGCCACTCTGGAGAAGTGCACGGTGTGTCCTGAAACATCGAAAAAAATCAGCTTAGGGAGCATAGGGCACTTCCACTCATGGGCGTATAAATTGGGAAAACTAAAAATCAGCAAGACACAGGCACCCCAAAGTTTAGGGCTGCTCTGTTGACAAGAACCTCCACTTCGTTATACCTTAAATATCCCAGGAAAGAGAAAAATGGATAAAGAAGTTGTGGTCCTTATGTACAATGGAATATCACTCAGCCATGAAATCAACGTCATAAGGCTAGTAGCAGCAAGATGAGTGGATTTAGGTAGGACGATTCTAAGTGAAATAAGTCACACAGAAAAAGATACTTATCATAAGATATCACTTATAGAGGGAATATAAAAACCGCTACCCTTGAACTGAATTACAAATCAGAGCAGGGTCACACGTTTAGAAAACACACTATGGCTGCTTAACGGCAAAGGTGAGGTGGGGTGATGCATAAAACAAGGGTTTCAAATTAGCTCAGATACCGTTCCATAAACCCAATAGGTAATAGACAAGACCTACTCCTTGCTCAGTGAATTGGACTCAACACCCCCTATTCACCGCCCAAGAATATATCTGACTAGTAAGAATCTTAAAACCTATGCATTGATATCTCTCTGTAAGTGAGTCAAGTGGGTGTAAAGCGGCAAAAACACAGCAGTGAAAAGCAGGTAAACCCCATTATAAAAATCAATTACTTTTAAAAACCCGTGAAACAAAGACAGTGAAAGAGAGAGAAATTCTTACAAAATTCGTTCAGGGGCTGTGATGCCACCTCGATTGACCATATCTAGACCCACAGTTGATTGAGACATAAGGGTGGACACTCTTGGGGCTGAGAGGTTTGGTGAGGTTGGGTGAGCAAACGCAGACCCTTTAAAGTAATACTGCGTGGTACCCATCCCATGGGTCCCAAATCTCCAGGTTCAAGGGCATCTTCCTACATCGAAAACATGCATGAGAAACCCAGAAGATGGTACACCGTGTGATCCGGAAAGATTTTCAAAACGCACCTCATTTCTCATCTCCTTGTGCTCGGGTTTGCCATTCCAGCCGCTTTACTAGCAATCTCCCTCCTTGGAGAATCAGCACCTTTAACCTCCTGTTCCGTACAGGTTGCAATTTGTCCTGAGGATGAACGGGAAGAGGGGGAACCAATGAGAGACTAGCTCTAGGTGTTGGGACAGGCACAGGTCACTCTATTTTCCCATCAGGAAGAAGAATTAACCAGAGGCTCAGCCTGCCGCCCGGGACCAGAATAGGGTCTGAAGCAATCCTGCGCTTTTGCGGCCAGCTCCCAAGAAAGCGAGTTGAAAAATGGAGCTCAGGGGCACTGCAATTCACAAACCTGCAGACTTATAAATGATGACTCTCGTCCACAAATATATTCAGGGAAGGCAACGAAGAGGATTGGAAAGCAAGGCAGAATTGCAGGAAACAGATTTCAGGAGGGAGATTCGAATCGCCTTTAAAGCACAGGAAAAGCGGCAAAACCTCGACAATGATGCCCTTGGCCAAAAAGGGCGTATGCGTTTTTTCCTGACTATACTCAGGAAAAAACGCATACGCCCTTTTTGGCCAACCAAGCAACCTGGAAAGGCAAATCAGCGCTACAAAGAAGTCTCGCTTCCCATCGGTCAAAAGGGCCCTGCTGAATAAAGTGTCAAAACCAGAAATGCAAAACAGGCCATGGAGAAACGGGAGCGTGGCTACGCTGATCGGCGGGATGTAAATTGCCAACAGCCACTCTGGAGAAGTGCACGGTGTGTCCTGAAACATCGAAAAAACTCAGCTTAGGGAGCATAGGGCACTTCCACTCATGGGCGTATAAATTGGGAAAACTAAAAATCAGCAAGACACAGGCACCCCAAAGTTTAGGGCTGCTCTGTTGACAAGAACCTCCACTTCGTTATACCTTAAATATCCCAGGAAAGAGAAAAATGGATAAAGAAATTGTGGTCCTTATGTACAATGGAATATCACTCAGCCATGAAATCAACGTCATAAGGCTAGTAGCAGCAAGATGAGTGGATTTAGGTAGGACGATTCTAAGTGAAATAAGTCACACAGAAAAAGATACTTATCATAAGATATCACTTATAGAGGGAATATAAAAACCGCTACCCTTGAACTGAATTACAAATCAGAGCAGGGTCACACGTTTAGAAAACACACTATGGCTGCTTAACGGCAAAGGTGAGGTGGGGTGATGCATAAAACAAGGGTTTCAAATTAGCTCAGATACCGTTCCATAAACCCAATAGGTAATAGACAAGACCTACTCCTTGCTCAGTGAATTGGACTCAACACCCCCTATTCACCGCCCAAGAATATATCTGACTAGTAAGAATCTTAAAACCTATGCATTGATATCTCTCTGTAAGTGAGTCAAGTGGGTGTAAAGCGGCAAAAACACAGCAGTGAAAAGCAGGTAAACCCCATTATAAAAATCAATTACTTTTAAAAACCCGTGAAACAAAGACAGTGAAAGAGAGAGAAATTCTTACAAAATTCGTTCAGGGGCTGTGATGCCACCTGGATTGACCATATCTAGACCCACAGTTGATTGAGACATAAGGGTGGACACTCTTGGGGCTGAGAGGTTTGGTGAGGTTGGGTGAGCAAACGCAGACCCTTTAAAGTAATACTGCGTGGTACCCATCCCATGGGTCCCAAATCTCCAGGTTCAAGGGCATCTTCCTACATCGAAAACATGCATGAGAAACCCAGAAGATGGTACACCGTGTGATCCGGAAAGGTTTTCAAAACGCACCTCATTTCTCATCTCCTTGTGCTCGGGTTTGCCATTCCAGCCGCTTTACTAGCAATCTCCCTCCTTGGAGAATCAGCACCTTTAACCTCCTGTTCCGTACAGGTTGCAATTTGTCCTGAGGATGAACGGGAAGAGGGGGAACCAATGAGAGACTAGCTCTAGGTGTTGGGACAGGCACAGGTCACTCTATTTTCCCATCAGGAAGAAGAATTAACCAGAGGCTCAGCCTGCCGCCCGGGACCAGAATAGGGTCTGAAGCAATCCTGCGCTTTTGCGGCCAGCTCCCAAGAAAGCGAGTTGAAAAATGGAGCTCAGGGGCACTGCAATTCACAAACCTGCAGACTTATAAATGATGACTCTCGTCCACAAATATATTCAGGGAAGGCAACGAAGAGGATTGGAAAGCAAGGCAGAATTGCAGGAAACAGATTTCAGGAGGGAGATTCGAATCGCCTTTAAAGCACAGGAAAAGCGGCAAAACCTCGACAATGATGCCCTTGGCCAAAAAGGGCGTATGCGTTTTTTCCTGACTATACTCAGGAAAAAACGCATACGCCCTTTTTGGCCAACCAAGCAACCTGGAAAGGCAAATCAGCGCTACAAAGAAGTCTCGCTTCCCATCGGTCAAAAGGGCCCTGCTGAATAAAGTGTCAAAACCAGAAATGCAAAACAGGCCATGGAGAAACGGGAGCGTGGCTACGCTGATCGGCGGGATGTAAATTGCCAACAGCCACTCTGGAGAAGTGCACGGTGTGTCCTGAAACATCGAAAAAACTCAGCTTAGGGAGCATAGGGCACTTCCACTCATGGGCGTATAAATTGGGAAAACTAAAAATCAGCAAGACACAGGCACCCCAAAGTTTAGGGCTGCTCTGTTGACAAGAACCTCCACTTCGTTATACCTTAAATATCCCAGGAAAGAGAAAAATGGATAAAGAAATTGTGGTCCTTATGTACAATGGAATATCACTCAGCCATGAAATCAACGTCATAAGGCTAGTAGCAGCAAGATGAGTGGATTTAGGTAGGACGATTCTAAGTGAAATAAGTCACACAGAAAAAGATACTTATCATAAGATATCACTTATAGAGGGAATATAAAAACCGCTACCCTTGAACTGAATTACAAATCAGAGCAGGGTCACACGTTTAGAAAACACACTATGGCTGCTTAACGGCAAAGGTGAGGTGGGGTGATGCATAAAACAAGGGTTTCAAATTAGCTCAGATACCGTTCCATAAACCCAATAGGTAATAGACAAGACCTACTCCTTGCTCAGTGAATTGGACTCAACACCCCCTATTCACCGCCCAAGAATATATCTGACTAGTAAGAATCTTAAAACCTATGCATTGATATCTCTCTGTAAGTGAGTCAAGTGGGTGTAAAGCGGCAAAAACACAGCAGTGAAAAGCAGGTAAACCCCATTATAAAAATCAATTACTTTTAAAAACCCGTGAAACAAAGACAGTGAAAGAGAGAGAAATTCTTACAAAATTCGTTCAGGGGCTGTGATGCCACCTGGATTGACCATATCTAGACCCACAGTTGATTGAGACATAAGGGTGGACACTCTTGGGGCTGAGAGGTTTGGTGAGGTTGGGTGAGCAAACGCAGACCCTTTAAAGTAATACTGCGTGGTACCCATCCCATGGGTCCCAAATCTCCAGGTTCAAGGGCATCTTCCTACATCGAAAACATGCATGAGAAACCCAGAAGATGGTACACCGTGTGATCCGGAAAGGTTTTCAAAACGCACCTCATTTCTCATCTCCTTGTGCTCGGGTTTGCCATTCCAGCCGCTTTACTAGCAATCTCCCTCCTTGGAGAATCAGCACCTTTAACCTCCTGTTCCGTACAGGTTGCAATTTGTCCTGAGGATGAACGGGAAGAGGGGGAACCAATGAGAGACTAGCTCTAGGTGTTGGGACAGGCACAGGTCACTCTATTTTCCCATCAGGAAGAAGAATTAACCAGAGGCTCAGCCTGCCGCCCGGGACCAGAATAGGGTCTGAAGCAATCCTGCGCTTTTGCGGCCAGCTCCCAAGAAAGCGAGTTGAAAAATGGAGCTCAGGGGCACTGCAATTCACAAACCTGCAGACTTATAAATGATGACTCTCGTCCACAAATATATTCAGGGAAGGCAACGAAGAGGATTGGAAAGCAAGGCAGAATTGCAGGAAACAGATTTCAGGAGGGAGATTCGAATCGCCTTTAAAGCACAGGAAAAGCGGCAAAACCTCGACAATGATGCCCTTGGCCAAAAAGGGAGTATGCGTTTTTTCCTGACTATATTCAGGAAAAAACGCATACGCCCTTTTTGGCCAACCAAGCAACCTGGAAAGGCAAATCAGCGCTACAAAGAAGTCTCGCTTCCCATCGGTCAAAAGGGCCCTGCTGAATAAAGTGTCAAAACCAGAAATGCAAAACAGGCCATGGAGAAACGGGAGCGTGGCTACGCTGATCGGCGGGATGTAAATTGCCAACAGCCACTCTGGAGAAGTGCACGGTGTGTCCTGAAACATCGAAAAAACTCAGCTTAGGGAGCATAGGGCACTTCCACTCATGGGCGTATAAATTGGGAAAACTAAAAATCAGCAAGACACAGGCACCCCAAAGTTTAGGGCTGCTCTGTTGACAAGAACCTCCACTTCGTTACACCTTAAATATCCCAGGAAAGAGAAAAATGGATAAAGAAGTTGTGGTCCTTATGTACAATGGAATATCACTCAGCCATGAAATCAACGTCATAAGGCTAGTAGCAGCAAGATGAGTGGATTTAGGTAGGACGATTCTAAGTGAAATAAGTCACACAGAAAAAGATACTTATCATAAGATATCACTTATAGAGGGAATATAAAAACCGCTACCCTTGAACTGAATTACAAATCAGAGCAGGGTCACACGTTTAGAAAACACACTATGGCTGCTTAACGGCAAAGGTGAGGTGGGGTGATGCATAAAACAAGGGTTTCAAATTAGCTCAGATACCGTTCCATAAACCCAATAGGTAATAGACAAGACCTACTCCTTGCTCAGTGAATTGGACTCAACACCCCCTATTCACCGCCCAAGAATATATCTGACTAGTAAGAATCTTAAAACCTATGCATTGATATCTCTCTGTAAGTGAGTCAAGTGGGTGTAAAGCGGCAAAAACACAGCAGTGAAAAGCAGGTAAACCCCATTATAAAAATCAATTACTTTTAAAAACCCGTGAAACAAAGACAGTGAAAGAGAGAGAAATTCTTACAAAATTCGTTCAGGGGCTGTGATGCCACCTGGATTGACCATATCTAGACCCACAGTTGATTGAGACATAAGGGTGGACACTCTTGGGGCTGAGAGGTTGGGTGAGGTTGGGTGAGCAAACGCAGACCCTTTAAAGTAATACTGCGTGGTACCCATCCCATGGGTCCCAAATCTCCAGGTTCAAGGGCATCTTCCTACATCGAAAGCATGCATGAGAAACCCAGAAGATGGTACACCGTGTGATCCGGAAAGGTTTTCAAAACGCACCTCATTTCTCATCTCCTTGTGCTCGGGTTTGCCATTCCAGCCGCTTTACTAGCAATCTCCCTCCTTGGAGAATCAGCACCTTTAACCTCCTGTTCCGTACAGGTTGCAATTTGTCCTGAGAATGAACGGGAAGAGGGGGAACCAATGAGAGACTAGCTCTAGGTGTTGGGACAGGCACAGGTCACTCCATTTTCCCATCAGGAAGAAGAATTAACCACAGGCTCAGCCTGCCGCCCGGGACCAGAATAGGGTCTGAAGCAATCCTGCGCTTTTGCGGCCAGCTCCCAAGAAAGCGAGTTGAGAAATGGAGCTCAGGGGCACTGCAATTCACAAACCTGCAGACTTATAAATGATGACTCTCGTCCACAAATATATTCAGGGAAGGCAACGAAGAGGATTGGAAAGCAAGGCAGAATTGCAGGAAACAGATTTCAGGAGGGAGATTCGAATCGCCTTTAAAGCACAGGAAAAGCGGCAAAACCTCGACAATGATGCCCTTGGCCAAAAAGGGCGTATGCGTTTTTTCCTGACTATATTCAGGAAAAAACGCATACGCCCTTTTTGGCCAACCAAGCAACCTGGAAAGGCAAATCAGCGCTACAAAGAAGTCTCGCTTCCCATCGGTCAAAAGGGCCATGCTGAATAAAGTGTCAAAACCAGAAATGCAAAACAGGCCATGGAGAAACAGGAGCCTGGCTACGCTGATGGGCGGGATGTAAATTGCCAACAGCCACTCTGGAGAAGTGCACGGTGTGTCCTGAAACATCGAAAAAAATCAGCTTAGGGAGCATAGGGCACTTCCACTCATGGGCGTATAAATTGGGAAAACTAAAAATCAGCAAGACACAGGCACCCCAAAGTTTAGGGCTGCTCTGTTGACAAGAACCTCCACTTCGTTATACCTTAAATATCCCAGGAAAGAGAAAAATGGATAAAGAAGTTGTGGTCCTTATGTACAATGGAATATCACTCAGCCATGAAATCAACGTCATAAGGCTAGTAGCAGCAAGATGAGTGGATTTAGGTAGGACGATTCTAAGTGAAATAAGTCACACAGAAAAAGATACTTATCTTAAGATATCACTTATAGAGGGAATATAAAAACCGCTACCCTTGAACTGAATTACAAATCAGAGCAGGGTCACACGTTTAGAAAACACACTATGGCTGCTTAACGGCAAAGGTGAGGTGGGGTGATGCATAAAACAAGGGTTTCAAATTAGCTCAGATACCGTTCCATAAACCCAATAGGTAATAGACAAGACCTACTCCTTGCTCAGTGAATTGGACTCAACACCCCCTATTCACCGCCCAAGAATATATCTGACTAGTAAGAATCTTAAAACCTATGCATTGATATCTCTCTGTAAGTGAGTCAAGTGGGTGTAAAGCGGCAAAAACACAGCAGTGAAAAGCAGGTAAACCCCATTATAAAAATCAATTACTTTTAAAAACCCGTGAAACAAAGACAGTGAAAGAGAGAGAAATTCTTACAAAATTCGTTCAGGGGCTGTGATGCCACCTGGATTGACCATATCTAGACCCACAGTTGATTGAGACATAAGGGTGGACACTCTTGGGGCTGAGAGGTTGGGTGAGGTTGGGTGAGCAAACGCAGACCCTTTAAAGTAATACTGCGTGGTACCCATCCCATGGGTCCCAAATCTCCAGGTTCAAGGGCATCTTCCTACATCGAAAGCATGCATGAGAAACCCAGAAGATGGTACACCGTGTGATCCGGAAAGGTTTTCAAAACGCACCTCATTTCTCATCTCCTTGTGCTCGGGTTTGCCATTCCAGCCGCTTTACTAGCAATCTCCCTCCTTGGAGAATCAGCACCTTTAACCTCCTGTTCCGTACAGGTTGCAATTTGTCCTGAGAATGAACGGGAAGAGGGGGAACCAATGAGAGACTAGCTCTAGGTGTTGGGACAGGCACAGGTCACTCCATTTTCCCATCAGGAAGAAGAATTAACCACAGGCTCAGCCTGCCGCCCGGGACCAGAATAGGGTCTGAAGCAATCCTGCGCTTTTGCGGCCAGCTCCCAAGAAAGCGAGTTGAGAAATGGAGCTCAGGGGCACTGCAATTCACAAACCTGCAGACTTATAAATGATGACTCTCGTCCACAAATATATTCAGGGAAGGCAACGAAGAGGATTGGAAAGCAAGGCAGAATTGCAGGAAACAGATTTCAGGAGGGAGATTCGAATCGCCTTTAAAGCACAGGAAAAGCGGCAAAACCTCGACAATGATGCCCTTGGCCAAAAAGGGCGTATGCGTTTTTTCCTGACTATATTCAGGAAAAAACGCATACGCCCTTTTTGGCCAACCAAGCAACCTGGAAAGGCAAATCAGCGCTACAAAGAAGTCTCGCTTCCCATCGGTCAAAAGGGCCATGCTGAATAAAGTGTCAAAACCAGAAATGCAAAACAGGCCATGGAGAAACAGGAGCCTGGCTACGCTGATGGGCGGGATGTAAATTGCCAACAGCCACTCTGGAGAAGTGCACGGTGTGTCCTGAAACATCGAAAAAAATCAGCTTAGGGAGCATAGGGCACTTCCACTCATGGGCGTATAAATTGGGAAAACTAAAAATCAGCAAGACACAGGCACCCCAAAGTTTAGGGCTGCTCTGTTGACAAGAACCTCCACTTCGTTATACCTTAAATATCCCAGGAAAGAGAAAAATGGATAAAGAAGTTGTGGTCCTTATGTACAATGGAATATCACTCAGCCATGAAATCAACGTCATAAGGCTAGTAGCAGCAAGATGAGTGGATTTAGGTAGGACGATTCTAAGTGAAATAAGTCACACAGAAAAAGATACTTATCTTAAGATATCACTTATAGAGGGAATATAAAAACCGCTACCCTTGAACTGAATTACAAATCAGAGCAGGGTCACACGTTTAGAAAACACACTATGGCTGCTTAACGGCAAAGGTGAGGTGGGGTGATGCATAAAACAAGGGTTTCAAATTAGCTCAGATACCGTTCCATAAACCCAATAGGTAATAGACAAGACCTACTCCTTGCTCAGTGAATTGGACTCAACACCCCCTATTCACCGCCCAAGAATATATCTGACTAGTAAGAATCTTAAAACCTATGCATTGATATCTCTCTGTAAGTGAGTCAAGTGGGTGTAAAGCGGCAAAAACACAGCAGTGAAAAGCAGGTAAACCCCATTATAAAAATCAATTACTTTTAAAAACCCGTGAAACAAAGACAGTGAAAGAGAGAGAAATTCTTACAAAATTCGTTCAGGGGCTGTGATGCCACCTGGATTGACCATATCTAGACCCACAGTTGATTGAGACATAAGGGTGGACACTCTTGGGGCTGAGAGGTTTGGTGAGGTTGGGTGAGCAAACGCAGACCCTTTAAAGTAATACTGCGTGGTACCCATCCCATGGGTCCCAAATCTCCAGGTTCAAGGGCATCTTCCTACATCGAAAACATGCATGAGAAACCCAGAAGATGGTACACCGTGTGATCCGGAAAGGTTTTCAAAACGCACCTCATTTCTCATCTCCTTGTGCTCGGGTTTGCCATTCCAGCCGCTTTACTAGCAATCTCCCTCCTTGGAGAATCAGCACCTTTAACCTCCTGTTCCGTACAGGTTGCAATTTGTCCTGAGGATGAACGGGAAGAGGGGGAACCAATGAGAGACTAGCTCTAGGTGTTGGGACAGGCACAGGTCACTCTATTTTCCCATCAGGAAGAAGAATTAACCAGAGGCTCAGCCTGCCGCCCGGGACCAGAATAGGGTCTGAAGCAATCCTGCGCTTTTGCGGCCAGCTCCCAAGAAAGCGAGTTGAAAAATGGAGCTCAGGGGCACTGCAATTCACAAACCTGCAGACTTATAAATGATGACTCTCGTCCACAAATATACTGAGGGAAGGCAACGAAGAGGATTTGAAAGCAAGGCGGAATTGCAGGAAAGAGATTTCAGGAGGGAGATTCGAATCGCCTTTAAAGTACAGATAAAGCGGCAAAACATCGACAATGATGCACTTGGCCAAAAAGGGCGTATGCGTTTTTTCCTGACTATATTCAGGAAAAAACGCATACGCCCTTTTTGGCCAACCAAGCAACCTGGAAAGGCAAATCAGCGCTACAAAGAAGTCTCGCTTCCCATCGGTCAAAAGGGCCATGCTGAATAAAGTGTCAAAACCAGAAATGCAAAACAGGCCATGGAGAAACGGGAGCGTGGCTACGCTGATCGGCGGGATGTAAATTGCCAACAGCCACTCTGGAGAAGTGCACGGTGTGTCCTGAAACATCGAAAAAACTCAGCTTAGGGAGCATAGGGCACTTCCACTCATGGGCGTATAAATTGGGAAAACTAAAAATCAGCAAGACACAGGCACCCCAAAGTTTAGGGCTGCTCTGTTGACAAGAACCTCCATTTCGTTACACCTTAAATATCCCAGGAAAGAGAAAAATGGATAAAGAAGTTGTGGTCCTTATGTACAATGGAATATCACTCAGCCATGAAATCAACGTCATAAGGCTAGTAGCAGCAAGATGAGTGGATTTAGGTAGGACGATTCTAAGTGAAATAAGTCACACAGAAAAAGATACTTATCATAAGATATCACTTATAGAGGGAATATAAAAACCGCTACCCTTGAACTGAATTACAAATCAGAGCAGGGTCACACGTTTAGAAAACACACTATGGCTGCTTAACGGCAAAGGTGAGGTGGGGTGATGCATAAAACAAGGGTTTCAAATTAGCTCAGATACCGTTCCATAAACCCAATAGGTAATAGACAAGACCTACTCCTTGCTCAGTGAATTGGACTCAACACCCCCTATTCACCGCCCAAGAATATATCTGACTAGTAAGAATCTTAAAACCTATGCATTGATATCTCTCTGTAAGTGAGTCAAGTGGGTGTAAAGCGGCAAAAACACAGCAGTGAAAAGCAGGTAAACCCCATTATAAAAATCAATTACTTTTAAAAACCCGTGAAACAAAGACAGTGAAAGAGAGAGAAATTCTTACAAAATTCGTTCAGGGGCTGTGATGCCACCTGGATTGACCATATCTAGACCCACAGTTGATTGAGACATAAGGGTGGACACTCTTGGGGCTGAGAGGTTGGGTGAGGTTGGGTGAGCAAACGCAGACCCTTTAAAGTAATACTGCGTGGTACCCATCCCATGGGTCCCAAATCTCCAGGTTCAAGGGCATCTTCCTACATCGAAAGCATGCATGAGAAACCCAGAAGATGGTACACCGTGTGATCCGGAAAGGTTTTCAAAACGCACCTCATTTCTCATCTCCTTGTGCTCGGGTTTGCCATTCCAGCCGCTTTACTAGCAATCTCCCTCCTTGGAGAATCAGCACCTTTAACCTCCTGTTCCGTACAGGTTGCAATTTGTCCTGAGAATGAACGGGAAGAGGGGGAACCAATGAGAGACTAGCTCTAGGTGTTGGGACAGGCACAGGTCACTCCATTTTCCCATCAGGAAGAAGAATTAACCACAGGCTCAGCCTGCCGCCCGGGACCAGAATAGGGTCTGAAGCAATCCTGCGCTTTTGCGGCCAGCTCCCAAGAAAGCGAGTTGAGAAATGGAGCTCAGGGGCACTGCAATTCACAAACCTGCAGACTTATAAATGATGACTCTCGTCCACAAATATATTGAGGGAAGGCAACGAAGAGGATTGGAAAGCAAGGCAGAATTGCAGGAAACAGATTTCAGGAGGGAGATTCGAATCGCCTTTAAAGCACAGGAAAAGCGGCAAAACCTCGACAATGATGCCCTTGGCCAAAAAGGGCGTATGCGTTTTTTCCTGACTATATTCAGGAAAAAACGCATACGCCCTTTTTGGCCAACCAAGCAACCTGGAAAGGCAAATCAGCGCTACAAAGAAGTCTCGCTTCCCATCGGTCAAAAGGGCCATGCTGAATAAAGTGTCAAAACCAGAAATGCAAAACAGGCCATGGAGAAACAGGAGCCTGGCTACGCTGATGGGCGGGATGTAAATTGCCAACAGCCACTCTGGAGAAGTGCACGGTGTGTCCTGAAACATCGAAAAAAATCAGCTTAGGGAGCATAGGGCACTTCCACTCATGGGCGTATAAATTGGGAAAACTAAAAATCAGCAAGACACAGGCACCCCAAAGTTTAGGGCTGCTCTGTTGACAAGAACCTCCACTTCGTTATACCTTAAATATCCCAGGAAAGAGAAAAATGGATAAAGAAGTTGTGGTCCTTATGTACAATGGAATATCACTCAGCCATGAAATCAACGTCATAAGGCTAGTAGCAGCAAGATGAGTGGATTTAGGTAGGACGATTCTAAGTGAAATAAGTCACACAGAAAAAGATACTTATCATAAGATATCACTTATAGAGGGAATATAAAAACCGCTACCCTTGAACTGAATTACAAATCAGAGCAGGGTCACACGTTTAGAAAACACACTATGGCTGCTTAACGGCAAAGGTGAGGTGGGGTGATGCATAAAACAAGGGTTTCAAATTAGCTCAGATACCGTTCCATAAACCCAATAGGTAATAGACAAGACCTACTCCTTGCTCAGTGAATTGGACTCAACACCCCCTATTCACCGCCCAAGAATATATCTGACTAGTAAGAATCTTAAAACCTATGCATTGATATCTCTCTGTAAGTGAGTCAAGTGGGTGTAAAGCGGCAAAAACACAGCAGTGAAAAGCAGGTAAACCCCATTATAAAAATCAATTACTTTTAAAAACCCGTGAAACAAAGACAGTGAAAGAGAGAGAAATTCTTACAAAATTCGTTCAGGGGCTGTGATGCCACCTGGATTGACCATATCTAGACCCACAGTTGATTGAGACATAAGGGTGGACACTCTTGGGGCTGAGAGGTTTGGTGAGGTTGGGTGAGCAAACGCAGACCCTTTAAAGTAATACTGCGTGGTACCCATCCCATGGGTCCCAAATCTCCAGGTTCAAGGGCATCTTCCTACATCGAAAACATGCATGAGAAACCCAGAAGATGGTACACCGTGTGATCCGGAAAGATTTTCAAAACGCACCTCATTTCTCATCTCCTTGTGCTCGGGTTTGCCATTCCAGCCGCTTTACTAGCAATCTCCCTCCTTGGAGAATCAGCACCTTTAACCTCCTGTTCCGTACAGGTTGCAATTTGTCCTGAGGATGAACGGGAAGAGGGGGAACCAATGAGAGACTAGCTCTAGGTGTTGGGACAGGCACAGGTCACTCTATTTTCCCATCAGGAAGAAGAATTAACCAGAGGCTCAGCCTGCCGCCCGGGACCAGAATAGGGTCTGAAGCAATCCTGCGCTTTTGCGGCCAGCTCCCAAGAAAGCGAGTTGAAAAATGGAGCTCAGGGGCACTGCAATTCACAAACCTGCAGACTTATAAATGATGACTCTCGTCCACAAATATATTCAGGGAAGGCAACGAAGAGGATTGGAAAGCAAGGCAGAATTGCAGGAAACAGATTTCAGGAGGGAGATTCGAATCGCCTTTAAAGCACAGGAAAAGCGGCAAAACCTCGACAATGATGCCCTTGGCCAAAAAGGGCGTATGCGTTTTTTCCTGACTATACTCAGGAAAAAACGCATACGCCCTTTTTGGCCAACCAAGCAACCTGGAAAGGCAAATCAGCGCTACAAAGAAGTCTCGCTTCCCATCGGTCAAAAGGGCCCTGCTGAATAAAGTGTCAAAACCAGAAATGCAAAACAGGCCATGGAGAAACGGGAGCGTGGCTACGCTGATCGGCGGGATGTAAATTGCCAACAGCCACTCTGGAGAAGTGCACGGTGTGTCCTGAAACATCGAAAAAACTCAGCTTAGGGAGCATAGGGCACTTCCACTCATGGGCGTATAAATTGGGAAAACTAAAAATCAGCAAGACACAGGCACCCCAAAGTTTAGGGCTGCTCTGTTGACAAGAACCTCCACTTCGTTATACCTTAAATATCCCAGGAAAGAGAAAAATGGATAAAGAAGTTGTGGTCCTTATGTACAATGGAATATCACTCAGCCATGAAATCAACGTCATAAGGCTAGTAGCAGCAAGATGAGTGGATTTAGGTAGGACGATTCTAAGTGAAATAAGTCACACAGAAAAAGATACTTATCATAAGATATCACTTATAGAGGGAATATAAAAACCGCTACCCTTGAACTGAATTACAAATCAGAGCAGGGTCACACGTTTAGAAAACACACTATGGCTGCTTAACGGCAAAGGTGAGGTGGGGTGATGCATAAAACAAGGGTTTCAAATTAGCTCAGATACCGTTCCATAAACCCAATAGGTAATAGACAAGACCTACTCCTTGCTCAGTGAATTGGACTCAACACCCCCTATTCACCGCCCAAGAATATATCTGACTAGTAAGAATCTTAAAACCTATGCATTGATATCTCTCTGTAAGTGAGTCAAGTGGGTGTAAAGCGGCAAAAACACAGCAGTGAAAAGCAGGTAAACCCCATTATAAAAATCAATTACTTTTAAAAACCCGTGAAACAAAGACAGTGAAAGAGAGAGAAATTCTTACAAAATTCGTTCAGGGGCTGTGATGCCACCTGGATTGACCATATCTAGACCCACAGTTGATTGAGACATAAGGGTGGACACTCTTGGGGCTGAGAGGTTTGGTGAGGTTGGGTGAGCAAACGCAGACCCTTTAAAGTAATACTGCGTGGTACCCATCCCATGGGTCCCAAATCTCCAGGTTCAAGGGCATCTTCCTACATCGAAAACATGCATGAGAAACCCAGAAGATGGTACACCGTGTGATCCGGAAAGGTTTTCAAAACGCACCTCATTTCTCATCTCCTTGTGCTCGGGTTTGCCATTCCAGCCGCTTTACTAGCAATCTCCCTCCTTGGAGAATCAGCACCTTTAACCTCCTGTTCCGTACAGGTTGCAATTTGTCCTGAGGATGAACGGGAAGAGGGGGAACCAATGAGAGACTAGCTCTAGGTGTTGGGACAGGCACAGGTCACTCTATTTTCCCATCAGGAAGAAGAATTAACCAGAGGCTCAGCCTGCCGCCCGGGACCAGAATAGGGTCTGAAGCAATCCTGCGCTTTTGCGGCCAGCTCCCAAGAAAGCGAGTTGAAAAATGGAGCTCAGGGGCACTGCAATTCACAAACCTGCAGACTTATAAATGATGACTCTCGTCCACAAATATATTCAGGGAAGGCAACGAAGAGGATTGGAAAGCAAGGCAGAATTGCAGGAAACAGATTTCAGGAGGGAGATTCGAATCGCCTTTAAAGCACAGGAAAAGCGGCAAAACCTCGACAATGATGCCCTTGGCCAAAAAGGGCGTATGCGTTTTTTCCTGACTATATTCAGGAAAAAACGCATACGCCCTTTTTGGCCAACCAAGCAACCTGGAAAGGCAAATCAGCGCTACAAAGAAGTCTCGCTTCCCATCGGTCAAAAGGGCCATGCTGAATAAAGTGTCAAAACCAGAAATGCAAAACAGGCCATGGAGAAACAGGAGCCTGGCTACGCTGATGGGCGGGATGTAAATTGCCAACAGCCACTCTGGAGAAGTGCACGGTGTGTCCTGAAACATCGAAAAAACTCAGCTTAGGGAGCATAGGGCACTTCCACTCATGGGCGTATAAATTGGGAAAACTAAAAATCAGCAAGACACAGGCACCCCAAAGTTTAGGGCTGCTCTGTTGACAAGAACCTCCACTTCGTTATACCTTAAATATCCCAGGAAAGAGAAAAATGGATAAAGAAGTTGTGGTCCTTATGTACAATGGAATATCACTCAGCCATGAAATCAACGTCATAAGGCTAGTAGCAGCAAGATGAGTGGATTTAGGTAGGACGATTCTAAGTGAAATAAGTCACACAGAAAAAGATACTTATCATAAGATATCACTTATAGAGGGAATATAAAAACCGCTACCCTTGAACTGAATTACAAATCAGAGCAGGGTCACACGTTTAGAAAACACACTATGGCTGCTTAACGGCAAAGGTGAGGTGGGGTGATGCATAAAACAAGGGTTTCAAATTAGCTCAGATACCGTTCCATAAACCCAATAGGTAATAGACAAGACCTACTCCTTGCTCAGTGAATTGGACTCAACACCCCCTATTCACCGCCCAAGAATATATCTGACTAGTAAGAATCTTAAAACCTATGCATTGATATCTCTCTGTAAGTGAGTCAAGTGGGTGTAAAGCGGCAAAAACACAGCAGTGAAAAGCAGGTAAACCCCATTATAAAAATCAATTACTTTTAAAAACCCGTGAAACAAAGACAGTGAAAGAGAGAGAAATTCTTACAAAATTCGTTCAGGGGCTGTGATGCCACCTCGATTGACCATATCTAGACCCACAGTTGATTGAGACATAAGGGTGGACACTCTTGGGGCTGAGAGGTTTGGTGAGGTTGGGTGAGCAAACGCAGACCCTTTAAAGTAATACTGCGTGGTACCCATCCCATGGGTCCCAAATCTCCAGGTTCAAGGGCATCTTCCTACATCGAAAACATGCATGAGAAACCCAGAAGATGGTACACCGTGTGATCCGGAAAGGTTTTCAAAACGCACCTCATTTCTCATCTCCTTGTGCTCGGGTTTGCCATTCCAGCCGCTTTACTAGCAATCTCCCTCCTTGGAGAATCAGCACCTTTAACCTCCTGTTCCGTACAGGTTGCAATTTGTCCTGAGGATGAACGGGAAGAGGGGGAACCAATGAGAGACTAGCTCTAGGTGTTGGGACAGGCACAGGTCACTCTATTTTCCCATCAGGAAGAAGAATTAACCAGAGGCTCAGCCTGCCGCCCGGGACCAGAATAGGGTCTGAAGCAATCCTGCGCTTTTGCGGCCAGCTCCCAAGAAAGCGAGTTGAAAAATGGAGCTCAGGGGCACTGCAATTCACAAACCTGCAGACTTATAAATGATGACTCTCGTCCACAAATATATTCAGGGAAGGCAACGAAGAGGATTGGAAAGCAAGGCAGAATTGCAGGAAACAGATTTCAGGAGGGAGATTCGAATCGCCTTTAAAGCACAGGAAAAGCGGCAAAACCTCGACAATGATGCCCTTGGCCAAAAAGGGCGTATGCGTTTTTTCCTGACTATATTCAGGAAAAAACGCATACGCCCTTTTTGGCCAACCAAGCAACCTGGAAAGGCAAATCAGCGCTACAAAGAAGTCTCGCTTCCCATCGGTCAAAAGGGCCATGCTGAATAAAGTGTCAAAACCAGAAATGCAAAACAGGCCATGGAGAAACAGGAGCCTGGCTACGCTGATGGGCGGGATGTAAATTGCCAACAGCCACTCTGGAGAAGTGCACGGTGTGTCCTGAAACATCGAAAAAAATCAGCTTAGGGAGCATAGGGCACTTCCACTCATGGGCGTATAAATTGGGAAAACTAAAAATCAGCAAGACACAGGCACCCCAAAGTTTAGGGCTGCTCTGTTGACAAGAACCTCCACTTCGTTATACCTTAAATATCCCAGGAAAGAGAAAAATGGATAAAGAAGTTGTGGTCCTTATGTACAATGGAATATCACTCAGCCATGAAATCAACGTCATAAGGCTAGTAGCAGCAAGATGAGTGGATTTAGGTAGGACGATTCTAAGTGAAATAAGTCACACAGAAAAAGATACTTATCATAAGATATCACTTATAGAGGGAATATAAAAACCGCTACCCTTGAACTGAATTACAAATCAGAGCAGGGTCACACGTTTAGAAAACACACTATGGCTGCTTAACGGCAAAGGTGAGGTGGGGTGATGCATAAAACAAGGGTTTCAAATTAGCTCAGATACCGTTCCATAAACCCAATAGGTAATAGACAAGACCTACTCCTTGCTCAGTGAATTGGACTCAACACCCCCTATTCACCGCCCAAGAATATATCTGACTAGTAAGAATCTTAAAACCTATGCATTGATATCTCTCTGTAAGTGAGTCAAGTGGGTGTAAAGCGGCAAAAACACAGCAGTGAAAAGCAGGTAAACCCCATTATAAAAATCAATTACTTTTAAAAACCCGTGAAACAAAGACAGTGAAAGAGAGAGAAATTCTTACAAAATTCGTTCAGGGGCTGTGATGCCACCTCGATTGACCATATCTAGACCCACAGTTGATTGAGACATAAGGGTGGACACTCTTGGGGCTGAGAGGTTTGGTGAGGTTGGGTGAGCAAACGCAGACCCTTTAAAGTAATACTGCGTGGTACCCATCCCATGGGTCCCAAATCTCCAGGTTCAAGGGCATCTTCCTACATCGAAAACATGCATGAGAAACCCAGAAGATGGTACACCGTGTGATCCGGAAAGATTTTCAAAACGCACCTCATTTCTCATCTCCTTGTGCTCGGGTTTGCCATTCCAGCCGCTTTACTAGCAATCTCCCTCCTTGGAGAATCAGCACCTTTAACCTCCTGTTCCGTACAGGTTGCAATTTGTCCTGAGGATGAACGGGAAGAGGGGGAACCAATGAGAGACTAGCTCTAGGTGTTGGGACAGGCACAGGTCACTCTATTTTCCCATCAGGAAGAAGAATTAACCAGAGGCTCAGCCTGCCGCCCGGGACCAGAATAGGGTCTGAAGCAATCCTGCGCTTTTGCGGCCAGCTCCCAAGAAAGCGAGTTGAAAAATGGAGCTCAGGGGCACTGCAATTCACAAACCTGCAGACTTATAAATGATGACTCTCGTCCACAAATATATTCAGGGAAGGCAACGAAGAGGATTGGAAAGCAAGGCAGAATTGCAGGAAACAGATTTCAGGAGGGAGATTCGAATCGCCTTTAAAGCACAGGAAAAGCGGCAAAACCTCGACAATGATGCCCTTGGCCAAAAAGGGCGTATGCGTTTTTTCCTGACTATACTCAGGAAAAAACGCATACGCCCTTTTTGGCCAACCAAGCAACCTGGAAAGGCAAATCAGCGCTACAAAGAAGTCTCGCTTCCCATCGGTCAAAAGGGCCCTGCTGAATAAAGTGTCAAAACCAGAAATGCAAAACAGGCCATGGAGAAACGGGAGCGTGGCTACGCTGATCGGCGGGATGTAAATTGCCAACAGCCACTCTGGAGAAGTGCACGGTGTGTCCTGAAACATCGAAAAAACTCAGCTTAGGGAGCATAGGGCACTTCCACTCATGGGCGTATAAATTGGGAAAACTAAAAATCAGCAAGACACAGGCACCCCAAAGTTTAGGGCTGCTCTGTTGACAAGAACCTCCACTTCGTTATACCTTAAATATCCCAGGAAAGAGAAAAATGGATAAAGAAGTTGTGGTCCTTATGTACAATGGAATATCACTCAGCCATGAAATCAACGTCATAAGGCTAGTAGCAGCAAGATGAGTGGATTTAGGTAGGACGATTCTAAGTGAAATAAGTCACACAGAAAAAGATACTTATCATAAGATATCACTTATAGAGGGAATATAAAAACCGCTACCCTTGAACTGAATTACAAATCAGAGCAGGGTCACACGTTTAGAAAACACACTATGGCTGCTTAACGGCAAAGGTGAGGTGGGGTGATGCATAAAACAAGGGTTTCAAATTAGCTCAGATACCGTTCCATAAACCCAATAGGTAATAGACAAGACCTACTCCTTGCTCAGTGAATTGGACTCAACACCCCCTATTCACCGCCCAAGAATATATCTGACTAGTAAGAATCTTAAAACCTATGCATTGATATCTCTCTGTAAGTGAGTCAAGTGGGTGTAAAGCGGCAAAAACACAGCAGTGAAAAGCAGGTAAACCCCATTATAAAAATCAATTACTTTTAAAAACCCGTGAAACAAAGACAGTGAAAGAGAGAGAAATTCTTACAAAATTCGTTCAGGGGCTGTGATGCCACCTGGATTGACCATATCTAGACCCACAGTTGATTGAGACATAAGGGTGGACACTCTTGGGGCTGAGAGGTTTGGTGAGGTTGGGTGAGCAAACGCAGACCCTTTAAAGTAATACTGCGTGGTACCCATCCCATGGGTCCCAAATCTCCAGGTTCAAGGGCATCTTCCTACATCGAAAACATGCATGAGAAACCCAGAAGATGGTACACCGTGTGATCCGGAAAGGTTTTCAAAACGCACCTCATTTCTCATCTCCTTGTGCTCGGGTTTGCCATTCCAGCCGCTTTACTAGCAATCTCCCTCCTTGGAGAATCAGCACCTTTAACCTCCTGTTCCGTACAGGTTGCAATTTGTCCTGAGGATGAACGGGAAGAGGGGGAACCAATGAGAGACTAGCTCTAGGTGTTGGGACAGGCACAGGTCACTCTATTTTCCCATCAGGAAGAAGAATTAACCAGAGGCTCAGCCTGCCGCCCGGGACCAGAATAGGGTCTGAAGCAATCCTGCGCTTTTGCGGCCAGCTCCCAAGAAAGCGAGTTGAAAAATGGAGCTCAGGGGCACTGCAATTCACAAACCTGCAGACTTATAAATGATGACTCTCGTCCACAAATATATTCAGGGAAGGCAACGAAGAGGATTGGAAAGCAAGGCAGAATTGCAGGAAACAGATTTCAGGAGGGAGATTCGAATCGCCTTTAAAGCACAGGAAAAGCGGCAAAACCTCGACAATGATGCCCTTGGCCAAAAAGGGCGTATGCGTTTTTTCCTGACTATATTCAGGAAAAAACGCATACGCCCTTTTTGGCCAACCAAGCAACCTGGAAAGGCAAATCAGCGCTACAAAGAAGTCTCGCTTCCCATCGGTCAAAAGGGCCCTGCTGAATAAAGTGTCAAAACCAGAAATGCAAAACAGGCCATGGAGAAACGGGAGCGTGGCTACGCTGATCGGCGGGATGTAAATTGCCAACAGCCACTCTGGAGAAGTGCACGGTGTGTCCTGAAACATCGAAAAAACTCAGCTTAGGGAGCATAGGGCACTTCCACTCATGGGCGTATAAATTGGGAAAACTAAAAATCAGCAAGACACAGGCACCCCAAAGTTTAGGGCTGCTCTGTTGACAAGAACCTCCACTTCGTTACACCTTAAATATCCCAGGAAAGAGAAAAATGGATAAAGAAGTTGTGGTCCTTATGTACAATGGAATATCACTCAGCCATGAAATCAACGTCATAAGGCTAGTAGCAGCAAGATGAGTGGATTTAGGTAGGACGATTCTAAGTGAAATAAGTCACACAGAAAAAGATACTTATCATAAGATATCACTTATAGAGGGAATATAAAAACCGCTACCCTTGAACTGAATTACAAATCAGAGCAGGGTCACACGTTTAGAAAACACACTATGGCTGCTTAACGGCAAAGGTGAGGTGGGGTGATGCATAAAACAAGGGTTTCAAATTAGCTCAGATACCGTTCCATAAACCCAATAGGTAATAGACAAGACCTACTCCTTGCTCAGTGAATTGGACTCAACACCCCCTATTCACCGCCCAAGAATATATCTGACTAGTAAGAATCTTAAAACCTATGCATTGATATCTCTCTGTAAGTGAGTCAAGTGGGTGTAAAGCGGCAAAAACACAGCAGTGAAAAGCAGGTAAACCCCATTATAAAAATCAATTACTTTTAAAAACCCGTGAAACAAAGACAGTGAAAGAGAGAGAAATTCTTACAAAATTCGTTCAGGGGCTGTGATGCCACCTGGATTGACCATATCTAGACCCACAGTTGATTGAGACATAAGGGTGGACACTCTTGGGGCTGAGAGGTTGGGTGAGGTTGGGTGAGCAAACGCAGACCCTTTAAAGTAATACTGCGTGGTACCCATCCCATGGGTCCCAAATCTCCAGGTTCAAGGGCATCTTCCTACATCGAAAGCATGCATGAGAAACCCAGAAGATGGTACACCGTGTGATCCGGAAAGGTTTTCAAAACGCACCTCATTTCTCATCTCCTTGTGCTCGGGTTTGCCATTCCAGCCGCTTTACTAGCAATCTCCCTCCTTGGAGAATCAGCACCTTTAACCTCCTGTTCCGTACAGGTTGCAATTTGTCCTGAGAATGAACGGGAAGAGGGGGAACCAATGAGAGACTAGCTCTAGGTGTTGGGACAGGCACAGGTCACTCCATTTTCCCATCAGGAAGAAGAATTAACCACAGGCTCAGCCTGCCGCCCGGGACCAGAATAGGGTCTGAAGCAATCCTGCGCTTTTGCGGCCAGCTCCCAAGAAAGCGAGTTGAGAAATGGAGCTCAGGGGCACTGCAATTCACAAACCTGCAGACTTATAAATGATGACTCTCGTCCACAAATATATTGAGGGAAGGCAACGAAGAGGATTGGAAAGCAAGGCAGAATTGCAGGAAACAGATTTCAGGAGGGAGATTCGAATCGCCTTTAAAGCACAGGAAAAGCGGCAAAACCTCGACAATGATGCCCTTGGCCAAAAAGGGCGTATGCGTTTTTTCCTGACTATATTCAGGAAAAAACGCATACGCCCTTTTTGGCCAACCAAGCAACCTGGAAAGGCAAATCAGCGCTACAAAGAAGTCTCGCTTCCCATCGGTCAAAAGGGCCATGCTGAATAAAGTGTCAAAACCAGAAATGCAAAACAGGCCATGGAGAAACAGGAGCCTGGCTACGCTGATGGGCGGGATGTAAATTGCCAACAGCCACTCTGGAGAAGTGCACGGTGTGTCCTGAAACATCGAAAAAAATCAGCTTAGGGAGCATAGGGCACTTCCACTCATGGGCGTATAAATTGGGAAAACTAAAAATCAGCAAGACACAGGCACCCCAAAGTTTAGGGCTGCTCTGTTGACAAGAACCTCCACTTCGTTATACCTTAAATATCCCAGGAAAGAGAAAAATGGATAAAGAAGTTGTGGTCCTTATGTACAATGGAATATCACTCAGCCATGAAATCAACGTCATAAGGCTAGTAGCAGCAAGATGAGTGGATTTAGGTAGGACGATTCTAAGTGAAATAAGTCACACAGAAAAAGATACTTATCTTAAGATATCACTTATAGAGGGAATATAAAAACCGCTACCCTTGAACTGAATTACAAATCAGAGCAGGGTCACACGTTTAGAAAACACACTATGGCTGCTTAACGGCAAAGGTGAGGTGGGGTGATGCATAAAACAAGGGTTTCAAATTAGCTCAGATACCGTTCCATAAACCCAATAGGTAATAGACAAGACCTACTCCTTGCTCAGTGAATTGGACTCAACACCCCCTATTCACCGCCCAAGAATATATCTGACTAGTAAGAATCTTAAAACCTATGCATTGATATCTCTCTGTAAGTGAGTCAAGTGGGTGTAAAGCGGCAAAAACACAGCAGTGAAAAGCAGGTAAACCCCATTATAAAAATCAATTACTTTTAAAAACCCGTGAAACAAAGACAGTGAAAGAGAGAGAAATTCTTACAAAATTCGTTCAGGGGCTGTGATGCCACCTCGATTGACCATATCTAGACCCACAGTTGATTGAGACATAAGGGTGGACACTCTTGGGGCTGAGAGGTTTGGTGAGGTTGGGTGAGCAAACGCAGACCCTTTAAAGTAATACTGCGTGGTACCCATCCCATGGGTCCCAAATCTCCAGGTTCAAGGGCATCTTCCTACATCGAAAACATGCATGAGAAACCCAGAAGATGGTACACCGTGTGATCCGGAAAGATTTTCAAAACGCACCTCATTTCTCATCTCCTTGTGCTCGGGTTTGCCATTCCAGCCGCTTTACTAGCAATCTCCCTCCTTGGAGAATCAGCACCTTTAACCTCCTGTTCCGTACAGGTTGCAATTTGTCCTGAGGATGAACGGGAAGAGGGGGAACCAATGAGAGACTAGCTCTAGGTGTTGGGACAGGCACAGGTCACTCTATTTTCCCATCAGGAAGAAGAATTAACCAGAGGCTCAGCCTGCCGCCCGGGACCAGAATAGGGTCTGAAGCAATCCTGCGCTTTTGCGGCCAGCTCCCAAGAAAGCGAGTTGAAAAATGGAGCTCAGGGGCACTGCAATTCACAAACCTGCAGACTTATAAATGATGACTCTCGTCCACAAATATATTCAGGGAAGGCAACGAAGAGGATTGGAAAGCAAGGCAGAATTGCAGGAAACAGATTTCAGGAGGGAGATTCGAATCGCCTTTAAAGCACAGGAAAAGCGGCAAAACCTCGACAATGATGCCCTTGGCCAAAAAGGGCGTATGCGTTTTTTCCTGACTATACTCAGGAAAAAACGCATACGCCCTTTTTGGCCAACCAAGCAACCTGGAAAGGCAAATCAGCGCTACAAAGAAGTCTCGCTTCCCATCGGTCAAAAGGGCCCTGCTGAATAAAGTGTCAAAACCAGAAATGCAAAACAGGCCATGGAGAAACGGGAGCGTGGCTACGCTGATCGGCGGGATGTAAATTGCCAACAGCCACTCTGGAGAAGTGCACGGTGTGTCCTGAAACATCGAAAAAACTCAGCTTAGGGAGCATAGGGCACTTCCACTCATGGGCGTATAAATTGGGAAAACTAAAAATCAGCAAGACACAGGCACCCCAAAGTTTAGGGCTGCTCTGTTGACAAGAACCTCCACTTCGTTATACCTTAAATATCCCAGGAAAGAGAAAAATGGATAAAGAAGTTGTGGTCCTTATGTACAATGGAATATCACTCAGCCATGAAATCAACGTCATAAGGCTAGTAGCAGCAAGATGAGTGGATTTAGGTAGGACGATTCTAAGTGAAATAAGTCACACAGAAAAAGATACTTATCATAAGATATCACTTATAGAGGGAATATAAAAACCGCTACCCTTGAACTGAATTACAAATCAGAGCAGGGTCACACGTTTAGAAAACACACTATGGCTGCTTAACGGCAAAGGTGAGGTGGGGTGATGCATAAAACAAGGGTTTCAAATTAGCTCAGATACCGTTCCATAAACCCAATAGGTAATAGACAAGACCTACTCCTTGCTCAGTGAATTGGACTCAACACCCCCTATTCACCGCCCAAGAATATATCTGACTAGTAAGAATCTTAAAACCTATGCATTGATATCTCTCTGTAAGTGAGTCAAGTGGGTGTAAAGCGGCAAAAACACAGCAGTGAAAAGCAGGTAAACCCCATTATAAAAATCAATTACTTTTAAAAACCCGTGAAACAAAGACAGTGAAAGAGAGAGAAATTCTTACAAAATTCGTTCAGGGGCTGTGATGCCACCTGGATTGACCATATCTAGACCCACAGTTGATTGAGACATAAGGGTGGACACTCTTGGGGCTGAGAGGTTTGGTGAGGTTGGGTGAGCAAACGCAGACCCTTTAAAGTAATACTGCGTGGTACCCATCCCATGGGTCCCAAATCTCCAGGTTCAAGGGCATCTTCCTACATCGAAAACATGCATGAGAAACCCAGAAGATGGTACACCGTGTGATCCGGAAAGGTTTTCAAAACGCACCTCATTTCTCATCTCCTTGTGCTCGGGTTTGCCATTCCAGCCGCTTTACTAGCAATCTCCCTCCTTGGAGAATCAGCACCTTTAACCTCCTGTTCCGTACAGGTTGCAATTTGTCCTGAGGATGAACGGGAAGAGGGGGAACCAATGAGAGACTAGCTCTAGGTGTTGGGACAGGCACAGGTCACTCTATTTTCCCATCAGGAAGAAGAATTAACCAGAGGCTCAGCCTGCCGCCCGGGACCAGAATAGGGTCTGAAGCAATCCTGCGCTTTTGCGGCCAGCTCCCAAGAAAGCGAGTTGAAAAATGGAGCTCAGGGGCACTGCAATTCACAAACCTGCAGACTTATAAATGATGACTCTCGTCCACAAATATATTCAGGGAAGGCAACGAAGAGGATTGGAAAGCAAGGCAGAATTGCAGGAAACAGATTTCAGGAGGGAGATTCGAATCGCCTTTAAAGCACAGGAAAAGCGGCAAAACCTCGACAATGATGCCCTTGGCCAAAAAGGGAGTATGCGTTTTTTCCTGACTATATTCAGGAAAAAACGCATACGCCCTTTTTGGCCAACCAAGCAACCTGGAAAGGCAAATCAGCGCTACAAAGAAGTCTCGCTTCCCATCGGTCAAAAGGGCCCTGCTGAATAAAGTGTCAAAACCAGAAATGCAAAACAGGCCATGGAGAAACGGGAGCGTGGCTACGCTGATCGGCGGGATGTAAATTGCCAACAGCCACTCTGGAGAAGTGCACGGTGTGTCCTGAAACATCGAAAAAAATCAGCTTAGGGAGCATAGGGCACTTCCACTCATGGGCGTATAAATTGGGAAAACTAAAAATCAGCAAGACACAGGCACCCCAAAGTTTAGGGCTGCTCTGTTGACAAGAACCTCCACTTCGTTATACCTTAAATATCCCAGGAAAGAGAAAAATGGATAAAGAAGTTGTGGTCCTTATGTACAATGGAATATCACTCAGCCATGAAATCAACGTCATAAGGCTAGTAGCAGCAAGATGAGTGGATTTAGGTAGGACGATTCTAAGTGAAATAAGTCACACAGAAAAAGATACTTATCATAAGATATCACTTATAGAGGGAATATAAAAACCGCTACCCTTGAACTGAATTACAAATCAGAGCAGGGTCACACGTTTAGAAAACACACTATGGCTGCTTAACGGCAAAGGTGAGGTGGGGTGATGCATAAAACAAGGGTTTCAAATTAGCTCAGATACCGTTCCATAAACCCAATAGGTAATAGACAAGACCTACTCCTTGCTCAGTGAATTGGACTCAACACCCCCTATTCACCGCCCAAGAATATATCTGACTAGTAAGAATCTTAAAACCTATGCATTGATATCTCTCTGTAAGTGAGTCAAGTGGGTGTAAAGCGGCAAAAACACAGCAGTGAAAAGCAGGTAAACCCCATTATAAAAATCAATTACTTTTAAAAACCCGTGAAACAAAGACAGTGAAAGAGAGAGAAATTCTTACAAAATTCGTTCAGGGGCTGTGATGCCACCTGGATTGACCATATCTAGACCCACAGTTGATTGAGACATAAGGGTGGACACTCTTGGGGCTGAGAGGTTTGGTGAGGTTGGGTGAGCAAACGCAGACCCTTTAAAGTAATACTGCGTGGTACCCATCCCATGGGTCCCAAATCTCCAGGTTCAAGGGCATCTTCCTACATCGAAAACATGCATGAGA